>NW_004567116.1:41605256-41606693 GCF_000260355.1 Condylura cristata | reverse complement strand
GTTGGCACAGTTCACTTTGGTTTGTGCAGAGTAGGGAAGCCAGCAGTCTTGCTGCTATGACCAAAGGAGGCTCACTTGTTTTGGAGCAACTTTCAATTGAACCGGTGACTTCAATGTCAAACAAATGTGTATGCCAGGTGCTTCCTTGATACTGTGGACCTGACAGGGGCAAACAATGGATTGGTAGAGTAGATTGGAGTTTAACAGGAATTTCCAAAGGTTGCCACAGCCAGAGTAGGGCTTGATAAGCATTCCATATATCCCATGAGGACATAAGGCCATGAGCATGTGCAACAAAGACTGAAGTAGGCCTAATTCCTGGAAACATTCTGGACCAATGGAGTCAATGGCACCTGCAAATGAAGCGAGAAGGCTCCAATGGACTCAGAAGAATGTACAGAAAGGCATGAAATCAGCCTGAACATTGAATATATGCCCTAGTGCACACATTGATCCATCAGTAGAAAGTGAAAGTCTTACTGGCTTGTGTCTTTGAGTATAATCTTTTATTAAGCTTTGGCTGAACACTAAGCTATAAAGATACAGAGGAGACCCTTAGAAAACCAAACCTAAAAATAAAAGCAAGAAAAAAAATTGAATATAGTCTCCAGTGCCCACAGGCTTATGTGATTCAGAATTCATAGATTTAGTCTAGTTAGGCAAGTGACTAAACACAACAAAGAACAAAATTCAGGAGGAAATTCCAAACTTCCTTCAATATATTATCTAAAACATTCACTTTTCAAACAAAATATTACATGAAATGCAATGAAACAAAAACTATGACACACTCATCCAACTGAAACTGCATCTAAGTGTTCCTATGTTTGATTTAGCAAAGACTTCAAAGAAATTATTATAGATTCAAAGTACTAAAAGAAAACCAGTAGAAAGAATTACAGAAATGGGCCTCCCTAGTGGCACAGGTGTTAAAGCACTGTCAAGCTATCACTAGCCACTGTGGTATGAGTTTGATCCCCAGCCAGGGAGTGACTCTCCTGTCTCACCTGCTGCTCCCCTCAGCAGTGTACTTCAGTAGATTCTCCTGTTCTGCTCCCCACTGTATCTCTTGTGAATCCTCTCATTGCCCCACCCAACACCTAGGGCCTATACCCACTTCTTATATGCATAAACGAGTAAAAACAAATCTTCAAAAAAGTTACAGAAAAGTATAATGAAAATGACTCAACGAACACTGAATCTTAATAAAGAGATATTTCAAAAGAGAATCAAATGTAAACTCCAGCATTGATAAGTACAATAATGAAAAAGTGCTTGTAATTTTCAAGATTCTTCAGAGAAGTGGGACCAGTAGATTATGTCTAATAAGATAATAAGAGATTTATTTAAAGGAAATGGCAACTGTAGGACTTTCAAGTCCAAAATGTATAAGATAGGCTGGCAAGCTGCTAGCTCTAAGGCAGAAAATTGTCATTA
>NW_004567116.1:41597875-41604961 GCF_000260355.1 Condylura cristata | reverse complement strand
GAGTACTAAGGGTACTTTTTAAAAATTTAAATGTCAACTGATTATAGGTGTTAACTACACCCATAAAAATACCTGCACAGCAACATCTAAATTAGTGCTTGACTGACAACTGGATTCTACAGTTGTCAGTTCAGCCAAGGTGAAACATAAACTAACCATACAATCTGTTCTTTCTCAATATAGCACCTGTATACAGTTCTCTGAACCACATGTTATCTCCAAATAAAAACAGTAACAATGACACTTGTGCCCAACATTAGTAATTACTAACCCATTTTTGCAGCTTTAACTTCCGAATATCCATTTTTATATCCAATATGTATACATATATATATAATTGTCATAGTTATATACAATATGTATGTAATAAATTATATATAACAACACATTATATAACATACTATTTTAGGTGGTAGGGAAGGAAGATACTAGTTATGAAACAGGATTCCTGTTCTTGAGGAGATAATATTAGAAGGGAGAAGATAGACACATATCAATAATTTTAATTCAAAAGGACAACTTTTCAAAATGCAAGGCAACTTTTGAAAAATAGTATAAGGGAAATAAGATGAATTGCTAGGATTCTGGAAAAAGACTTGTGTATTAGTTACAACTTTCACAACAAAATATCATAGACTGGGTGGTTTAACGAACAGAATTTTAGTTTGTTAGGCTGGAGATAGGAAGTCCAAGATCACAGTGTCGGCAGGGTTGATTTCTGGTGAGAGCTTTCTTCCTGGCTTGCTGATAGGTGCTTTCTTGTTTGTCCTCAAACCACCTTCTGTCTTTGCAGGAGGCACTCTCAGCATCTTTTCCTTTTTTCAAATTTTAGTAACTTTGCATTATAGTGGTATGTGAAGTTAAGGTTCTCATCACTGAGAATCAACATGTATATGTTTTACTGTAAAACTTAACAGTTCACTGCTAAAAATTCAAATTTATTCTTCACTATACCACTCTCTTTTCCTGATTTACCCACCTCTTTCTTCCCATCCCTTCTGCTAACCACTAGTTGACATTATGGTCCCAAAGTTCACATTTTGTTTAATTTAGTTCATTTTTTAAATCTAAATATCCCCTATGAGTGAAATCATACGATGCTTGTCTTTTTCTGCCTGGCTTATTAAATCAAGCACAAATGCCTTCTCTGTCCATCTAGATTTTTGCAAATGACAGGATTTCGTTTTTTTTAAAAAGATTTACTTATTTTTGCATACAAGAACTGGGGTATAGGCCAGGGGCAGGGGTGGTGAGAGGATTTACCAGAGACAGAGTGGGGAGCAGAACAGGCAGAATGACAAAGTACACTGCTGAGGGGAGGAGCGGGCAGGCAGGAAAGTTCTGCTGGGCTATGTGGTCACCTCTCTTTCTGGGGATTAAACTCCTGCTGAAGCGGCTGCATCTAGCTTCATAGTGCTGTGCTTTAACTCGGAGCACCACCAGGGAGGACCTTTTTTCCTTTTTTAATGATAGCTGAATAGTAAGCCACTTCGTGTTTGCCCATTTGTAAGTTGATGTATAGTTCAGTTCTTCTCGTTGCTTTGAGAAACTGGGCTGTAGGCCAGAGGTAAGGTGATTCACCAAACAGAGAGAGAGGAGCACAACAGGCAGATGTACTGAAATACACCGGTAAGGGGAGCACGCGAGCGAGAAGAGAGGTCGGCTGCGCAGTAGGTCATCTCCCTGGTGGGTCTTGAACGCAGGCAGTAACAGTGATAGTGCTGAGATTTAACCGCTAGTGGCCTTTTTCTTTACTTTTTCTTACAAGAATTTCAGTCTCACAGGATTAGAGCCCCAATCTCATGTCCCCCATTAACCATAATTCCCTCTTAAACACCCTATCTCCAAGTATAGTAACACTGGGGGTTAGGATTTCAACAAGGGCAATTTTTTTCAAAATTTATTTATTTGTGTATATAGAACTGGGGTACAGGGCAGAGATGCAGGGGCGGTGAGAGGATTCACCAGAGACAGAGTGGGGAGCAGAACAGGCCGACTCACGAAGTACACTGCTGAGGGGAGCCGCCAGCGGGTCAGTTGAGGTCTGCCATGCCATGTGGTCACCTCCAGGGCAGGCAGGCCGGGATCGAACTCATGTTGAAGTGGCGTTAGCTTCTTAGTGCTGTGCTTTAACCTGCTGGGCCACCAGGGAGGGCCCAAGAAGGGCATTTTTGGAGATAAACAACTCTGTAGCTATCCCGTGGCAGCATTACATTCTTGACTACCATAACGTTCTTATAAGTATTTTAAATATTTTTTTCTTTTTCTTTTCTTTCTTTCTTTTTTTTTACAATGTTTGCTTTCTTTTCTCAGGCGTTTGACTTTCATAAATTTGATTTAACTTTTGAAAACATAAAAGTGAGTGCTTCAATTTTTTTTGTCATTTAAAAAATTGCTTAGAATATTGTGTCTCTTGTATCTCCATATTAATATTGGGGTCAACTCGTCAATTTCTTCCAAAAAGTCAGCTGGGATTTTGACGGGAACTGCATTCAATCTGTACATACATTAATTTATGGAGTATTGCTATATTTTCAATAGTAAGACTTTCAGACCATGAGTATGGGATATCTTTCCATTTGAGACTTCTTTAAGTATATTGTTTAGTTTTCATGTACTTGAGAATTCTGTATTCTGTTGTTGTGGTGATGTTCCACAGATATCTACTGGGTCAGGTTATTTTGTAATATTGATCAAGCCTATTTGGTTGCTGATCTTCTCCTACTCCTAGTTGACCATTATTGAAAGTGGGATATTGAACATTCCCAAATATTATCCTTGAATTCTCTATTTCTCCTTACAGTTCTGTCAATTGTTTGCTCAAGGAAAGAGTTCTGCAAATAGCATATGAGTATGGCATCTTAATATTTTAACAATATAGCCTTTCTAGTTCATGTTAGTAAATATCAGTCTTTGCTGTACAAGATACCAAACTGCAGAATGTGATGTCTTTTCAATTATCTAACAGTAAAGACAAAACATGGAGAAACAAAACAGTAAAATAATATAGTACATCATAAGTAGTTTTCCAATGTAAATTTCTTTCAGTAAAAATCTTTATTCCATCAGTCAAACTGTTTACAAACATATTTTTTAAAGGTTTATCTATTTTTGCATACAATAGCTGGGGTATAGGCCAGCATGTGGGGAGATGAGAGGATTCACCAGACAAGAGTGGGGAACATACTAGGCGGGTTCACTGAAATACACTGCTGAGGGCAGCAGGGGACGAGACAGGCAACATCTTTGAGCCATGTGGGTCACCTCATTTTTTTTTATTATAATATGATAGTTTATTTTTACATCATTTTGTACAACCTCATATTTTTAAGAAAAAAAGAATAGACTATACTGTTTCAGAAAAAAAGATGGTCAGTAAGACACTTCTAAAAATGGTTTCTGTAATGAGTGCAATCCTCTTCAAATACAGAATTCATGAAGAGAATGAATCAGAAAATTGCTGGTTTAATCTTACTTACATGTGGACTTCTTTTTAATATATTTTCTTATTAAACTATTTTGAATAGCACAGATTGCTACTTCTGTTGACAGTTTTTTTTTTTTTACTTAGCTGTCTGAGGTCTTTTAAAAGTGGGGTTTAAATGAATCTCAGTAAATTTGCTCATTACTGATTAGGAATTCCCCAAACTAGTTCCACAAATGAACTTAACTGACTCCAATACACATTCACTGGGCTTCTAATATCTTAAAACTATTTTGTAACAAATGCAAAGATATTTATGTTGGGAAGATAGAAATATGTATACATTTTCTCAAGTAGACTTTTCAATGCAATTTGGGAAAACAGAAGGCTAAGCTATTACATTGTAAAATCAAAGTGTAATAATACTCAGTTAAATGCACAGATATTGTTTATAGTTTGACAAATGTATAAACTGGTCACTCAAGATACAGAAAGTATCCAGAGAGCTCCCTTGTGTATCTTTCTAACCAACTCCCAACCAAGATCAAAAGAAACCACTATTTTGATTTCTCTTCCATGCCAGTCCTTCATATTGATGGAGTTTTACAGTACCTATTCTTTTGTGCCTGCCTTCTTTCACTAAAGTTGCTTTTATGATTCACCCATGTTCTAGTGTGTATCAAGTGTCTGTTGCAGGAGTGTATTACTATTTGTTAATTCTTCTGTTAATGGCTATTTGGTTGTTTGAATAAATGACCATTAATTGTCAATGAACAAGGTTTTTTCCCCTAAGAGAATGTGAAATGTAAGCTCCTAAAAATTTCCTTCTCATTCAGTTAAACAGAGTGTAGGTAATCTAATGCTGGCTTAAAGGTTTCTTCAGAGCACCGCAATAAAACAGTAACAGGTTAAAAAAATACTGTTTTTCTATCTTTACATTTTTGCCTGTTATACATAACACAATTACTTAAGCATGTAAATCAGAGTTAAGAGTTTTGTAATCTACAATTCTTGTTAACCCTGAAAGGCAAGAAGAGATGGTAGTCTTAAGGGAGCGTGTAGTTATTCTCTTTTCAAGAACAGACTTAGTGAAGGGGTAGATAACATTAACCTTGCTTTGTAGTAAAACATCTCTTGGGTAGGTATAACTTTCTGATGCCCAAGGACTTTGTTCTCATGCCAATCTGAGTTAGAAAAGGGAGAAACTGTAACCTTATTATCAGATCCCTTTGAATAACAGTGTGAGCATTGAGACAGAACCATAGTGTAAACTCCTTAAAAAAAAAATGTTACTTTATAACCTTATGGGAAAACAAGAGTTGAGGTGCTAGAAAAAGAAAGCAAAGAGATAGAAAGGCAAGAGAGGTGTTGGGTGTAAAGTTCACATAATGGTATAATTAAATCTCTTTTGGTTTGAAGGCTTTCCATGGAAACTACTTCATCAAGAAGTTATTTAATACTATATACCTGCCTTATATTTATTGTTATTTAAGTAATGATGTTATGAAGGTTTTTGCATCTTTCTACAAAATGTCATTAAAGACATTCTGGTCAGATTTGTATTCAGATCTCCAAGTCTGAAGATAGACACTTGGTAGTGTACCAGTATGTGTTAGTTTCATTTCAGTGTTGCTTAAAAACAGTATTTGACCATACATTGAAAGTTCTCTATCTTCGATGATAACCCGTTATAACCTTAGATATTTTCCTAACGTAAAACTTGACTTTTCTTTCCCTTTTTTAAAATTGTGGCTAAATATACATAAAATTTATCATTTTAACCAATTTGAATTGTACAGTTCAATGGCATGAAAGGCACTTGTTAGGTAGTCCTTACTTTCTTGCATCAGTATTTCTTAAACTGGAGTGTTCAAAAGTATTTGATAAGTTTCAAAAGAACATTATTTTCCTTTAAAAGATTTTTCTATATTACTCAAAAATAGGAACCAGCCTCTGGGCAGTAAAATCCTTCTAGAATATAGAATATTTCTCTCTTGATATAAATTAGCATTGTTTTTTTCTTCAGATAATGAGAATGCTATTGAACATTACGGTTTTCCCCTTTTTAATGAAAAATACAAAACAAAATCCAGCATTTTTTAGTCGTAGTTATTTGCCTATATATTTACTCATAAATTGTCCAGTTATACATGGTCTACATTGTACCTTGCTTCAAATACTTTTTTAAAGAAGTATCTAGTATGTAAGTTTTTAAAATATGCTGGAAGTTTTAAGTTTTGGCTCGAAGTACTTTCTTTAATAACAGCAACTAACATTTTTAAAGTACTCACAATATGCCATTTCATTGTGCTCATCAGTTTACTGAATTACATAGTAAAACCGCATGTTAGGTTTGTTATCACCACCACTTCACAGATTCAAAGAATCTCCACGATGTCATGAGGTGGTTCTGTTAAGTCTCCAGTCTGGGTGAATCCAAAAAGCTCAGCGTCCTGACGATGTGCATACCGCATAGAAAATCTCATCTTCTATTTGCATTACTGACGGTTCTTGTGGGGGACGCTCACTCCTGCTCCCAGGTGTGGAACCCTGCCTTCTTTTTTTTCTTTACCTGCTCCCCCCTCCCATGTCTTCTGACAAACTTTTTAATTTGCATCAACTCTCCAATCAAATTTGCCCTCTTAATGGAGTCTTCGACCGCTCTTCGACCCAGGTCCCTTACAGAGCCTTCGTCCGCTCCTACCCTGCCTTCATCCCTCAACAGAGCCCCTAACCTTCAAACCCGGACTTCAAGTACTTCCAGTGCCCTGCCTGTCCCTTCACAGCTTCGTCCCTCCAGCAGAGGTACCCTCTGATCTCCTTTCAGGGGTCCAACTTCTCAGCCTCCCAGAAAGCCCATTCCCTCAGGCCTCCGTCCTCCAGAAAGCACAGGTCTCGGTTTCCCAGCAAAGCTGTTCATCTTGTGTACAGCAGACAGCAATAGCCAACAGGAAACTTTCGCAGAGGTTCCTACAAAGGTCCTAGTTCAACCCCAATTCAGGGTCCTTCTCTACCTTTCCCCTTTCAATCTCCTCCCCGCACCGTGATTTTAAAAAGTGTTCTGCTTCTTATTCACCGTCCTCAACTTCCCCGACCATCTCGTGGCCTACTTTCAGTTCTTAGCGTCCCCCCAAACTCACCCAAATCTCTTTCTTCGCTTCGTTGCTATCTTAACCGGCTCCGTACTTTACCTCTCACCTTGGTGTCTTCAGGCCCCACCGACCCGGCACTCCTCCTCTGGCCCCGCCCCGAAGGAGCCCCACAGCCAGTTGTCCCGCAAAGCTCCGCCCCCTCCAATTCTATTGGCCACTGATCTAAGAAGTCCCGCCTCTACAGCTTCCAGCCCGCCTCCCTGCTCCGCTTCCCTTGTTTTCATTCCCCCTGTCACACGAGGCAGAGGCAAACCCGAAATGGGCGGGGCGAAGTTGAGGGAGGGAAAGGGGAGGAAAGGCAGCGGAAAGTGAAAGGCACAGAGCGCCTCTCTTTCCCAGGTCTGAGTTAGTTCTCGACTGCTCCGGGCCGCAGTTGTATTGTGGGATCGCGGCGCCGTGACTGAGACGCTTGGATCCGCAAGGGAGCCCATTCGCTAGCGCCTCCTGTCGTCGGTGAAGCTGCCCTGCCATTCCTCAGCACCCCAACTCCCCCCCCCCCCCCCCCCCCCC
>NW_004567116.1:41555791-41597768 GCF_000260355.1 Condylura cristata | reverse complement strand
TCGTGCCCCAACTTCGCCGTAGTCTGCTCTTTCTTGGAGCGCTACGGGCCGCTGCTCGACCTGCCTGAGTTACCGTTCCCTGAGCTGGAGCGGGTGCTGCAGGCGCCGCCGCCGGACGTCGGCAACGGGGAAGGTAAGCTGGGGGCCCGAACGCCCGGCGGGAAGCGGCCCTGGCACTCTCCTTCTACGCGCTCTTCATAGACACGCCGGACCGAGGCGGCTCTGTCTTCTTTTGGGGGCGCAGCTCTGCCCTGCTGGTCCTCTCCGCCCAGCCCCCGGGGTCTTGGACAGTGGGGAGGCGGGGCGGAGGCCCCTTAGGGCCACTGGGCCCCGCGCAGAGGGGATGTGGGGGAGTCGCGGACTAGGTGTGGACTGCGGGCGGGGAGGGTCATTGTGCTAGTCGTAGCTTCTGGGACTGCTCCCCCGCGGCGGGACTCGGTCCCTCCACCCCTTCTCTCTCGCGGTGGCGGGGGAAGGGGAGCGCAGATTCCGGCCAGCTTTGCGCTTTTCTCCTCCTTCCCCTCCTCCCTCTCCTCCTACCCCTCCCACCATCCTCCCAACCATCTCGGGGGAGGCTGGGCTCATCTTCTCGGGGCGCCCCTTTCTCTCCCTCCACCTGGGTGGGCGGGGGCCAGCGGACACTTCAGCTCTCCCTCCCTCTAGTGGGAACTCCCCCGAGAGTCGGCTCTAGTCGGTCTTCCCTACCCCTTAAAGGCCGGTTTAACCCCCCAAACTCCTTCCTCTGAGTTGGGGACGTTTGCTCCTCCCCCATGGGAGGGGGTGTCTTCCTCCATGCTGGCTTTGGGGGAGCGAAATCGGATAAGCTTCTCCACTTTGGAGGCTAGAGGGTTAATTCCTCCTCCCCCCCATAGTTTTTCTCCTCCCTTTCCCACCTCCCCCCAAATAATCGAGAAGCATCTCCCCACTTTTTCAATCCCTTCCCCCTTCATCTTGGCAACTGAGCTTGAGGGAAGAAGTCGCCCTCCCATTTGCAGGGTGGGGTGGGGTGGTTAGCATGTAGGCTGGAGGAGGAGGGGCTCAGACGGAGGGGAAACAGTTGAAGAAGGTGCTTGTTGCTCATGTTTCTCTCTCTGGTGCGGCTGGTCTATTATTGGTGTTCGCAAGTGGTGCTCCTTCCACATAAGGCCACCGCGCCGGTGCAAGGCGCATGCTCTGCCCGGCCCCATTGAAACTTCCTGCTGCTGCTGCTGCTGCTGCTGCTGCTGCTGCTGCTGCTGCTGCTGCTGCTGCTGCTGCTGCTGCTGCTGGTTCTTTAGCTGGAGCATCTCAGCGCTTCGCCTGCTGCTTCCAGCCCTCACACTGAGTGCACACACTTACCTCCTGTTTATTACCGATCCTTGCCTCTCCTTTTCTGCTACTTTTCATCTCTTTGAGCATTTTTTGTTGTTGTTGTTGTACTCTGAGCATTGCCTTTATACTGGGTAACGACCCTTATCTAGGAAAGAAACGTTTTCCAAATAGGTCTTTTTCTCCCCCCCCCCTTTTTTTTTGTATTAGGTAGCCAAAGTGAACTGGGTATTGTACAAAGCCGAGAGCTGTTTTCTTCCCAAGAAAACAGTCTTCTATTCAGCATGGAAATAAAGACATTTATATTCATATATTTATATTGCTGGGAAGGGCCCAAGTTGTTAAAAATGTTAGCTTTAGAGAAAATGGCATTAATACAGCAGATAAGCTACACACCTGTACTGCCCTTTCATCTATTCTAGCAAACTCTGACATATAAAAAAAACTACCTTTTAACAGTGTAAAAATAGAAGGGCGGTTGATTGTGTTAAGTCTAATAATTTATCAAATTATATTTGTATTCACTTTTTAAGTAAATCATCATTGTGAATTATTGTGGAATGTCTTAGTAAGTTGCTTCTAGAATACTTTAGAAAATGATAGTAATGTATCTATCAGAGAAATGTGGCATTTTTGCGAAAGGGGTTGCTGTTAAATTGTCTTTGAGATATATATTGGGACCGAATTGAAAGGGAGGTATAAGGTTTCTGGGATGGCATTGTATTTTTGGTGGTATGCAAGATTGCTTGATTCTTGGTTGCTTTTAAATATTTTGGCCTCTACATTTGCCTTATATTTGGACCTGAAGAAAAAAATATCAGGGTCAGTTTAATACTTCATGTTACTATTCTATCTACAGTTGAACAATTGGGCCACCAGTTTAGTAAAAATATGGGACATAATCTGGGTTGAAGAAAATCATTTAACTCATCCACTGCGTTACCACTAATATAGTTATAAGTAAAGAATAGGTCATGAAGTGATCAAAGAATAATGTTAGGAAGTTAAAGAATGCTTAAACTGTGAAATGCTCTTACTATGCAGGGAAAAGATTTTTCAGGCCTTGATTATGATTAAAACTACTTATAATAATTGATAAAACAGTACTGGTCCTGCTAACAATATTTGAATTGAGTCTTTTTCGGGGAAGCAGTTCTAGGAAGAGTTAAAAGGATTTTAGTGTTGAATAATGTAATGTGCATGTTGTAGCACAAGTTATTTAATATTTATGGACCTCAGTTTCTTCAGTTAGTCTAATATTTTGGAATGTGTCAAAATCATTACTTACAGTTTTTATTGAAAGTGTTTGTCAAAAAGAACATGGGCAAGTTTGGAATTAAAATGTTAAGTTTTTATTATATATGAGAATAAGGGTTTGAACATAGGTGTAATAACATTGAGCTATTATGTTTTGGGGTAATACTCTGCTATAATAAAATGAATTTTTGCTCGGTGTAAGTATTTTTATAAGGCAATGCTAATTTAATTTTTCCCTAGTGTTTGACATTATCTGTTGGAAGATGCTTTTTAAGTATCTTCTTCTGAGTTGTCAATTTGTTGTGATAGGTATATCAACATTATGACATCCTGTGGAAGTAACTGTAGTTCTTATTGTCATTGTTGAGCATTTGTGATCTTTTGAAATTCTGTTTATAAGTTTTAATTTGACATTGTGAACTTCAGCTTAGAGTGCTTTCTCATCCCGCTCACCTTCCTTCCTGGTCTGTTTTAAAATTTGATTTTGTTTGTTTAATTTTAATGATACAATAATAGCAACTATTTATTGAGGATATACCTATATATATTAAAGAGGAGATGTGTGTGTGTATGTATGTATGTATGTATGTATGTATGTATGTATGTATGTATGTACAAACATCACATTATTCCTTATAACTATTCTCTGAGATAGTACTGTATGTACTCAGCAGGTATGGAAATTGGAAATTAAGTTTCAAGAGGTAGATTCACCTGCCACTTCCCCAAATTATATAACTATTGTTAGAATCTGATTCCCAACCAGATCTGAGTTCAGATAGCAAAATTATATACTGCCTTGCCATAGGACCATAACTTGAAACTGCACAAGGCAACTTAGAGTATTGCTATTGCTGTCAATTCCCAGAGTTGCTGTCTGATAGTTTACATTTTCAAGAAAGATACAGCTATTCTTGACATCTTTTGGTGAACTACTACAATAGCTTGAGAGAGCTCCTGGTTTCAGTATTAGGTTGTGCTACATTCCTTTAAATGACATATTTGTGAAGTTGGGGTTTTTTTGCTGTGATAAAATGCAAATACTGAGTGAAGCTCTGTGTGGAACAGAAAATAGGGATAGCAGTGTCCAATCTGATTCTGTGGTTTGAAAAGTTGTATAGTGCCGAGTGGTAGTATACGTCCTGTAAGTAAATTATTTAAGAATGAAGTAAAAACATTTTTTTCCAACTGAAGTAGGTTAGTTTTTCAAGTGGCTACTAACAAGTGAAATTCTTTTATTTGTTTAGAACTGCTGAGAAAAAATTACTGAAATACTGAAGGTGCTATCAGCCTAGAGAGCTTGGGAACCTGTGCTCTGGATACTTTCATTGAGCTTTGGCATTAGAAAGGAAGGACTATCTTTTTTTTTTTTTTTTTTTTTTTTGCAGAGAAGAAAATCAAGGTGCAGAGGTTGATGTCATGTGTTCTCAGACTTTTTTTTAAATATTTATTTATTTATGCATACAGAACTGGGGTACAGGCCAGAGGCACAGGTGCTATAAGAGGATTCACCAGAGACAGAGTGGGGAACAGAACTGGCAGATCCAGGAAGTACACTGTTGAGGGGAGCAGTGGGCGGTCCAGAGAGGTCAGCTGCACCTTGTGGATCACCTCGTGGGCAGGGGTTGAACTCATGCTGAAGTGGCTTTAAACTTCTTAGTGCTGTGCTTTAACCCTCTGTGCCACCAGGGAGGGCCTCTCAGACCTTTTTTTTTTTTTTATAAAATTCACCTTTGTACTGAAATTAGCAGCAACAAAATTTTGTTTTAAAGTTCATTAGTTAGACTAGGAAAAGGGCATGCCAAATGAATGTTTTTCTGCCCCTTTCTTATCTTCTCTCCCCACCCCCTCATCCTCCCAGTCCCCCAACACTCAGTGTGCATTGGCTCTCAATTCTGTGTTTCTTTATGGACTACCCAGCTTCGCCTTAGCGGGAGGTAGGTGATCAGAAGATAGAGATACAAATAAAGGTGGGCATAGACTCTGTGGGATTGTTAAACAGCCAAGGCTTCCTGGCATCTTTATTCTCTGGTGAAATTTATACTTTTTCTTTCGTGAAAAATACTCTATTTGGGGTATTTTTTTAAAGTTTACATATATTTAATAACAGGTTATTAAAGTATATTATTATATTATAAAATACTGCATTATGATTCCCGTAGTTTATACAGTGGCTGACTGAGTATAGTATAAATTGACAGTATGGCATTTAATTTTAGAACAGTTTCAGGGGTTTTTCTCCCCCTCCCCCATTTATTGTTAATGGTTTGAATTTTAACTTGTAGTCAAAATGTCAAGGATATATCTTTTTTATATTTAACTGGAGTTGGACTGTAACTTAATATGTTCTCTCCTACTGGTACTAATTCAATTGTGTGACAGTACCTTCTAGGTGCATTTCATAAAATAGAAAGGTGACTTTACCATAACTGTAGCATCTTTGACTTAAGCAATCTTACCAGATGCATATTCCTGGAGTTGCTGGAACTAGATACTGGCATTGTTAAAAATGCCCTGTTTGGATTTTTTCGTGTTTGAAAATAGAAATATTCTTTATGAATTTATTAGGGAGAAAAGGTATGTATTTATACTTCCATCATTTTTGATATTTCACAGAATTCAGGTCACTAAGAGTCATGAAGGTTGGGAGGGAGCTTGGAGGTGTGTCCCAGGAGCAGTGGCAGTATAGACTGGTGATCTTATAAACTGGGCCTGTTAATGAAAATTGTCTGTTGTTTGTGTAATTATTAATAAGTTTGCCTTGAAATTTAGATATATTGTTAAATTCTCACCTACTAAAAAACATTAGCACTTGTTAGCTACTTTATTTACTTTTTATTTAGTATCTGCTATATATAAGTGCAGTAAATACTGTGGGAATTAATTTTTTTTATTACAAAGTTTATTTTTACATCATTTTGCACATTTTTTTTTTCCATCTCGATTGTAATCCCTGCAGGTTTCCCATCACCAAATCACCCCTGTGCCACCACCATAGTCCCGTGCCTTCCCTCCCTCCCCTGTTTTTGATCCCATTCCCCACTCTGCCCCCACAGAATGTCTCTGGTATATGGTTGTTCATTATTTTTGTTATTTTTGTTATTTTCTCGCCTGGTCCATTATACTCCTGCTATGAGTGAAACCATCCGGTATTTTTCTTTCTCTTTCTGGCTTATCTCACTAAGCATGATCTTTTCCAGCTCCATCCAAGTTGCTGCAAAAGACATGTGTTTCTCTTTTTTGGTTGCTGAGTAATATTCCATTGTATATATGTACCACATCTTTCTAATCCAGTCATCTACTTTTGGGCATTTGGGTTGCTTCCATGTTTTTCCAATTGTAAATAAAGCAGCAATAAACATGGGGGTACAAGTATCTTTTTCAATCAGTGTTTTTGTGTCTTTTGGATAGATACCTAGGAGTGGGATTGCTGGGTCGTAGGGAAGCTCCATGTTTAGCAGTTTGAGGAACCTCCAAACAGTTTTCCATAGAGGTTGTACTAGTTTGCATTGTGGGAATTAATTTTAAAAACATTAAATGTGGGCTCTTTTAAGAATTTTACAATCCAGTTAAAAAGTAGTTAAATTGACTCTGAATTAATATCATCACTCTACTGATTGATATTTTTCTGTGCGGTTTTTTTCAAGTAGAGTAGTAGTCACTGAATTCTAGCCTATACATTTCCACTAAAATTATGTTTATGACGATTTTATGTAAAGTTTGTTACCACATGCTTTAGAAAAGTAAAAGTACAAAGTACATTTTAACCTGAGTCATGTATTCAAGGAAGGTATTTGTATGTGTTCCAAGACTTAAAAAAATTTTTTTGGTTCTCTACCTAATAGAGTCTTATTATGCTTGGTTTTTGGAAATTTTTTTCCCTCCCTGTTTTTCTTGTAAAGTGGGCTCTATTAAAAAGGTTATCAAGAATATTTTCTATTTATATTATAATTTCTATAATATGAAATATTGCTTGAAATAGTCTGGGGCTTCATGTTTTTAAAAAATTATTTTAATCTTTCACAAATGTCAATTGATTACCTACACTGTAGCAGCCACACTTATACTCTGAGAACATGCTTATGTGAACAAGGTAGGTAAGATCCTTGCCCTTATGGAACTTACAGTTTTATCAACAAAAATGGGCAATGAAGCAATAAGTTCTGTTTTTTATGTTACGTGTTTTTTTTTCTTTTAAAGATTTATTTATGCATACAGAACTGGGGTGCAGGCCAGGGGTGCAGGGACAGTGAGAGAATGTACCAGAGTCAGAGTGGGGAGCAAAACAGGCAGATGGACAGAGTACACTGTGTGGGGAGCAGCGGGTGAGACGGGAGAGGTCTGCTGTGCCATGTAGATCACCTGCAGGACACGGATCAAACTCACACCAGAGTGGCCTGCCAGCTTCACAGCTTCACAGTGCAGCACTTTAACCTGTTGTGCTACCAAGGAGGGCCCTGAAGCAGTAAGTTTAAAAATAAAACTTTATTGTATGGTCAAGTATAATTTTGCAGTGATATGCCTTTTAGGAGCTTGATGTACAGCTCTGTGTTTTTTCTTTATCTGTGAACTACTTTTAGCTAAATTTAAGCATTTTTACTCATTCTTGAACATTTGGGTACAAATGGTGTCTTCACACAAATTAATACATAAATTAGAGAATAGCAGGCACCCTGTTCTTTCTCTTCCTCCCCTCAACTTTCATTCCTGTTCCTCATGTCCAGATTTGCACCACCTTTAGTTATTTGAAAGCATACCTGCTTCCATTTTAAGCTTTTCTTGTGTGTCAGAAGTAAACTGCCTATTTGCTCCATTGTGGTAGACAGAAGGGAAACTCTTGACATTGACAAAATTCAATTTTTTTGGTTTCCATATTACTAGCTAATTAATCATAATAATAGAGAAAAGTGACTTTTAAACATATATTTTCTGATACTAGTTTCAAATGTCAAATGAGTACATGATCATTTGGTTCTATGAATGATTTTTTTTAGGCAAATGCATACTTTATAAATACTTTTTTTTTTTTTAAGATTTATTTATTTATTCAAATAGAACTGCGGTACAGGCCAGAGATGCGAAGGGTGAGAGGATTCACCAGAGACAGAGTGAGGAACAGAACAGGCAGATCGACAAAGTACACTGCTGAGGGGAGCAGCGGCGGGTTAGGAGTGGGCCTCACCATGTGGATCTCCTCCTGGGCAGGCGGAATTAAACTCATCCTGAAGTGGCTTTAGCTTCTCAGTGCTGTGCTTTAACCCACTGCGCCACCAGGGAGGGCCCACTTTATAAATACTTTTTTTTTTTTTTAAAGATTTATTTATTTGTGCATACAGAACTTGGGTACAGGCCAGAGGCTCAGGGGCGGTGAGAGGCTTCACCAGAGACAGAGTGGGGAGCAGAACAGGCAGATGGACGAAGTACACTGCTGAGGGGAGCAGTGGGCGGGTCAGGAGAGGTCTGCCTCGCCATGTGGTCACCTCCGGGGCAGGTGGGAATCGAACTCATGCGGAAGTGGCTTCAGATTCTCAGTGCTGTGCTTTAACCCGCTGCGCCACCAGGGAGGGCCTATAAATACTTTTAATGCTATATTTTAGGGATGTGTGACTACCATTGGATTATATTATAAATTCACTATTCTTTTTCCATGTGTAGATTCCATGTGTTTCATTTTAATAGCAAACTTTGATTCCAAACTATTTTCAATTAATTAGTCAACAAGTCTTATGCTGCTTTTGCTTTTATGTTTTCTTAGAATTAAGTAAAGTTTACTTATTTCTGCAAACTGAAAAAGTAAATTATATATATACTTTAAATAATATAATAGTTTATTTTTACATCATTTTGTGCCTTTGCCATCTCAGTTGTAATCCCTGTGGGCTTCCCATCACCAAATCAGCCATAAACCATTACTATAGTCCAGTGCACTTCCCATTCCCCACTCCACCCCCATAAAATGTCTCTGGTATATAGTTGTTCATTATTACTACTTTTTGCCCCTGGTGCTTTATGCTCCTGCTGTGAGTGAAGCCATCGGTATTTTTCTTTTTCTTTCTGGCTTATGAAAAAGTAGATAAAATAGATGTATTTGTTTATGCACACAAGAATTGGGGTATAGGCCAGAGGTGTCGGGGGTGAGATGGTTCACCAGAGACACAGTAGGGAACAGAACAAGTAGGTTAACTGAAATACTCTGCTGAGGATAGCAGTGGGTGAGACGGGAGAGGTCTGTCTGCTGCACCATGAGGGTCACCTCCCTGGCCCAGGATCAGACTCTGCTGCAGTGGCTGCCAATAGCGTCATAGTGCTGTGCTTTAACTCCTTGCGTCACTGCTCCTTTCAGCATTGTATTTCAGTCAGTCTGCTGCTTTTGTTCCCCACTCTCTCTGTGGTGAATTTTCTCATCCTCCCTGCCCCTCTGGCCTGTACCCCAGTTCTAGTGTGCATGGGTGAATAAAGTGACTCTTAAAAAAAAAAATTATTGGGCTCTTCCTGGTGGTGCAGTGAATTAAAGTGCAGCATTTAAAGCTGTGGCTGCTTTGGTGAGAGTTTATGCGAGTTTGATCCCCGCCCTGGTGGTCCACTTGGCGTGGCAGACCCAGACCTCTCCTGACCAGTCTGCTGCTCCCCTCAGCAGTGTACGTTTTGTCGATCTGCCTGTTCTGCTCCCCACTCTGTAGTGAATCCTCTCACCGCCACTGTACCTCTAGCCTGTACCCCAGTTCTGCATGTGTAAATAAATGAATCTTTTTAAAAAAATTAAATTTGTTTCTTCCAAAATAAGTTATATAAAGTATTCTTATAGTCTGTTATTTCATAATTTGTGCCATAATGTCAGTAAAAGGTGAAAATTTATAAAGAAACTGGTGTGCATTGTTACAAATTTAGGTAATGGGCAAATTAACAAGGACAAGAAGTTGTGATTAGGTATATTTTTGCCCAAAATTAAGTATTATTTATTTATTTTTCAAGATTTATTTATTTATGCATACAGAACAGGCCAGAGTGCAGGGTTGGTGAGAAGCTTCACCGGAGACAGAGTGGGGAGCAGAAAAGACTGACTAAGGAAGTACACTGCTGAGGGGAGCAGCTGTTGGGTCAGGAGAGGTCTGCCATGCCATGTGGGTCACCTCCCCGGCAGGGATCAAACTCTTGCTGAAGTGGCTTTAGCTTCTTAATGCTGCATTTACCTGCTGCGCCACCAGGGACGGCCCTATTTATTTATTTATTTTTTTTAAAGATTTATTTATTCATACAGAACTGGGGTACAAGCCAGAGATGCAGGGATGGTGAGAGGCTTCACCAGAGACAAAGTGGGAAGCAAAACAGGCAGATTGATGCAGTACACTGCTGAGGGGAGCAGCGGGCAGGTCAGGAGAGGTCTGCTGCGCCATGTGATCACCTCAGGGGTGGGGTATCGAACTTGCACTTAGGCTGCTGTGACTGGCTTGCAGTGCTGCATCCTAATCCGTTGTGCCACCAGGGAGGGCCCTAAGAGAATATTTATTTATGCGTACAAGAACTGGGATGCAGTCTAGAGGTGCAGGAGGTGAGAGGATTCACCAGAGACAGTGGGGAGTAGAACAGGAGATTGACTGAAATACACTGCTGAGGGGAGCAGCAGGTGAGACAGGAGAGGTCTGCTGTACCGTGTGGGTTAGCAACTTGGCTGGCAGGGGATGGAACTAGTGCTGTATTGGCTGACAGAAGCTTGAGAGTGCTGTTTCTTTAACCTCTGTGCCACCAGGGACGCCCCACTTTAATATACTTTTGATGAGACTTCCAATGTAAAGAAGTTGGACTATTAGAGTGAAACAAAACTTAACCATCAAATTAAGCTTAAGGAAGAAAAGTAAGAGAGAAAAATTTTCCAGGTGCTCCCAGCCTAGAGTGGAGGCATAGAATTGTATAACTGAACAAGGTTTGCTTGGATAGTAAAATTATGTATATATTGTTTATATTCCTCATATAAGTGAAAGTTTATCAGAAAAACATTCCTATTGAACGTTAAATTTACATATTATCCCTTTAAGTCTATTCTCCTATATTTGTACACATTCATCTTAATAATTTTTTCACAATGGGCTTATAGTATTTCTTTACCTTTAAATTCAGCCTCACTTTTCCATTGTCATTTCTTTTCAGTCTCAGTCATTCCAAACTGTTGCAAGTCTCTGAAGGTATGATACGTTGTTTCACATGTTTGTCCTTTCTTCATCTTCGTAAGTTGACTTTGCTCTCCTCATCTTTCTTCCCTTGCTCACTGTACTCCTACTCATTAATCTTCCCTTTACATACCAGTACTCTGTGAAATTTTTCCTGCTTCCTCTGTGTCAATTTAAATTAGGCCCTTCTGCCTATTCCTCCATGTACGTTTTCATTTACTTTTTGCACTTGGTAGCCTTCAAAACTGCTCTTCTTGAATGTAGGGATAAATGCTTATGAGATGAGTAGTTATTTTCAATTTATTATTCTCGATCATGTTCTGTTTTAAAACTTCTTAATTTTATATAAAATAAAATTTAAAATAAACATTTGCATAGCACATGAAATGACACTTTCCATTGGTGGTTGGAAGTTATTGATATGTTGGTTAATGTTAGTACTTGAATTCACTACATTCTGTGTCTCATTCATTAGATGGAATATTTTATTTAAAATGACTATGTGTGCTTGGATTTAAAGCATAGTCTGTGACACTCTCATGCAGGAATGGGCAAACTGAAGCTTCTGGGCTATATCAGGCCCACTGTTGATTTTATAAATAAAATTTTATTGGTCAAAGCTGAGCTTTTGTGTAGCTTGTTTGTGCCTGTTTTCATAATATAACTGCAGAATTGGACAATTGTCACAGCAATCACATAACCAGCAAAACCTAAATATTTAATATTGTACCTTTTACAGAAATTTGCTGATGTCTACTGTAGTGTGTGAAGAAAAATATCTATTGAATTATTATCTCTGCATTTGAGAATACTTTGAGAGCCAGTCATGCAAATTAAATTCTTAGTGTCTTGTAAATGGTAGAGTAGCAGTTTTTTAAATATTTACACCTAACTTTTACTGTTCTCTTTCTTAGTTTTTCTTAGGTATATGTCTAAAGGTTTTTATATTAACAGGGTGATGACATTACATTGAGCTAATTTCTTGCAAGGATAGGTGTGGCCTAATTGTCATAAAGCAATGCTGGGATGGGGTCCAAGTAACATCATAATCGACAATAAGGGTAAGAATTTTTATGACACTGCTATTATGTTGGCTTCAGAGTATCATCCATATGGGCTGATTTAAGATCCAATTTGGAGATACAGTCTTCTCCAGGTCTTGATAAGGAGAAGAATGGTGAATGGTCAATCTGCTGTGCTCAGATGGAAAAGGACAGATTGAAGATAGAATTTAAAAGATTTGCGTAGGTTACTCAGGAGACAGAGGGTTGAGGAGAGCGAATCAAAGCCTACTAATAGGTGGTATTAATATGCTTTGAGGACCAGTCAGTGTGTTTTATAAGGAACAGAAGAGTGTTGGTTATAAAACTTTGGCACTTGTAATACTTTGGGAATTTATTTAGATAATTTGTCCTATGCCTTTTGTTCTGACCAGCTTCACAGTTGGCTCTGAAAATAAATGTAATTACCATTTCACCAATGTTTCAATATTAAAAGTCTTTTAGAGAAAAAATTAGATAGAATGAGTAATGATTACTTGCTTTTGTGTCTAGTTTTGGCATATAGCAAGATTGTAATACATTGATAAACTGTCTAATTAGAAATACTGCAAGGTTTAATTTGTATTCTCATTAAAGTCTTGCCAACTTCTATTTTATTAGAACCGTAAAGGGGCCATTTACTGTAAGCTAGAAGGGCCAGTATCTGAACTCAGATGCTCCATAACATTTCCCATTTTACAGATTTTTTTTTTTTTTTGTAAAATTTGACTGGTTAACAGGCTTGTCCTTGTCTTTTTGCCTTCTTAGACTTTCACTTACAGCCTGTCTTCTCTCGGTTTGAATTCACTATAACTATGTCCTCACTCTTATTATTTCCTATCTTCTATATTTTTGGACCTCACTTTTTCTATCTTAATTATCTTATCCATTCCCATATTCTACAGAAACAAGTGAAATAGATAAGGAAACAAGAAGCTTTGACATGTGCATGATTTACTGTAACTTTATAGGCTGAATGACTTTTGTAATAATGTTAGATGTTAGAACTCGCTGTTAGCCAATATATGTAATATACTAAATAGTTTATTCACTCCTCACAGATACTTTATATGGTTGATACTGTTTTCACTTTATAAAGAAACCTAAGTCTTAGAGCAGTAAGTTGCCTTAAATCACACAACATTAGAGTTGGATGAAAATTTGATACTGTTTGTAATGCTGTGATAATTTAAAACTAGGTCATTCTGAATTTAGAGTACTAGCTCATAATTACTAGGCTGTCCCTTCAGGTATGATAATGGGGTCCTCTCACTACAATGATCTATGAACAATGATCTGCATAGACTTCTGAGTCAGATTTTAGCACATTTTTCCTACTCATTTATATTTTGCATTTCTAAGAGTTCCACTTTTATTAGTATGTGTGTTATTTAAAAGCGTATAACATTTTAATGGTATCTTAAGATATATTGTAATTATGGAATCACAAGGTCTTAAGTACAGTTGAATGCCTTGAACATGAATCTTTTATTAGTCCATCATTGTTTAGTACCACTATTTAGTATACCTCAGACTTGGAAATAATCCTCTAGTTGGATCTTTTTGAATTAAACTTTATCTTCCACAACCATAAATTTTTGTGTACTGTGTCATCTAAAGCCTCCAGGGCACATTCCCATACTGCTGTGACTTACATTTACCCTAGTTGAAGAAATGATCTTTTTTCTTCTGGCACAGTGGTTTTCACCTTTTGCTATAATCATAGGCTTGAATAATAATTTCTGACTGCACATTAGAATCATCTGGGTAATCCCTTTGAAAATTACTGATGCCTGGGTCTTATCATACTACAAAGTAATCAGAATCTCAGTCCTTACGTGTAATCTAGAATGTCAGTTTTCACATTTTTTGTACTGGTACATTTTTTAATTTTTGTCTTAAATTCTATTTTTTCTAATATTAGCATCACCTCTCCAATTATCTCTTGGTTATTGCTATGTATAGTATATCTTTTTCAAGTCTTTTAAATCTCCTTTTGTCTTTAATGTCTTAAAGTTTATCTCTTGTAGACAGCATGTATTTGTATCATGTTTGCCTGACCATAGCTATGCAAACAGTTACAGACATACCACTGCTGTACTAGAGGAAGGGGTACTTTGGGAATATAAAAGAACAAGTACTTAACTTTGCTCTTGGGATAGCATAGCAAAACTATAGTCATTATGGACCTTTGGTTGAAGGAGATAGAAAAAAGCATTCTAGATAGGGAGCAGAATGGGGAAAGTCTTAGAAAGTTGAAATATATGGAATATACAGAAACCTTTGTTTTGTTTAAATATTTTTTGCAACCTAACCTTAGGCATTGACTTTCTGATAAGAATTTTGGTTGAGGAACTTCAAATAATGTGAGAAAATTAGATGGAGATATGAATAATGATGTCTTAGAAGAACTTTTCTTTTTAAAAAATTTAAATAAGCACATTGAATAAAGATAACATGTTAGTAACTGACTATAAGTTCCATAAAGAATTCACTTATTGTATCACTTTCTGTTTCTAATATAGTACTTAGCATATAATATTTGCTCAAATGTTAGTTGAATGAATTAATGTCATATTTCTTGAGCTAATAATAATAATGGGTATTACTTTTTTTGGTTTGGGTTTTCATTCTTTGCTAAATATTAGGATGGGTATAATTCTCCTTTTCCTTTTGGGTATTGCTTATAGCTCCATAGCTAACAAACGCCCCCTCCTGCTCCTTGTTTCCTTCCTCTGTCCCTCCCAGGCTCTGTCTTCTTTCTTCTTTCATGTTTCCTCCAGGTGCTTTGCCTCTTGGATTTTATAATAGAATCTTCAAAGACTAGGTGTGTAATTTTCTAATGCCTTTATTGGATTATATGGTTAAACCATGTTTATTAACAACATGCCCAAGCATATGTATTAACCTTTGTCTCTAAATTGATAACTTTTTATAGGACCCCTCTGTATAATTTTGAAATTCTGTTTTTATCTTTCCCAACACATTTCAGGGACTATTCCTTTTCTGTTATTTTACCTTTAAACTTTTAAAAATTCCCATCCCAACATCTGTGATTTTCTAGAGGCGATCTAAAATTGCCATTCAAAACTAAATTTTTTTTTTTAGTTTAAGAAGAGTTTGGGGCCCTCCCCCGTGGCCCAGAGGGTTAAAGTACAGCACTGCAAGCTAGCGACAGCGCTTTAGTGCAAGTTTGATCCCCAGCTCTGGAGGTGAACCACATGGCGTGGCAGACCTCTCCTGACTTACCCACTGCTCCCCTCAGCAGTGTACTTCATCAATGTGCCTGTTCTGCACCCCACTCTGTCTCTGTGAATCCTCTCACTGCCTCTGCACCTCTGGCCTGCATCCCAGTTCTGTATGCATAAATAAATAAAATCTTAAAAAAAAAAAGAGTTTGGCATGATTTCTAAATTTCTGGTGTAGAAAGTGTTTGGTTAGTAGTCTTACCTTTTGAGGTGAAGGTGTGATGTCCTATTTTAAAAAATCTGATAACTTATATGTGCATGCTATTTGAAGAACTAGCCATGTTATAGCTTATTAAAGTTTACTTTGAGTAATCATTATGGCAATAAATCTCATTGTACTCTCCCTGGTTTAATTAAGACACATATATATGCTGTACCTATGTTAAATATACATGTGTTGTGCTTTTAAGAAGTATTTTTAGAGTGTTTTAATTACATTAAGATAATTAAAATTAGCTTTAGTAAACAATCTTGGCCTTTGAGTCCAACTTGTGTGTTCTTATAGGTAAAACTTTTCTTTTTTAAATTGAAATGAAGTACAGTACTAAATGGAGGAACAGTTAATGTCAAATCCTGGATGGATTGAACTCATGGCCTAGATGAAAAATAGAATTGCTTAAGTCAATGTATGTCTTTGTGTATGGGTTGATAGATAACAAGTAATTCCTGATTACTCTTGATTGATTGTCTAACAGATATTTGAGTTGAATACAATTTTAGAAAAGACTGTTTCTCCAACTGTTAAAAATGCTATTAGATACCATGTGATAACCTCAACCACATGGTTTTACTTAACTCTACTTTTAAGGTAAAGACTTAGTGTTAGCTAAGTCTTTCTGCCTGGTGTGGCAAGTCCTCCTACTTCGTTTTCAAAAATTTTTTTTGCCCTTATTATTTCCAGTCCTTTATAATACCGTCTGAATTTTAGAATAAACATGTTAAATTTCACAGAAATCCTTTGTTGGATTTTTATTCTGACACCAAGAAGTATACTTCAGTATAAATCAGTTGTGTCTCCAACCAATGGGAACTAGCATCAGGTTCAACATTTAAAAACCTTCATCATTTCAAATGTCTGTCTTAAGTTTCTTCCACTTGTTTTAGGTTTGATGATTTGATGATTTGCTAAAATGACACATACCACTTATTTACTCTTCTGGGTATTACTGTAAAGCATACAGTTTAGGGATAGCCACATGAAGAGACAAGGAAAGGGTCCGACTTCCATGCCTTCTCATTTGGGAATCAGAGTGAAATCAGCCTTCCGGCCCTTTAATAGGTTGATGAATCTGGAAACTCTACATTACTTCAACATAACTGAAATTCTTTTGGTATTCCCTACCATGATTGAGCTCAGTTTCCAACCTTCCCTCTCCATTGATGGCCTCGTGACTAACTCTCCAATCACAGTGGGCATGACTAGCCCCATCCTGAAGCTTTATATTACTTAGATAAGTCCCACTTGCTCTTTGTGCGTAATCTTTTTAGTATGTTGCTAGGTTCAGTTTGTTTGGGTATTCATTTGTAGTTTTTCTAGTGTGTACCAGTGCTCTCTGAAACTCTTCCATTCTACTGAGTGAAATCTACTTCATGCTCTAGTTTGCCTTCCAGCTTCTTTTTGAAATAGGGAAATTGCCATGTTTTGACTGAGTTCTCTCATTTCTTCTTTACCCAGATTGTCCACTAGGGCATTTGAGGGTTTTTCTCCTTTTTTCTCATCTTATTGTATCACTGTTTACTCTCCTTCTCTTTGTTGTCTCTTGTGTAATGTCTCTAGTGCCACTTTTTCATATATTTTGTTCTGTTTTATGTAGTAAGGTAAATGCAGCCCCTTGTAATTCCATATTTATTGGAAACACAAGCCTCTTCCTTTTTTTTTTTTTAACTATCATTTTTTGGGATTTGTGCAGGAGGACCAGCTTGCCATTTTAATGTAAGATATCTTCATCATTATACTTTTTTTTTAAAAAAAATTTATTTATTTGTGCATACAGAACTAGTAGGGTACAGGCCAGAGGCTCAGGGTGGCTAGAGGCTTCACCAGAGACAGAGTGGGGAGCAGAACAGGCAGATCGATGAAGTACACTGCTGAGGGAAGCTGCGGGCGGGTCAGGAGAGGTCTGCCATGCCATATGGTCACCTTCGGGGCAGGCGAGAATCGAACTCATGCGGAAGTGGCTTTAGCTTCTCAGTGTTTTGCTTTAACCTGCTGCACCACCAGGGAGGGCCCATTATACTTTTAGAGAATTAAAACGATGAGGCCTTTTATTTTCCAAATGTGTATTGGGTATATATTGTATTGTAAACCTTTTTCTAGGTCTGATGAGCTTCATTATAGTGGCCTCCAACATTAGATGTAAACATGATGTCTACGTGAAATAGAAATTATGTGTTATCAGGGATTCCCTGGTTTGAGTAAATCATGCAACTTAAAGTCCACAAGCCATTTAAAATATATGTTAAAATGGCAGTTTTAAATTTAAATAAATGGGCATCTATTGATCAAAATGTCACAGGCTACAAATGACATATTCTTGCATTTATATGAAATTTTCTTAATGTGGTAATTTCTTTATGTGGATCAAATATTCCGATAGATAATAATCCTGAAGTAAAGTATTCATTTTAATAAGTTCAGTTTAGTAAATCAAATCTCTTAAAATGTAGTAATATCTGCGATTAGAAGTAATAGAGTGCAGGGTAGTAGATAGTAAACAATATTGTCTTTTGGGTTGATTGGGTTAGAACTTTATTTAGCATTGCCACTTCCACACTTGTGTAACTTGTTAACCTCTGAGTCTCCATTATGGAGACAATAACATCCATCTCTGAGATTGTCATAAGTATCCAATATGAGTTCAGTTTTCCTTTTTGGGAAATACTGGAAATCAGTATACGACATATCTTTTTCTCTTTAGGTAGTTCATATATTAAAAATATGTCCACTTACAAATCACTCTTTAAATTCACATGATCTGCAAAATGTTTTTAGTAATTAGGTATACTGTCTTAATTAGGAATACTGTCTCTATCAAGTATGGTAATAAGGCAGCTTTACATCTTTTTTATAAACAGTTCATAAACTGCACCAAAACACATATATTACCACTTTTTAGACACTGTAGCATGGGCACGTGATCCCTGAGCAAAAAATAAAGAAGACAAGCTCTGCAACTACTTCGATTCTGCCTGGAAGCAACTTTGGAATCTCAGAAGCAGGAAGTACAGTCTAATGATGGCTTAGAAGCTTCACTCAGTTGGATTTTGGAGAAATTTAGGCAACTGTATGTTGTAAGACCAGGTACTAAAAAGAATGGGACTAATGCGGATAAAAGAACAGCAGATATCTGGATAGGGGCCACCTTGACTTTTTTGCAAATAGTGGAACATAAATTCAGGGCGAGACTGCATAAGGCCAGGCAAGGAGTTGTTACCAAAACAATTTCCAGATTCTTACACCAAAGACAAGAATGAAGAGCCCTTTGGAGTCCCCAGGTAATTCAGTGGAGAATCCTGTGGGTTTGTTACATAGTAAAGGCAGAAAAAGTCATCAGAGGGATCAGATAGATCCCTCAAAACTGCCTCTCAAAACTAAGCCCAACTCTTTATATAATGATTTTGAACACTCAGCAACAGGTGTGTAACTTTCCATTATCCATGCAGAAATTACTAGACATGATCCAAAAAGCAAGACTAGTGTAATCTCTAGCAAGGAGAAAAATCAGTCCAAACAAACAGATTCAGAATTGACTGAGGTGATGGATCTAGCAGACCAAAATGTTAAGATAGCTATAAGTAATAAATGTAAGGAAAAGTCATAATCAAAATAAGGAAATGAGATATATAATAAACACTACATGACATACACTTCAGTAACATCTTTAAAGATACATCACCCAAAACAAGGGTAGTAAAGTATAAACATCTGGGACTACATCAAGTTAAAGAGACCCCGGACAGCAAAAGAGACATTACATAAAAGAAAGAGACATCCCACTGATAGGGAGGTTTTTGCTCACAATACTAATGATAAAGGTCTGATCACAAATATATACAAAGAGCTTATGAAACTCAACAAAAATAAAATGAACAGACCCATAAAAAATGGGCAGTAGAGCTAAAAAGACACTTCTCCAAAGAGGAAATGCAGATGGCCAACAGGCATATGAAAAAATGTTCAACATCACTTACAATAAGGGAAATGCAAATTAAAACCACAATGTGCTACTCTTACACCAGAGAATGGCACATATTAAAACAGCAAAAAAACCAAAAAAAAAACCCACAAAAAATGGCTAGCAACAACAAATGTTGGCGAGGTTGTGGAGAAAAGGACTGTCCTATGCTACTGAGGGGAGTGCAACCTGGTCCAACCACTATGAAAAGCTGTTTGGAGGTTTCTCAGACTGCTAAAAATGGAGCTTCCATATGACCCAGCAATTCCACTCCTACGAATCTATCCAAAGGACACAAAAACATCAATTCAAAAGGACAGCTACACCTCTGTGCTTACTGCTGCACTATTTAAAATGCCCAAAATAGATGACTAGATCAAGAAGGTATGGCACATATACGCAATGGAATATTACTCAGGAATCAAAAAAGATAAACTCATGCCATTTGTGGCAACATGGATGGAGCTGCTGGGAGGGATCATGCTTAGTGAAATAAGCCAGAAAGAAAAAAGAAAAATAGTGTATGGTTGCACTCATAGCAGGAGTGTAAGGGATCAGTGGGGAAAAAAAGCAATTGTAATACAGTAAAAATGAAAATCAGCAGCTATAAACCAGAGACATTCTACCAGGGTGGAGCGAGGAATAGGATCAAAACTGGGCTGGGAAGAGTCTTCAGAACTATGGTGATGGCATGTGGGTGAGTGGTGGTGGGAAACCCACAGAGATTATAATCAAGATGAAAAAATGTACAAAATGAAAAATGATGTGAAATATATATAAAATATACCAAAAAAGGAGGAAGAACCAAATAGAAATTTTAGAACACAAACATAAAAGTACCTGAAATATTTAACTGAAAGGATTTGAAAACAATTTGAATAATGAAGGAAAACAAACTAATTGACTTTGATTTGTAATAACAGAATTTATTCTAAAATGAAGCAGAAGAAAAGAGAACTGAAAGCAATCATGGTATTGTCTGTGGGACAGTATCAAACAGTCTCAACAAAATGTATCTGACATCTTAGAAGAAGGATGGAGCCCAAAATGTAAGAAATAATGGCTCATAATTCCCATATTGATCAAAATGATAAATTCACAGATTTAATACTTTGAACAAATCTAAAGGAGAACAAACAAAAATACTTAGACAGTGGCCCTGTGGGATGCAGAGGATTTCTCACCCTATAGACATGTGATGCTGTCTTGCTAGCCTGACATCCAGTGTCACTCTGACCCCCAACTACCAGTAGGGGTAATCCCTCTAGGCGCCCTATCAGATAGGAGGAAGAACCTGGGGATTAGACAGTGTGGGGTGATTGTGTAACCAGTTTCTAATGAAGATTGACATCTGTTCTGTGGGGACAAAGTGGAGATCTTAGAAAGCAAGAGTGGCAGAAATGAGGCAAAGT
The DNA here is from genome assembly GCF_000260355.1 of Condylura cristata. Classification (NCBI taxonomy): domain Eukaryota; kingdom Metazoa; phylum Chordata; class Mammalia; order Eulipotyphla; family Talpidae; genus Condylura; species Condylura cristata. The sequence continues at coordinate 41,577,163 of NW_004567116.1, read as the reverse complement.
GGTTCAACTTAAACAGCAAAATGGGTGTTCCTCCTGACACTCAGTGCACATTACTGCTATATTGGCAAGGCCAAGCATACCCAGGGAGGGAAATCAAGATCCTGAGCACAGCACCCTTGCTTCACCACCAGTTCAACTTTGTGGATCTTGTGGATAGGAAAATCACTGGGATGGAGTAGAGATATACTGAATCAGGACAGCAGGTAGAGTCTCCAAAAGTTCAGGGAAAATTACCCCCAATGTAAATTTCCCAGAGCTGATGATCTCATCCCGGAAACATGGATTGATGGTCCCAAAGACACATCAGTGGAAGATGCTCTAGAGAAAACTTGTTCCCTGTCTGAGGACATTGGATAAAGAGCTAGAAGATTAGGAGACATAATAAAGTTTATTTATTATCTTTTTTTTTTTTTTTAGTTTATTGGTATTTTTGATTGAGTCTGGGGAAAGCAACTTCTCCTGTCTTTGTCTTAGCTTTGAAAGCATGGTCACCTCTTCTTCAGACACCAATAGAATCATGCATCTTCTAAAAAATAAAGTACCAAGACATGACCATTTTCTGAAAACCAGTAACAGAGAATTTTAAATGCAGCCAAAGGAAAATGACATATATAGAGGAACAAAGAAAACATGTCAAAAACCATGCAAATTAGGAGATAATGAAATAATATAAAAGTACTGAATGAAAAAACTATTAGCATACACTATGTTTCCAGGAAAATATCCTTTGAAAATGGGGATTACATAAAAACCTTTTAAGACAGGTCATGCCAGAGAATGCTTTACTAGTTAACCTGTATTGCAATAAACATCTTCAGATGGAAGGAAAGTGAATCAGGTGGAAGCTGGGATCTAGACAAAAAAATAACAAGTTCAAGAAATGATAAATATGTGAGTAAATATAAAATAAGTTTTCCTTAACTATAAAAATATTCTTAAACAGTTGACAATTGACTGTTTAAAACAAAAATGATAATATACTGTAAGCTTTTTAAAAATGTATGAGAAATTTAGTGTTAAGGATGAGAGCAGATAAATAGTAGAGTTTGTTGTGAGTTAAGTGTTCACATTTTATGTGTGAAGTAGGATATTATTTGATGGTACACTATATTGAATAATGTGGGCCCTCCTTGGTGGTCAGTGGGTTAAAGCACAGCACTATGAAGCTGTTGCAGCCACTGCAGCATGAGTTCAATCCCCAGACGGGATTGATCCACATGGTATGGCAGATTTTTGACCTACCCATTGCTCCTCTTAGCAGTGTATTTCATTGGATCTGTCTGTTCTGCTTCCCACTCTGTGTCTGGTGAATCCTCCTCACCTCCCTGCACCTCTCACCTGTAACCCAATTTTGTATGTATAAACAAATCTTTAATTAAAAAAAAGCATATTGTAAAACCTAGCGTAAACACTAAAAATTAGCCACGTGTAGTGGATCTAGAATAACCTTATTTCATTGTAACATTGATGATAAAAAAACAATCTCTGCCCATGTTCAGGGAGCTGGTTTTATTGTACATCATTGTACATTTTCCTGAAACCTATCAACAGTGTTAAGTGAGGTCTTACTAGCCAATAGTAAATATTAAATGAATAGTGAATATTAAATTGCTGAAGTATTCTCGGTTAATCCAAGGGAAGACAGAAAAAGGGGAGAGAAATTAACAAAGAAATGTTGGAATTTGTAGAAAACAAAATGGTAAGGTTACTGATTTAAGTCCAATTGTATCAATAATTGAATTAGATGTAAATGGTTTTAGTTAGGATTTAGCTTTTATATAAAGAGCCAGATATTAAAGAATATTTTAGGCCTTGTGGTCAGTGCACTTTCTGTTGAAATTGCTCAGTTCTGTCAATGTAACATGAAAGTAACCATAGACATTACATAATAAATTAACGTGTTCCAGTAAAAATTTATTTGTATAGACATTAAAATTTGAATTTTATGTAATTTCCATGTGTTATAAAGTACTTGTTTTCCTTTTGATTGTTTTTGAACTCCTAATCCTTTAAAATTGTAAAACCGTTTTTAGTTTGCAGACTGTACAAAACAGGTAACAGACTAATTTGCCTTGTGAGAGCTAGTTTGCAAAATTTTAGCCTAAATTATTGCTATTTATTCATTTGTAATCATTTAATTGGGTTAGGAGAAGTTCATACTCATGGAAAATTTTTTGTTAAGACCAAATCAATTCATTGAACTAGTCTTTAGTGATGCATTTTATATGCTTGGCACTGTCCTAGGTGCTGAAGACACAGGCCCTCAAATGTGGGATACAGGTGCTCAAACAGGTATTTGTGATACAGGGAGTGGATAAATAGAATCATTTTAGGATATCCAGTAAGGACACTTACTCATGATTAGATGGTCTAAAGGAATGATTTCCTTCAAACAATCTAGAGCATGAGTCCAAGTGGTACAAGGATACAGAGCTCATAAACATACACTAAGGCCTGTAGGTCAGAAACTGCATGGAATGTTTGGGAATTCCAAGAAATTCAGTGTGGTGTATTTGTTACTCTACAAAACTAGTAACTCATCACTCTTGAGTTGTATGTGAGAAAAACTTAAATTCTAATTTGTGATTCCACTCCCATAAAGTTTTCTGTTACTTTACTGTAACCATAATCACCAGACAATAAATATTTACATTGAAGCAGTGGAATAGATGATGCCAAGGAATGAAAGGGACGAAAAATCAAGTCTTCAGACAGAATCAACTTTCAAGGAGAGCGCAGGAGTGGAGGACCTCCAAAAAGGGGCAAAGAAGTAAGGAGAAATCAAAAAAATGGTGTCACAGGATGGTGACCATTGTATTATGTGATCACCATTTGTTACATGCTGCCAAGTTAAGACAAAGAACTCATTTAATTTAACTAATGGAAGTTTAGTCTAACTGATGGTGCATTTGGAGCAAATGGGAAAGGTGAGAAAATGAAGACTGTGTGCCTAGAACTCTGTTTTCAGAGGGCTGGGGAAGAGAGTGTGTAAGTTGGAGGGGACTTTATCATACTCTTAGCATAATAGTTTCATGTTGATTTGCAAAAGAAATTTTCACAGTTCCTATGCTTGCTCTTGTCTTCTTGTTTGAGGGCAGCAACAATTTTAAAATCCACTATAAATCACATGTAAATGAAAATATTTACAAATTTCTTATTTTATGGCTTTTGACAATAGTAAACCACTCTTTCTAGGAACATTTGTTTTCCTTTAAAATGTAGGCGCTTAAGCCAACAGTTGTCTTCTTTTCAAGTAGATTTTATTTTATGCATAAACTAAACTGAAATATTGGTACTCTTAGCCCACAGGAAGAGTAAGGGGTAGGTTGGGGATGTTTTCATCATAACTGAACAGTCTTCATAGAACATTTTCAAAGCCATTAAGATCTTAGTTATTTGAACCTTTAGGAAGAAGGACTCTTTAAACTGCGATATATGTATGCCTTTTGGGTTGTCTGTAAATTCTTTGAATATATTTGCAGAACTTTTTGTTTACATTTTTCTTAGGATGTCCATAGCTTTCATTTCAAAACAAAGAGATTGTCTCATGTTGGATTTCCCAAGAAGCAGACCCTGAGACAAAATGTGAGTGTAAATAGTTTATTTGAAAAATGCTGCCAGGAAACACTCTTGAGGAAGGAGGAAGTGAGACTGGGAAGGGGTAAAAAGGCAATACAGGATGTGTAATCGAGTAGGCTAACCTCTATAAATAGGGCAGAATCCTGTTGAGCTCTGAAAGACAGTGAAAATTAAATCTCAGATTTATCTCAGCCAAGAGTAAAGGAGCCTATTGTTACTGGTTGAGAGTTATTCCCAGGATGGGTTAACTTCCTTGCTCTGTATTCCAGAAAAAAACCTCTAGCAGAGAGTTGGCACAGAGAAGTCACACAGGCACATTGGCCTGCAGTGGAATCTTAAGGGTTGAGAGAATATAGATGAGGTGGTGCCAGCATCAGTTGGAGAGGTAACAAAATATAATTTCATTTCTTGGTTGATTGACTTTGAAACTGTTTAATTAGCTGGAAATTCTAGGACATTAAGGACTGATTTTACTTAAATAATGGTTTTCCTTAAATTCCAGACTTAATCAAATGTTCACATGAACAAATCAATTACTTGAGAAATCTTCACACAGATGTTATTGCTTGTGTTTGACTGATGTTCCATTGGATCACCAACATTTTATTCAGGCACCATGGCTTGCTAATTATTTTTTAATTGTTAGCTGGTTGACCCCTAAGTAAAATCACATTTTGCTTTAAGTGAGTCATGATCACCATCTGGTGGTGAATAATAGTAATTTTGGTTTATATACTGCCTAAAGGTTTATTTCTCATTTATTAATATAAGTAATTTCTGTGAGCCTATTTTGTTATGCTTTCTGCCAAGATTTCAGGAAACTAAAATGACAAAATATGTTCTTGTCTAGTTATCTCTGCTTGTCAAATATTGTTTGGAAGAAGGGTGTGAACTGACACCGGTTAGCAAGGAATGAAGATAAATTTTTGGCCCTCCCTGGTGGCGCAGTGTGTTAAAGCACAGCACAGCACTATGAAGCTGTCGCAGCCACTGCAGCATGCATTCATTCCCCAGCTAGGGAGGTGACCCACATGGCGCAGCAAACCTCTCCAGTCTCGCCCATTGCTCCCCTCAGCAGTGCACTGCGTCACTCTGCCTGTTCTGCTTCCCACTCTGTCTCTGATGAATCCTCTCACCACCACTGCACCTCTGGCCTGTACCCAGTTCTGTATGCATAAATAAATAAGTCTTAAAAAAAAAAGATAAAATTTCACATGCAATCAGAGTTTCCATTTCAGTAAAAATGTCAATATACATTGTTATAAAGCATCAAACTGATATATCTGAAGCCACGGTTTTGAATTAAGGCACTATTCAAGTTTTTCAATACGATGGGATGTATGTGATGAGTATAGAAACCTGTAGATGTCTGTACTCCAGAAGTCACTGGTTAGGTATTTAATTAAACATAAGTACTTCATTATCTACTTCTATGTACAAATGTCCATGGGACCATTCCACCATTCCATTAAAAGAGAAGGCAAGGATGAAAAAAGAGCAAGTAAGTTGTCTTGGATTAGTGATACAGCTGATTGCTCACATAGTGAACCGAAACCCAAAGCTCCTTTGCCATCATTTTGTAACTTTATCCTCCTCATCATTTTCCTATATACTACTTAGATAAGTTTTCTTTTATATCTACAAAATGAACTATTTTTCTAGCTGCCTGTGGAATGTCCTTCCCCTCCCACCATTGTTCTTTACTTTCCTTGTTCCTTCTTTGGTGTTTGCTTTCTTGTGCCTTTATTTTCTGTGTGTGCATGTGCATTTTTTTTTAAGATTTATTTATGCATAAAGAACTGGGGTACAGGCCAGAGATGTGGGGAGTGTGAGGATTCACCAGAGACAGAATGGGGGGCAGAACAAGCAGATTGAGTGAATTACACTCCCAAGGGAAACAGTGGGAGAGACTGGAGAGGCCTGCAATGCCATGTGGGCTACCTCCCTGGCTTGGGAAGCAACTCATGCTGCAGTGGCTGCAGACAGCTTCACAGTGCTGCGCTTCAACCCATTGCGCCACCAGGGAGGGCCCCTCGTTCTGTTAATAATTAATTTTTGTTTTCTCTGAATTATCAGCATTTGGGATACATTTAAAACAACATTTTGGTGAATGTATTTCATTTTCTGCTTTACTTAAAATATTAAAATGGCAAGATAATGTTTCCTATTATTTTGTTTAACATCATCGATTAGATCAGTTCTTATTGGGGAGCTAGGCATTTTACAGTGTGGGCTGTTTTTCGGGGATGTACAACTTCTTTTCTAGGGTAAACATTATCTGAAGGTTGTGTTTTACATTTTGAGTAACAGTGATGTTTTAATTCTAAACTCTTTTTGTCATTATCACATTCCTAAAGAGAAAAAATTAATTCTAAAGTAATTTCCAACAAGAGAAATTAAATACTAGGGAGTACAGTTCTGTCAGATACAGTTAAATTGTGGTAAACCATAAATTATTATTTGTGATTTTTTTTTTTTTGCCCTATCACTGACAACATTTTTTCCCCTCTGGGGGTAAAATTGCCCCTATTGAGAATTATATTGGATTTTGATTTTTTATCATAAATTTTGTGGGAAACAATGTGTGAAATGGAGTGATTGTATCAAAAGGCCTAACCATAACTATGAATTGGAATATAGTGATGATGGTTGCACTCATCTTGAATGTAATTAATGTTGCTGCAGTATACACTTAAAAATGTTTCAATTGGAAAATTTTTGTTGTGTTTTATCACAACTACGAAAGTAGTCATATAACTAAACCCTTTGATTTGTATGCTTTAAATGAGTGAATGGTATGTGTGAAATGCGCTGCAATAAATTTGTTTAAAAGAAAAAGAATTAATTGGGAGGTGTAGTAATAATTTCTCTCTTACCACAGCTAATTTTTTAAAAAACAATACAGTAGTTTGTTTATTTATTTATTTATTTTAAGATTTATTTATTTGTTCATACAGAACTGGGGTACAGGCCAGAGGCTCAGGGGCGGCGAGAGGCTTCATCAGAGACAGAGTGGGGAGCAGAACAGGCAGATCTACGAAGTACACTGCTGAGGGGAGCAGCGGGCAGGTCAGGAGAGGTCTGCCACGCCATGTGGTCACCTCTGGGGCACGCGGGAATCGAACTCATGAGGAAGTGGCTTTAGCTTCTCAGTGCTGTGCATTTACCCGCTGCGCCACCAGGGAGGGCCACAGTAGTTTATTTTTACATCATTTTGTGCCTTTTTCCATTTGGTGGGTTTCACCTCACCAAATCACCCATGTACCATCACCATAGTCCAGTGCACTTCCCCCGCCGTCCCCACTATTTCTGATCCCATTCCCCATCCCCCCCATAAAATATCTCTAGTATATACTTGTTCATTATTATTATTATTTCGCCTGGCCCTTTATACTCCTGCTATGAGTGAAACCATCTGGTGTTTTTCCTTTTCTTTCTGGTTTATTACCACAGCTAATTTTTTTTAACTATAAATCTTTCTTAGTAAGGTAACATAGTTATAATACTGTGTAGGTTACAAGATGAAATTTTCTTATCATGCCCTGCAGCCAAATGCCCTTTGAGCATCTAATGGGTCCTTTTACCCATTCCTACCCTTCTTCTCCACTGGTAACTGCCATTCTGTGTCAGAGTTTAAAAGTTTGCTTTATTTTCCCTTTCTATTCCATATATGAGTGAAATCATGTGTTTTTTCTTCCAACTTCTTTTCCTTAGCATGGTCTCCTCAAGGTTCTTTTATGTTATCCAGATGAATGGCAGTATTTCATTTTTAATGGTTGAGTAGTAGTCCATTTTGGTGTATCTACCACATCTTCATTCATTGACTGTTGGGCAGTTTTCCTATGTTGGTTATTGTGGTGACTGCAATAAACATAGGGGTACATACAGCTTTTCAACCTTTTGTTTTCATATTTTTCGGATAGATGTTTGGAAGTGTGATTATTGGATCTATGATATTTCTGTTTTTAATTTTTAAGAAGCCTCTATACTGTGTTCCATAATGGCTATAACAGTTTAATTCCCATCATGACTAGATAAGGATTCCTTTTTCTCTGTACAACTATTTTTTTAAAAAAAGATCTATTTATTTATACATACAGAACTGGGATGGGGGCCAGATGTGCTAGGGTAGTGAGAGGATTCACCAGCGACAGAGTGGGGAGCAGAAGAGGCAGAGTAACGAAGTACACTGTTGAGGGGAGCAGTGGGCGGGTCAGTAGAGGTCTGCTGTGCCATGTGGCTCACCTCCTGGTCCTGAGATTGAACTCATGCAATAGCTGTGGATAGCTTTATAGTGCTGTGGATTAACCCAGTGTGCCACGAGGGAGGGTCCCCTCACAAACTATAATTTGACTTTTAATTGGTTATTTTTGTTGTTGTTGAATTGTAAAAGTTGTTGGTATGTTTTGGATATTAACCCCTTGTATGCTATTTATGGTTTGCAAATTTCTTCTCCCTTTGTCTTAATGGTGGTTTCTTTCACTTTACAGAAGAAACTTTTTAGTTTAATATAGTTCTATTTGTTTATATTTTCTTTTGTTCCTTTGCTCTTGGCGACAAGTCCACAAAGACATCACGGAGACAGATGTCAAAGAGTTTGTACTTAGGTTTTTCTTCTTTGTATTTTATGGTCTTGGGTCTTTATTCAAGTCTTGAATTCATTTTGAGTTTATTTTAATATATGCTATAAGATAATGGTCTAGTTTCATTGTAGCTGTGTATTTTAGGGGGAGCATTTATTGAAGAAATTTTCTATTTTGGATGTATACTCTTGACTCCTTTGTTATAAATTAGGTGCCCACATATGCGGTTTTATTTCTGGGATTTCAAGTTGGATCCATGTGCCTGCTTTTATTGTACTATTATACTACTTTGATTACTGTTGCTTTATAATATAATTTGAAGTCAAGGAGCCTTTTTGTTCTTTTTTTCTCAGGATTATTTTAGCTATCGAAGGTCTTTTGTGGTTCCATACAGATTTTAGGATATTCTATTTCTGTGAAGAATGCTGTTGGGATTTTAATAGGGATTGCTTTGAATCTGTATGTTGCTTTAGATAAAAAGACCATTTTGACAATATTGATCCCTCTGATTCCTAAGCAAAGAATGTCTTCCCATTTTTTTTTAAAGATTTATTTATTTATTTATTCATATACAACTGGGGTACAGGCCAGAGACGCGGAGGGTGAGAGGATTCACCAGAGACAGAGAGGGGAGCAGAACAGGCAGTTCAGCGGAATACACTGCTGAGGGGAGCAGCGGGCGGGTCAGGAGAGGTCTGCTTCGCCATGTGGAGTTCCTCCGGGGCAGGCGGAATCGAACTCATGCTGAAGTGGCTTAAACTTCTTAGTGCTGTGCTTTAACCCACTGCGCCACCAGGGAGGACCTCTGTCTTCCCATTTTTTTAAAAAGTTTTTTTTTTTTCCATACAAAAAATGAGGTATAGGCCAGAGGTGCAGGGAGTGAGGGGCTGGGAATTTGTGAGAGGATTCATCAGAGACAGAATGGAGAACAGAACAGGTGGATCCATGAAATACACTGCAGAGGGGAGTAGCAGGGAAAACATGAGAGGTCTGCTGCGTCATGTGGGTCAGCCCCCCCCTGCCTGGGGATTGAACTCTTGCTGCAGCAGCTTGTGCTCATAGTCCTGCATTTTAACCTCTTTGTGCCATGAGGGAGCCCCAGTATCTTTCATTTTTATGTGTGTTCTTTGGTTTCATTTAACACCCATTTTATAATTTTCAGTGTGCAGGTCCTTCACATCCCTGGCTAAATTTATTCCTAGGTATTTTATGCCTTTTGCTCTTGCTACAACCGCTAGCTGGATTTCATTTAGAAATGTAGTGTATAGGGAGGAGCAATCCAAGATCAAATTCTAGCTACAGAACTGGGTAGAACCAGTTACTTAAGTCGTAAATTAGGTATTCTGCCCTATTCCTGAATCCCTTTGATATTTTAGGAAATATTAGAAAGTGCCCTGGCTTGGAATGCCAGAAGGTTTGGCCCTTGCATAATTCTGTCTGATCTTGGGCAATGCACATTACATTTTAAGTGTTAAGTTTTCTATCCTTTTGGATCTTTGTTTTCAATTCAAAAGTTTTAGTTTTTGTGACTGTTGTCACTTTAGTGCAAATATCTAGATTTAATATCTAGATCTAGATATTGAGTATGTGAGCTGGAAGACTTGACCTCATCTGTTGCAACTCCTTCATTTATGGATGAGAAACATTAAGTGTGGACTTTAAAGTGAAATGCAAACATTTGAAACTTTGAAGCTATGAAAAATGGAGGAGTGGTACAAATAGATTTACTTGATTATATTATTAATACCTGTGTGTAGTGATACCTTTAACATAATTATGAACTATGTAACTAAATGGAATGCTGTGGATTTTGCTTTTAAAAAATGAACAAATTTATTGGGGCCTTTTCCCCTTCATTGACTTTGTTGGCTGCTGCTTTATGGTGATTTATTAGAGAACCTGATGATTATACTTCATGTAAAATGTTTCTATTAAATTTTTATAATTAGATTTACTAGTGTTTCAACTTTTTTTTACTAGGCTTGAAATTATTAAGAAGTGTTGGGAGGCAATTCCCTAGTAATCCTTAACTATTTTCACATCACTGTTTCTTTTTAAATTTGTTTTTAGTCTTATCTTTCTTCTACCTCCTCCATACCCCTACCCTCAGGATTATTAAACTGAGTAGAGAGGAGAGAAGGGAACTAGGATGATCCGATCAGAGTTTGATGCTAGAAGCTTTTGCCTCTAGAACATCAGATTTTTTCTGCCAGGACATTAAAGACTGCTGTGAGGATGGCTCACATCATCTTACCTGTTGTTTGATTTTTTTTTGTTGAAGTTTTTGACTGTTTCTTATCAGTTGAAAAATATTAAATGTTAAGAGCTACTAGTGTTCATAAAAGTCAACAGCTTTTCATTTCTGCTTCTGTAACAAAAGCAAATAAATTTGAAGTTAACTATACTTGTGATTTTTTTTTTGCAATATATACGATTACCTTCTGCAAATCACTGTGTTGTAAAATTGAAACGAGTGTGTTATATCTCAAAATTTATTTAGTAAACTGGAAGTTATAAATTTTAGGTTTAAATATGTTGGCTCCACATGATCCAGTACAGTAACCCTAGTCATTGGTGGCTCTTGAGCATTTAAAGTATGGCTAATATGAATTGGTATGTGCTGCATGTGTAAATGCACAGTCTATTTTGAATCTTTAGTTAAAGATATAAAATACCTGAAATTTAACTACCATTGGGGGGTATATATTATTATTAAAAGCATATAAATTAATTTTGACTATTATTTATGAATAGACTGCTAGAAATTTTAAAGATATGGCTCATATTTTAATTGGATGATATTGTGTGGAAGCCAGTGGTGCTGTTAATGAGGAAATCAAGTAATAGATACCTGTTTAACAAGCTTAAATCAACAAAAGACTTATCAGTCAGTAAAAGCTTCAATAAATCCTGAGCTTAACCTTTCTTAAAATTGTGCATTATCCTAGTATATTTGATTATGGAACCTTTTTAGGTAGTTTGCAGGTAAAATTTCTCATAAGTTACTAGTAGTATTTGGTATTTAGGAAATTTGCTAAATTTGACAGGTGTACACATTTTCTATTTCCCTCGGGTCTAATTAATATAGTTAAACATACCCAAAGGCTATTTGGAAGAACTCTGATTTTTTTTTACAATAACATAAAAGGACTTGAGGGAAGATAATAGCAATCTTCAGATGTTTGAATGGTCCAGTAGAAGAATTGAAAATGTACTGTCTTTGGATCTAGAGAACATGGAAGGAAGTGTGTAGAAAGGCAGATTTTGACTTTATAAAAATGGTAATTTTTATAATATTAGAACTTTGGAAGATAAGTACATTTCCATCCCCAAAGGTCATTAAACCAAATCCATAGGGATACTATAAAGGAGTTTTAGCACATTAGATGTGGGATAAATTACAAGAATGGTTTTCTGAAACAGTTTGAAAACCATTAGTGGCTTCGTTTCTGGGATACTGATGAATTTGGAACTTATATTTCTTGTTTGTTTCTTTTTTAAAGGTTGTGCTGATTTTATTTTACACTAGCAGCAGGCACAAAGCAATTCTTTTTCTCTTTCAAAGATTTTAATTTTATTTATTTATACATACAAAAGCTGTGGTATAAGCCAGAGGTACAGGCATGAGAGGATTCACCAGAGTGGGGAGCAGAACAGGTGGATTGACTGACTGAAATACACTGCTGAGGGAAGCAGCTGGTGGGACAGGAGAGGTCTGCTGCACCAGGTAGGTCAGCTTTCTGGCCAGGGAATGAACTCCTGCTGCAGTGGCTTCTGATAGCTTCAAGTGCTGAGACAACCCCTTGCTCCATCAGGGAGGACCACAAAGCAATTCTCAATAAAGTTCACAATTAGTTTCACTCAGAATATTTTTTTTGTTATAATAAAAACTATAATAAATAATAGTTTATTTTTACATCATTTTGTGCCTTTCCATCTCAGCTGTAATCCCCGTGGACTTCCCATCACCAGTTCACCCATGTGCCATCACCATAGTCCTATGCACTCCCCCCTGCCCCATTTTTGATCCCATTCCCCACTTCATCCCCATAAAATGTCTGTGGTATGTAGTTGTTCATTATTTCTTACCGCCCACCACCCCAATCCTTTATGCTCCTCTTTGAATAAAACCATCCAGTATTTTTCTTTTTCTTTCTGGCTTATTTCACTAAGCATGATCCCTTCCAGCTCCATCCATGTTGCTGCAAAAGGCATGTGTTTATCTTCACTCAGAGTATTTTTAATAATGCACATTAAAATATTCATCTTACTGAACCTCCCTGGTGGCTCAAAGGGTTAATTAAGCACGGTACTGTGAAGCAGTTGATAACCACTACAGCGTGAGTTTGACCCCTGAGTTGGGGGGTGACCCACATGGCATGGCAGACTTCTTTTAACCTGCCCACTGCTCCCCTCAGCAGTGTATTTCAGTTGATCTGCCTGTTCTGTTCCCCACTCTGTCTCTGGTGAATCCTCTCACCCCAGCAACTCTGGCCTGTACCCCAGTTCTTGTATGCATAAGTAAATAAATCTTTAAAAAAATTATCTTATTAACTTCTTTAATCCAAATATAGTTTGGAAAACAGCATTTAGAAAACAAAAGCCAATGTAAATAGATCAAAATAACGAGTAGTACAGGTTTCATGTGTCTCTGGTTTTATAGTTTTCTTACAGCATCATTAATGTTGGAAATTTGTTCCTTCAGCTGTTCCATTGCTGTGATTTAAGAAATTGTCTTTTCCTCTTTTCACTTTCTGGATCCATCCAGTACTCTTTTAATATCAATTAAGATGTTCCTTTGAATTCCTTATGCCATAGCATAAGTGTGACATTTCCCAGTGTGAAACAAGTTCATCTCTGCTGCTGCTCTGTTTAGAGAGTGAGTGGTCTCTTGCAGGTCCACCAGTCTTTTGCTTCTTTAACAGGTTTTTCTGGGGTAAGCTACTTTTTTTTCTCTAACTTTTTGTCAGTTTCACTGTCAGAAATCTGCCAGAGGAACTTGAAAAAAACAGGTTCCTTTGATTTAGGCATTGCTCCATTCTTGCAGCCAGCTTTCAGCTCTCACACAACTCTTGATTTCTAATTCTATGAATTTATATCTTGGTTCTGTATAATGCCAGAAAAGTTGAACACAAGGACAGAGATTTCATATACATTCTCTTCCCCCTATATATGTCCAACCACCTTCACTATCAATATCCTGTACCACTCTAGTGTTTTTAATACAGTTGTTGAACTTATGTGGATACATCAGTATCCCCTGTAGGCCAGCTTACATTAGAGTTCAGTTTTGTCTGATGGTGTTTTGAAAGAACACACAAGTGTTTCTGTTCATCTTAAAGAAAATGGTTTTTAGTTCAGAAGCATAAAAAAAGCTAAATTGACACTTAAAAATGTATTCAGAGTTTGGGAAAGTTCTTTTTTTATAATATTAATTGTTTACAAATGTCTTATTTTGCTGGCTAACAGTATTTTTTTCTTCCTTTTAAGTACCAAAAGAATTAGTGGAACTCCATTTGAAGTTGATGAGGAAGATTGGCAAATCTGTTACAGCAGATAGATGGGAAAAATATTTAATCAAGGTAAATATTTGTGAATTCTATTTTGAAATATTACTGGCATTGTTTCATACACATGCAAGTCTGACTTTAAGAAATGACTCAGAAATGCATATAACTACTGTGTGTTTTTTTTTTTTTTTTTTGCTGAGACTAACAACTCTGAAAGTTAGCTTTCAGATGTTATGTGTTTTTTGTGCCTAACACCGTGTTTAGGATTTTTCATGTCTTCTCTCATTTAATACTTAAACTTTGATCAACTCAAAACTCAAGTAAGATATAGATAAAGCCCAAGAAAACTGTCATTTTTCCATTGCGATTACAATTTGCATAGAAAGAACCAGAAATTTTCTTACTTAAAAAGTAAAATGTCCAAAGGATGCTAAGGGACTCTTTTAAGTTATCAGTAAAGCCAAAGCTACCTTTTTATGTATGTAATAAAAAAAATGGCAGCTTTAGGGTAAACCATGTTAAAGGAAATCCGGATTTATTCAGGAAAAATTCTATGGAAGTGCACGCAGACTTTGAGAACTACACAAATTTTGGAAGCCTGATTCAATGTGTATACCCCATAATGTCTGTTAAGGTATTTTGAATTCTGTAACATTCCAAAATATTAGGTTATAATTAGGTGATTGAAATACAATGTGATTTCCTTATCTTTAAAAAAAAAATTCTATATTCACGTATTTTCATCTGTCTTTTTATTGGGGTGAAAGGGTGTATATATTACACAACTATTAAAAAAGGAGCCTTTTGGAACATGAGTTGCTTGTTTTTATTACAAAAATCACATGTGCTTTTGCACACTCCAGATTAAGTGACATAAAACAATATTTTAATTGGTGGACTGATTTTCTGGGTCAGGAATTTAATAGGGTCACTTTCACAATATTTTGTGATTGAAGGTTCACAGTTCTGCTCACATTCAAGGAGAGGAAATGCAAGTCCCAAACTCTCAATGGTTGAAGTGTTTTAAAACTTTTTATTTAATGAAGACATTTTAACCCAATATGAATATATTCCAGTATCATTTGCAGGAGTTCAAAGCACTGCAAGTTGACTATGCATTTCAAAGTTGATGCTGAGGAATTTTCTAGAAGCCTGATTAGCTAATGTTTAATTAAGTCTCTAAAATATATTAAACTGTGATTGATAAATGAGCAAATTTTTAACTATTCAAAGTGCTATTTAAAATACCAGTGCAATTGCTGTTTTGACTTTAAACAGTATTAATGATTAAGCATGGAGGTTCTGGAGCCTAAAAAGAGAGGCTAGAATTTTAGGACATTGGTTTTAACATTTAAGATTAGAGTCGAGTCCCTTGCAAATCAATCTGTATATTAAAGTGGGTAGTTTTGTTGTCATTGTTGTTGTTTTACATTTTATGAGACCTCAGGTAGAAATATCTTATATACTAATCTCAGCTTATTAAGCCTTAGGACCATGGATAAGCTGCTTTGCTCCCTTATATCTAAGTTTCTTTATAAAATGTGAGAAATTGGATAAGATTACTTTATAAACGTTTTTAGTTTGGTCATAACTACAAGTTTTTGCTCAATTTTTAAAAACTCGTATTTGTTAAAATAGCATAAAATTTGCAGCTGAAAGTATATAATTCAGTGGTTTTAGTATCTTAAAAATATCATTCCACTATCTAAAGCAGGTTTATACCCAAAGGAACCCAATACCTGTTAGCAGCTGCACCTGATTCCCTGGGTCCTTCGCAGCATCTATTTTATTTTCTAATAATGGAGTTGCCTGTTCTGGATGTTTTTTATTACTAGAATCATGTGATATATGAACCACTATGTCTGACAAGTCCCTTCATCTAGCATGTTCAAGGTTCATCCATATTGTATCATGTGTCAATACTTTTGTTTCTTGAAATAATTTCAAATTTACAGAAAATTTAGGTTAAAGAGTACAGATTATACACTTTACTTAGATTTACCTATTGTTAATATTTTGCTTATTTTTTTCATTTTTTTTTCTATTTTCCTTTCAACCTTTTTTATCTTAACCTTGAAAGTAAGTTGCAGTCATCATGGCCCTTACACTCTAAAACAATCCAGTGAGCATTTTCCAGTAAAAAAGGCAATTTCTTTATATGAAATTTAATTTTATGCATCCACTTGACTGACCATGCAGTGACTAGATAGTACTTTGTTCCTTTTTATGCTTGAATGATACTGTATGAATACTGCTACTTATGCATTAATCGATTTATGTTATTGGACTCTTCCAATTTTTATCTTACTGTGGATAGCGCTGTTATAAACATTTTAGAACAGTGTTTTGAATAGACATGACTTTATTGCTTTTGTATATATGTCTGGAGTAGAATTGCTGCATCATACAGTAATACCCTGTTTAGCTTAATGAGAAGATACCAGTTTATTTTCCAAAGTGATTACATCATATTATATTCCTGTTATTTCCATCATTTATATTTCAGCTTTCCCACATGCCATCTCACCAGTATTTATTAATGATTGATTGATTGGTTTAACCATCTGAGTGTGTGTTAAGTATTACCTCATTGTAGTTTTGATTTGTGTTTCCTTTGTTTCAGTGGTGTTAAATATTGTTTTCATGCATTTGTTGACCTTTGTAGTTCTTCTTCGCAGAGGTATTCATACTCCTGTTCATTTTCTAGTTGGTCGGTTGATTTTTGTTGTTGAGTTTTAAGAGTTCTTTATATATTTTGGAATTACATTCTTAGTAGACATGGCTTACAGATATTTTCTCTTGGATATTATTTTTCTATGTAATGTTCTTGAATGTAAGTTATTTTTTTAATTAAATTTTTATTTATTACATCATTCTTCATTTTGTGCATTTTTTATCTTGGTTGTAATCTTCCTGGACGTCCCACTACTAATTTACCCATGTACCATCACCATAGTCCTATGCACTCTTCCCACCCTGGTTTTGATCCCACTTCCCTTTCCATCCCATAACATGTCTCTGATTTAAAATTGTTCATTGTTTCCATTTTTACATTATTACATTTGCTTCTCTCTCTCTTATCCTCCATCCCCCAATCCCTTACACTCCTGTTGCCTGCTGTGAGTGAAACCATACACTATTTTTATTTTTCTTTCTGGCTGATTTATTGAGCATGGTCCCTCCCAGCTCCATCCATGTTGCTGCAAAAGGCATGACTTTATCTTTTTTAATTGCTGAGTAATATTCCATTGTGTATATGTGCTATATCCTTTTAATCCAATAATCTATTTTTGGGCATTTGGGTTGATTCCACATCTTCCCTATTGTAAATAGAGCAGCAATAAACATAGGGGTGCAGGTGTTCTTTTGAATCAGTGTTTTTGTATCCTTTGGATAGACACCTAGAGTGGGATTGCTGGGTCATATGGAAGCTCTATTTTTAGCAGTTTGAGAGACCTCCAAACAGTTTTCCATAGTGGTTAGACCAGTTTGCATTCTGATCAGCAGTGTAGGAGAGTTCATTTTCGCCCACATCCTCACCAACATTTGTTGTTGTTAGCTCTTTTTGGTGAATTTTGAAATTGTTAATTTTAAGATTTTGATTATTTGGCATTACTTGCATACCTGTGGGTTTGAGGTTTAGGTTACCAGTTTCTACAAAAATGTCAGGTAGGAGTTAGAATTTCAGTTTTGGGTAATTTGTAGATAAATTTGGGGAGTATTGACTTTTTTTTTAAGATTTATATATAGAAGAACTGGGGAGCAGATCAGAGGCATGGGGTGGGGAGTGAGAGGATTCATCAGAGACAGAGTGGGTAGCAGAACAGGTAGATTTACTGAAATACACTGTTGGGGGAGCAGTGGGTGGGTCAGGAGAGGTCTGCTGCATTTGTTGTTGCTAGTTGTTTTAAGATGTGCCATTCTCGATTTCATTCATAGCAGGAGTATAATGGACCAGGTGAGAAAATTATAATAATAATGAACAGTTATATATCAGAGATAATTTACGGGGGTGAAGTGCGGAATGGGATCAAAAAACAGTGGGGGGAGGGAAATGCACTGGACTTTGGTGATGGCACATGGATGATTTGGTGATGGGAAGCCCAAGGGGATTACAACTGAGATGGAAAAATGCAGAAAATGATGTAAAAATAAACTATTATATTTATTTAAAAGAAAAAAAATGTGCTGTTCTCACTGGTGTGAGGTGGCATTGCATTGTGGTTTTGATTTTCATTTCCCTTATTACAAGTGATGCTGAACATTTTTTCACATGCCTGTTGGCCGTCTGTATATCCTCTTTGGAGAAGTGTCATTTTATTTCTTCTGCCCATTTTTTGATAGGGTTGTTCACTTTATTTTTGGTGAGTTTTATCAGCTCTTTGTATATCTTTGTGATCGGTCCTTTGTCAGTAGTATTATGTGCAAGTATTTTCTCCCAATCAGTGGGGTTTCTCTTTGTTCACATAGTGTCTCTTTTATTGTACAGAAGCTCTTTACCTTGATATATATAGTACGAGTTGTTTATCCTTTCGTTCACTATCCTTGCCTTAAGTGATGTGTCTTTAAAGATGTTACTGAGGTGTACATTGTATAGTGTTTCACCCACCTTTTCTTCCAGATATTTTTATGGTTTCAGGTATTTGTCTAGTTTTTTAATCCACTCTTAAGTTTTGTACATGGTGTGACGTAGTTAGTGATCTAGCTTCATTTTTTTTTTTTTAAGATTGATTTATTTATTCATACAAAACTGGGTACAGGCCAGAGGCTGAGGGGTGGCAAGAGGCTTCACCAGAGACAGTGGGGAGCAGAACAGGTAGATCTATGAAGTACACTGCTGAGGGGAGCAGCGGGCGGGTCAGGAGAGGTCTGCCACGCCATGTGGTCACCTCCGGGGCAGGCGGGAATCGAACTCATGCGGAAGTGGCTTTATCTTTCTCAGTGCTGTGCTTTAACCTGCTGTGCCACCAGGGCGGGCCCTAGCTTCATTTTTTTACACATAGCAGTCCAGTTTTCCCAGCACCATTTGTTGAACAAACTTTCTTTGTTCCATTGCATATTCTTTGCTCCTTTGTCAAAAATTAGCTGTCCATAAGCCTGTGGCTTTATATCTGAGTTTTCTGCTCATATCCTCTGGTCTGTTTATCTGTTCTTGTTCCGGTACCACGCAGTTTTGATTATTATGGCTTTGTAGTGTAACTTGAAGTCTGGTAGTGTGATGCCTCCAGTCTTTTGTTTAGTCAGCAGAGTTTTGGCTATTGAGGTTTTTTGTGGTTCCATATGAATATCATCTATTCTATGAAGAATATCATTGAGATTTTTATTAGCATAAACATGTATATCACTGCACCATGTGGGTCAGCTCCCTGGTGTGGTATTAAACTGGCAGCATATAGCTTCATAGTGCTGAGACTTAACCCCTTGTGCCGCCAGGGAGGCCCCGAGTACTGACTTATTAGTATTCTGATTTATGAATGTCTTTCAGATATTTATATCCTTAATTCCTTTCAAACTGTTTTTATGATTGATGTATCCTTTTGTTATTTTTTTTTATTCAGTTTATTCTTTGGTATTTTTTTTAATCGGGTTGAGGAAATTCTCTTCTTTTTCTAGCTTATTTTGTTTTTGTTTTAATCATAAATGACATTTGATTTTGAGCAATGTTTTTTCTCTATCTGTTTAGATAACCACATGGATTTGTCCTTCATTAATTTGTTGATTAATTTTCATGTGTTGAGGTTAGGCAATCCTATAATCAACCCCACTTGTTCATAGTTTATAATCCTTATATGTTGCTAGATTTGGTTTGTTAATGAATTTTTGTTTCTATATTCTTTTTTTTTTCTTTTATGTTTAAAGAGCAGGTTTATTTGGGAAAAGGACAGAGGAGTAAAGGACACTTGCATAGGCACAAGCAGGCATGAAGATCTGTCCTTAAAAGGGACAGGTTTGCTGAGAGAAGCCTTCATGGTAGCAGGCAGGAGACATTAGGAGAGCAGCTTCCACTGAGGGAGGTCAGTGCAGAGAAGTCCTGGCATGGTGTAGATCATGGACAGGCAGGAGGCTGCTGTCCTACAGAGGGAGATAGTGGGTAGAAAGAAGCACCTGCATAGTCAAAGGTGGGCAGAGAACTGCTGCCTTGTTTATATTTCTTAAAGAATATTGGTCTGTTGTGCTATTTTCTTGAGATCTCTTTGGCTTTGATATCTGAGTAATATGAACTTTATGGAATTACCTAGGAAGTATTTCCTTTTGTGTGTGTGTGTGTGTGTGTGTGTGTTTGTGAACTGTTATTGTTAATTCTGTTTATTGGAGATTGCAGATAAATATCTTTTATTTTTATTATTTATTTATTTATTTTATTTTTAAAGATTTATTTACTCATGTGTACAGAATTGGAGTACAGGTCAGAGAGCAGAGGATCCACCAGAGACAGAGTGAAGACCAGCTCAGGCTCTGAAATACAGTGTATTCCACTGAAATATAGCACTGAGGGGAGCAGTTGGCAGGCCAGGAGAGGTCTGCCATACCATGAGGGTCACCTCTCTGGCTGGGAATCGAACTCATGTTGTAGTGGCTGTGATAGCCTCACAGTGTTGTGCTTTAACCCGTTGTGCCACCAGGACAGGCCCAGTATCTTTTATTCTTTAACCTTTGGCCTATTTATTTATTTATCTATTTGCTATAAGTTTCTTTGATTACTAACCTTGTTATTCAGTTCTATTCAGATTTGTATTTTTCTTGAGTCAGTTTTAGTAGCTTGTGTCTTTCTAGGAAGTGTCCATTTTATCTGACTTATCTAGTTTATTGGTACATCATAGTTTAAAATATTCACTTCTGCTTTCTGTTTATAGAAGCAGTAGTAAGAAGTTGTATATAGAAGTCAGTGGTAATAGCCCCTCTTTTCTCATTTTACTAACTTGAGTATTATGGTTTCTCTCCCCCTCCTCCCCCCCTTGGTCAGTCTTAGCTAGAATTTGTCAAACTTGTCTACTCTTTTTAAAAATCAAATTTTGTTTCATGGAATTGCTATTTATTTTTCTTTTTAGTATTTCTTTTCACTTGCTTTGGGTTTAGTTTTTTTCTTATCTAGTATTTGTAAAAAGGTAGAAGTTTAGGTTACTGATTTCAGATCATCCTTTTCTTAAATGTAGACATTATCAACTATTACATTACATCTCTTTCCAGCTTCAGCTTCATCCCATAAATCAGTGTGCATTTTTTTATTCATTTCAAAGTATTTTCTCTTTTCCCGTGTGATTTTTCTTTCACCCGTTAGTATATATATGTTTTTATTTTCATGTATTTGTGAATTTCCCCATTCTTTTCCTGTTGATTTTTAATTTGTATCGTGGAGGAGAACATACATATTTTTTATATCCAAAAGGGCAGGATTATTAAAAAAAGAGAAGAATAAAGGGTACCTCCACAGACACAAGTAGGCAGAAAAAGTTGCTCCTGAAAGGGAGGTTTGTGAAATCACAGGTGGACAGAAGGGTTGATGCCAGAACATACTTCTTATGATTTTGACCCCATTAATTTTGTTGCATTGTCTTATGACCTCATCTAACATGTATAAATTTCTTCTTCAATATTAACATATATTTTTTCTATTTAAATACTTTATCAAGATTTACTAATATATTTACATTTATTTAATGAAATCACTATATTTCACTCAACCCAGGAGAGAAGGAGCA
>NW_004567116.1:41543169-41555276 GCF_000260355.1 Condylura cristata | reverse complement strand
ATCTCCTCTGGGGCAGACAGGGATTGAACTCATGTGGAAGTGGCTTAAGCTTCTTAGTGCAGTGCTTTAACCCGCTGTGCCATCAGGGAGGGCCCTTCTTTCTCACTTTTATAGTCAAACCTTTCCTTTATTTGCTGTTGTATTTCTTTACCTTCTCATTCATTGTTTAGTCCTTTGAAAGTTTTCTTTTTACCTATACCATTCCAATGCACAAAATTTCCTTTACACTGCAGTGGTTTGAGCAGTGTTCTTACTGCTGTAAATTTAAATGATACTTTCTTTTTCCATATCTCATTCTCTCAGTAGGAATCAGCTTTCATTTCTTTGTTTACAGTGCCAGGTGAGGCATGCTTATAATGCTACGTGAGGACAGCATTATAGATTCTTCCAGCTTTGCCTTGGTGATATTTGTGGGGTATCCCTTCTTGGACAGTCTATCCCGTTGACATCTATGATGTCACCTTTCTTGTAGATTTGAGTGTATGTAGCCAGAAGAACAACTTTGTGTTTTCTAAATCGTTTAGAAAATATGTACTAGGTGCCTCTCCTCTTTCCCTTGGTCATTAGATGCGGTTTGGAAGATGTCAGTTCTGCCTGAAAGTGAAACATACTTTTTTTCAAAAAAGATTTATTTATTTATGCATACAGAACTGGGGCACAGGCCAGGGGTACAGGGGCAGTGAGGGGCTTCACCAGAGACAGAGTGGGGAGAAAAAGAGGCAGATGAAGTACACTGCTGAGGGGAGCAGCGGGCAAGACAGGAGAGGTTTGCTGAGCTGTGTGGATCATTTCTCGGGCGGGGGATCGAACTTGAACTGAAGTGGCTGTGGCTAGCGTGCAGTGCTGTTTCCTAACCTTTTACAACACTAGGGAGTGCCGAAACATTTTTTTTTTTTTTGCTTCTTTCTTGCAATATTTTCCTTCAGAATGAAATGAGTCTTTAGCATATGAAAGTTTAAAGTCCTGGGGATAAATAAGATCATCTAGGGAGAACATTAAAATGAGACTGTAGGAAGGTCTAAAGCATTGTCGCACATGTTGCCTAAAAACCAGTTAGCTTTATTTTGGAACAGTAAGCTGTTAGCTTTTATAGGCCATATGATAAACATCTGTCTTACAGATCATCAGATACACTACTTAATCACTGATATACTTGTTGTTCAATTCTTACTATATTTGTAGTGATTTCACTTTTAATAATTTTAATAATAAATAGTACATGCTTTGCTATTATGAAATTTATAAGCAGATGCTTTTAATTTAATTTGCTTTGAGAATTATGTTTTTAGTGCACACAAAACATTAATTAGATTGTGGTTATTTACAGTATGAGAACTTTCTTTAACATAGCAGTTTTCAAGTGACTTTTCATGAAGTGCTAGGGTTTCCCTAGAAATGTTTTTGTATCCAAATATTAATCTGCTGGGGCTACCATAACAAATACCACAGACTGATGACTTAATCGGTAGAACTTTATTTTATTACAGTTTTGGAAACTAGATACAGTGATGAAGATTTTGGGAAGCTTGGTTCCTGGTATTAGCACTCTCCCTTCCTACATGTGTAGTCTGTCTCTCTATGTCCTCACATGGTCTTGTGTGTGTGTGTGGAAGAGGGCTTGGAGGTGTTTGATGTTAGAGACAGTAGTGTCTTCGGATCCTGTTTAGCTTTAGTTATCTCTTAAAAGGCACTATTTTCAAATATACTCACCTTAGGAGGTAGGGCTTCAATATATGAATATCAAGGGTTTCTAATTCAGCCCATAACAACTCAGGAAATAGTCGATACTTTGAGCAAAGTGAAACATAATTAAGAAACTTAATTTTTTACTAACCTTATTAAACATAAATTACCATATTTGGAAAAGTAGCAGTAAAATTGTTGTTCTTTGCAAATAACATATGTTACACATACCGAGTCCTAAAGACACCACCGGAAACTAGAAATAAATGAATATGGTAAGGTTGTAGGCTATAGCATACATGTGCAGAAATTTGTTGCATTTTATATGTAAGCAACAAACTATTAGAGAAATTAAGAAAACCAAACCACTTACAATTGTAAGTATTGTATGAAAAAAAATATAATACCTCCGAATAAATTTAACCAAGAATATAGGACTTGTTAACCAAATGTAAAGGACTTGTACACTGAAAACTGTAAGACACTGTTGAAAGAAATTGAAGATGATGGGCTCTCCTTGGTGTTTCGGGGGGTTAAAGCACAGCATTATAAAGCTATCCATAACCACTGCAATACTAGTTCAATCCCTGGCCAGGGAGGTGACCCACATGGCTTGGCAGATCTCTCTTGTCTTGTCCACTGCTCCCTTCAGCAGTGTATTTCAGTCAGTCTTCCTGTTCTGTTCTCCACTCTGTGTATGGGGAACTCTTTCACCCTCTGCAGCTCTGGTCAGTACCCCAGTTCTTGTATGAATAAATAAATAAATAAATCTTTTAAAATATATATATTGAAGATGATAGAAAGAAATGAAAAGACACTTCATACTTATGGGTTAGAAGAATTCACACTGTTAAAATTGCTATTTTACCAAATGCAGTATACAGGTTCATTGCAAACTCTGTTAGAATCCTAATGATGTTCCTTACAGAAATAGAACAGAAAGTTTCCTAAAATTGGTATGAAATCACAAAAGATCTTCAGTAGGCCAAACAATCCCCTCCACCCCCCAGAAATAACAAAATGGCCTTCAAACTATATACTTCAAATTATAGTAATCAAAGTAAGATGCTATTGAAATAAAAACAGACACATAGATTAATGGAGCCCAGTTGAAAGCCCAGAAACGGGCACACACATTATGGATAGAGGAACAGAGAACATATAATGGATAAAGAAAGTCTCCTCCAATAATGGTGCTGGAAAACAGGACGGCTATGTACAAAATAATGAAACTTAGCCACCATCTTATACCATACAGAAAAAATAATTCAGAATGGATTAAGGAGTTGCATGTAAGACCTGAAGCCAAAAAGCACATAGAAGAAAACATAGACATTAAGTCTTTTGACATCAGCCTTAGAGCTGTGTTTGTAGATTTGTCACCAGTTACAAGAGAAAGAAAAACAAAAGTAAATAATTGGGGCTACATGAAGCTAAGTCTTTTGCATAATGAAAGAACATGGCAAAAACAAAATAGGCTTGCTAGATGGGAGATCTTACATATCATATATCCAATAAGATTAATATGCAAAATACAAAGAACAACAAAAAAATAGCTCAACGTAAAAAATGGAAGGAGTCTCTAAATAGACATTTTACCAAAGAACACATAGAGATGACCAGCAGAAACATGTAAAGATATTCATCATCACATATCATTAGGGAAATGCAGATAAAGTGAAATGTTGCATTACAGCTGTTAGTATGACTACTATCAAAATGACAACAATCAACAAGTTTTGCTGAGGATGTAGAGAAAAGGGACTACCCCCCATACACTGTATAAAGTAAATCACTACAGTCATGTGGGAAATTGATGATTTCTTGAAAATTTAGAAATAGATATGCCATATGATCTGGCTGTTCTAAAGAACACAATATACTAATTCAAAAAGATAGATGCTATCCCTACATTCTTTATAGTAGCAGCATTCACAGTAACCAAGATAGGGAGCTATCTAAGCACTATGTAATGAGTGAATGGATAGAGATATGGTATATATATGCAATAAAATACTACTCAGCTGTATAAAGAAACATTAAATCTTGCTATTTATGACAACATGGAAGGACCTTGAGAAGATTGTTACCTGAAAAATAGTGCAGAAGAAGACAAATGCTTGTATGACTTTACTCTTATGTATCAGATAAAGAAGCGTAGTAAGCGAACAAACAAAACAAAAGCAGACCTTTTTTTTTTTTTTAAGATTTAATTATTTGTGCATACAGAAATGGGGTACAGGCCAGAGCTCAGGGGCGGCGAGAGGCTGCACCAGAGTCAGAGTGGGGAGCAGAACAGGTAGATCAATGAAGTACACTGCTGAGGGGAGCAGCGGGCAGGCCAGGAGAGGTCTGCCACGCCATGTGGTCACCTCCGGGGCAGGCAGGAATCGAACTCATGTGGAAGTGGCCTCAGCTTCTTAGTGCTGTGCTTTAACCCGCCGTGCCACCAGGCAGGGTCAAAAACAGACCTTTTGATTCTAAGAAAAGAATGGTGATTACCTAGTGGTAATGGGGCTATGGATTGGGTTAAATGGATTGGCTTTCACTTGTATAGTGATAGATTGAAATTAGATGTTCGGTGGTGACCATACTATATAGTATATACAGGTGTTGAAACATAAAGCTGTATTACCAAAACTTATGCTATGTTATAATCCACTGTTATCTTGAAAAGCCAGTTTGTTCTTTTCCCTTATACTGAGCACTCCGTTTAATACTTTCTGTATATAACTCATATTTGAAATATGTATTATCCTTATTTTATACATAAGGAAACTGATTTTGAGTAATTAACTGCAGAGCTAGCATTCAAGCCCAATTCCCTGTAAATACCTCTCATACCCCCACATTTGTCTTTTTTTACATTGTAAGCATTTGTAAGCAATTAAATGCTTTTTTCATTTTAGATGTATTGATATTTCAGTTTTTTTTTCTGAAAAAACTACTAGTAAGCTCAACTTTGTATTTACTTCATAGTTGTAATCATTAGCTACATTAACTAATTTTCTAACAGATTTTTTTTAGTTTTATTAATGTATGCATACAGAACTGGGGTCAGGCCAGAGATGCAGGGGCAGTGAGAGGATTCACCAGAGACATAGTGGGGAGCAGAACAGGCAGATCAGTGAAGTATACTGCTGAGTGGAAGAGCGGGCGGGTTAGGAGAGGTCTGCTGCTCCATGTGGTCACCTCCCCAGGGCGAGGATCAAACTTGTACTGAAGTGGCTTTAGCTTCTTAGTGCTGTGCTTTAACCTGCTGCCCCACCAGGGAGAGCCCCTCTAACAGAATTTTTACTGTTCTTGTTACCTGACTCTTATCTTTGTCTTAGGGTGTCATTGTGCACGTGTATTACAGTGATTTATTTGTTTCTTTTCTTTTTGAAGTCAATAGTCTACAAATTAATAAAAGATTCTTTTTAAATCTAGAGAAAATATCTGGATTCTCCTAGATTTTATTCCTTGGCTCATTGTATATTTTTACCAGTCTTTTTACCTCAGCCTGAAGTTAGCAGACTGTACTGCTACCACCAGTCAGTCTCCAGTGGCATGTATTTGTCATCTCCTGTTAGTGTTTTTCTAAAGCAGTTGAAAACAAAGGCAAGTTCAACTTAATCTTTTGTAAAATAGTCAGATATTTATTAAGATATTACTCATAGGTTAACTTCACTGTGATATATATTGTATAAAGGAATGGCAATGAGCATAGCCTAGCAATCTTTTGATAGGAAGCTATTGATTGTGATCAGTTAACTTAGAATCAAGCTTTTGGCAGTAGGGATAAAGGAGAAGGTAAAGGTGAGAGTTATTTGGAAAGTGAAATCAATAAGCCTTGCTGACTGAGGCAGAGAGAGAAGTATCTAGCAACTGAACTCAACTAAGGGCATTCATTATTGTGCTGTATCCTGCATATGCTAAGGTACATTTCTTCACTGTCATCAAAAGTATAAAGGAACATGAGAATCCAGATTGGTGGCTTTTTACTTTTAAAATAGAATTATCTGCCTAAAAATAAAGAAACCCAGTGACTGGAAAATTAAACCAGGTTCTTCGAGGAACTGTTTACCCCTTGCCAAGAGTGGCATGAGATAATCTTTTTTTTTTTTTGGCTGAATAGTACTCCATTGTGTGTATATATATCACATCTTCTTGATTCAGTCATCTATCTTTGGGCATTTGGATTGTTTCCAACTCTTACCTATTATAAATAGAGCTGCAATAAACATGGGTGTGCATATATCTTTTTGAATTAATGTTTTTGTGTCTTTTGGCTAGATCCCTCGGAGTGGAATTGCTGAGTCAAATGGCAGTGATTTGGAACAGTTTGCATTCCCACCAACATTATAGGAGAGTTCCTTTTTTTCCACATCCTCGCCAACATTTGTTGTTTCCTGTTTTTTTTTAACGTGCCATTCTTCCTGGTGTAAAGTGGTATCTCGTGGTTTTTATTTGTATTTCCCTAATTACAAGTGATGTTGAACATTTTTTTCATATCCCCAAGAGGGCAATTTTAAGGACTTTTTTTCATATACCCAAGAGAGCAATTTTAAGAACTTTTTTTACTTTTCTGTAGCTGGCATTCCTTTGGAAATTTGACAACATAATGGATCAAATTATTCATACTTATGGATATAGATATATTGGGTTGCTATTCCTGTTTTTTAGTTTCTGCTGAACTCTGAAGTGACTTTGACCATTCTAATCAGTGTTTCATCATATTAATAACCCTGAAGGATTTTCCATAGAGAAACAGCATTAGTGCCTTAATTATGGCTGGGAAACCTCCTGGGTAAGAGTGCCCTTGAATAGACTTTAGGAACCTCTTACCACCCTCCAGCAGCTTTTTTCCCAAGTGTGCACATTTGGTCATGACCTCTCTATTGTATATTAATGGAAACTCTTTTTTATATCCATAGTTATTTATTTAGTAAACATACTGATAAATCTAATCTGTATGATTTGAATGCAGTAACATGAAAATAGCAGTTTACTTTATTTAACAATTTATTTCTCATTGATTTAGCTAACGAGCTAAACCTGTGGAATAAAAATAAAATCTAAAATTTAATATGTACAAAAAATTTAGGAACACATTGAAAATGTAAATAATATGTATATGTCTTGATTAATATCTGAGCTGAAAATGAGAAGAATGGAGTATATGAAATTTATTGTGTAGTTACAGTGGCATGTGGTATCTCAAAAACTGCTTTGACTGCTCCCTGTAGAATGACACATGTTGAAATTTAAGAACTTGCAAATTGCAACATGTACCCTACCTCATCCCATATGCAGAAATAAACAAGATGGATCAATAAACCTCAAGCAAAGAGTTAAAACCATAAATCTGTTAAAATAAAACGTAGAAATAAATCTTCAGGACCATGGATTTAGCAGAACCATTCTCAGATATGACCCCAAGAGCTTTAAATGAGGAAAAAACAAATTGGATTTATAGAAATTAAAAACTGCATTTAAGGACATTATGAAGAAAGGGAAAAGATAAGCTGTAGAGTAGGAGAAAATACTTGCTAATCATGTATTTAATATCTAGTCTATATAAGGAACTCAAAAAATGAACAGCAAAGAAATACAACCTATTTCAACATGAGTGTATTTGAATAGACATTTCTCCAGATATAGACAAAGATTAATAAATTAGCACATGAAAAGATGCTCAACATCATTAGTCATTGGGGAAATGCAAATTAAAACCACAATGAGATATCATTTTATACTACTAGCGTGCTATTTTTTTATAAAAAGGAAAATAGTGTTGGTGAGGTTGGATAGATACTGAAACCCGCCTACACCTGTGTTCCTGATGGAAATACAAAATGGTACAGCTGCGGTACAATACAGTTGCATTTCTTCAGAAAACTAAATTTGGAATTGCTTTATGACCCAGCAGTTCTAGTCCTAATTATATATACTCAAATGAGCCGAAATATATTTACTCTTCACTGTAATTTATAATTGCCAAAAGTTTACAACTATGAGTGTCCATCCATACGTAAATTGTTAAGTAAAATATATTCATAAAGTGGAACACTGTTACCCCTCAAAAGGAGTGAAATTCTTAAATTTGGTACATTGTACATGAACCTTGAAAATGTGCCAAGTGAAAGAAATTAGACTGTAAAGGACAATTAGTGAATGCTATGTAGAATCAGTAAATTGAGAGATAGATTGATTAACTAGCGATTACTAATTTATGTCCCAGATACTATAGGGTAGAAAGAGAATGGAAATGATTGCTTAATGACTACTATGTTTTGGCTTAGGTGATTAAAAAGAAGTTTTTGAAATAAAAAGTGGTAATGAGGACCTCCCTAGTGGTGTCAGGCGTTACGTCACAGCCTGTGAAGCAAACTGCAGCCACTCTAGCACAGAGTTTGATCCCTGGCAGGGGAGGTGACCCACATGGTGCAGTAGACCTCTCCTGTGTTGCCCACTCCTCTGCTTAGCAGTGTATTTCAGTGGATCTACCTGTTCTGCTCCCCACTCTTGTCTCTAGGGAATCTTCTTGCCCTCCTCTCCTCACTTCTGGCTTGCATCCCAGCTCTTGTATGCATAAATAAATCTTTAAAAAAAAAGTACTAATGACTGCATAACATTGTGAATGTAATAATACCATTGAATTGTATACTTAACTACTTAAAATGTGAAATTTTATATTTTAGTTATATATAATAAGTTTTATTGTAGAGATACATATAATGCTATTAAATTTTTATTGCAGAGATAATATGTCACAATAAATTTTTCAAACAGTGAGTGGGATTTTCTATAGACCTGGCAGATCCTAGCTTCAAAATATTTGCTGTCATATTAGATACAGTAGCAAGGAAAACTGTGTCAGTTTAATAAAGGGTGGTTACCCAGATAATAAAAGTAGGAAATTACCAGTTACTCACCTATAATTTAAATCTTAAACACATTTTACATATCTGAGACAAAAGTATCATTAATTTGAAGAAACCTGGTCTTAGCAGTTTTAATTCTTTTTCTATTTTGTGTTCTGATTGGTTTTTGAGATCAAATTCTAAACCATTTTCAGGTTTGCATTTATTTTTTAAGATTGATTTATTTATGCGTTCAAGAGTTGGGGTATGAGTCAGAGGTGGGGGTGGAGGATTCACCAGAGACAGAGTGGGGAGCAGAACAGGTGAGACAGGAGAGGTCTGCTACACCATGTGGGTCAGCTCCCTGGCTGGGGATAGAACTCAGGCTGCAGTGCTGGAAGTAGTTTGGTAACATGGTCCTTAACCCCTGCATCGCCGGGGAGGGCTCCCGCTTTGCATTTATATAAGGAACTATGGCATAGTAAGTATCTGATGGGCATCTTCCCTTATTTTCTTTACTAACAAAACCTCCATTTTATAGATGAAGAGCCTGAAATTCAGAGAGGAATTGATTTTCTGCTGATAAGGAAAGCCACAATTTAATCAAAGCCTATTTGATATTAAAACTTTGGGTCCCTTTTTTTCTGATATAAAGCCAATTACTTTAGAAGTACATCTCAATCACATGCAATACATTCTAGGTATAATCTTTCCTGTGCATATAAAATTGCTATGATAGAAATTGTATTTTTCTTGTTAGATTTATCTCAGATACTTTCAGAGAACCTTTTCGCTGACAAAGACTTCATTCAGGGTAGGCTACTTTTAGAGTAATTTCTCAAATTTTTTATCACATATAAATGTGCCCAGTTCATAGGTTAACTAAGATTCCAGCTGCCTACCCAACTAATCCATTGGCATGAGTTGTAGTATATATCATGGGACTAAGCAGTGTCTGGCACAAAATAAATTCCTGATAAGATGTTTGTGAGTGAACTAATTATAATAAATTAATACTCTGGTCAGTAGTTGGGTTTTGGTTTTGATTTTCATAATCATGTTGCTTAAATTTCTTGCGTGTATTTTTTAAAGGAATTAAAGGAATATCAATCCCATATCATTATTGATGCATTCTTGTAGTGTTCCCAAATATCCCACTATAATAATAAAGTATTTTAATAGTTAAACCAGAGCAGAGAACATTGGTATTTCTGAGTGTCCACTAACAGAAAGATGAAACACTTTGATTTTGTTTTCAAAAACTTTATAGTTATATAGAAAATCCATCCCAAATGGAATAATGTATACAAAAGTAAACTTGTATTGAGGGGCCTCCCTGGTGGCACAAGGGGATACGTCTTAGCACTGTGAAGCTGCCTGCAGTACTGCAGCATGAGTTTGATCCCTGGCCAGGGAGGTGACCCACATGGCGCTGCAGACCTCTCTTGTCCTGCCTGCTGCTGCTCCCCTCAGCAGTGTACTTCATCAGTCTGCCTGTTCTGCTCCCCACTCTGTCTCTGGTGAAGCCTCTCACCGCCTCTGCACCTCTGGCCTGTACCCCAGCTCTGTATGCATAAATAAATATATCTTAAAAAAAAAAGTACTGTTTTGGCTTAGGAATTATTGGTGATTAACTTAAGTTTTTAAATTAAGATAAAACCATTATTTTATATGTCTTTCACTTATCAGAATTTTTTTGTA
The DNA here is from genome assembly GCF_000260355.1 of Condylura cristata. Taxonomy (NCBI): domain Eukaryota; kingdom Metazoa; phylum Chordata; class Mammalia; order Eulipotyphla; family Talpidae; genus Condylura; species Condylura cristata. The sequence continues at coordinate 41,545,047 of NW_004567116.1, read as the reverse complement.
CTTATGTGGGCCTCATTCTTAGTCACAAGTTAGGGATATAAAGGTGAGTAGCTACTCATCTGCTTAGCCTTTGACTTCTCACACTCAGTCATAAATTTCTTCTTGTCTCAGATTTTAAAACATTTGAGAAAAGACTGTATGACCAAATGGAAGGATTTTTGGAGTGTAAAGAACCAGGAGTTGTAAGCTTCAAGTGACAGTTCAGTCATTACCTACCTGACAGTCAATCATTGGCTTTAGGATTCCATCAGTTTTTTGGAGTTGGGTTTAGTAGTAATATATTTCTGGAGACTCTGTTTGTCTGAGAAAGACAATTCACTTCTTTGCTGTCTGACTTCAAAACAGCTCACTTTTTTACCCTGTTCTCTCAGATAATCCCTTCATTCTGTAGTTAGAAATACTTCTAATCTTCTGTTTGTTGAAGCCAAGGAATATGAATGTCACTTCTGTGATAGCTTCTGATGTATTATCCTTTTAATCATAATATAGTGTCCATCTTCATCTTTTTATCTTTTTTAGGTTGAAGTCTACTTATTTCATCCAATATAAATATAGCTGTTCCTGCCTTCTTTTATTGTTCCATTTGCTTGTAGGATTGTGTTCCAACCATTTACTTTCAGTCAGTGTTTATCTTTTGTGGTTAAATGTGTTTTCTGGAGACAGCAGAAGGTTGGGTTCTGTTTTTTGATCCAGCCTGCAATTTTGTGTCTTCTTAGGATGAATTTAGCCATTTGAATTTAGGGTTGATGTTGATACATTGGGCATCCGTATTTGCCATTTTGTTGGTCTCTTGTGATTTTATTCCTTATTATATTCTCTTTTTTAAAGATTTATTTATTTATGCATATAAACTGGGGTACAGGGCAGCTGTGTGGGGATGGTAGTGAAAGGATTCACCAGTGACATAGTGGGGGACAGTCAGGTGGATTGCCTGAAATACACTGCTAAGGGGAACATCAGGTAAGACAGGAAAAGTCTGCTGCACAATGTGGGTCAGCTCCCTGGCCAAGGATGGAATTTGTGCTGCCACGGCTGCAGAATAGCTTCATAGAGCTTGTGTTTTAACCCCTTGCTCCTCCAGGGAGGGCCCCTTATTCTTTTCTAATCCATTCCTCTGTTGGTTTTGGCTTTAGGACTTCTTGTACTTACAATTTTTTTTTTTTGGAGTTGAGGTTTAGTAGTAATGCATTTGTGGAGGTTCTGTTTGTTTGAGAAGGTCCTTATTTTTCCTTTATAGAGGAAGGAGAGCTTTGTTGGGGTATTCTGGGTTTGCATTTGTTTACTTGGAGTTTGTTAAATATGTCACTCCATTCTCTTCTTGTCCATAGTATTTCCTCGAAGTCTGGTGTCAGCCTGATTAGTTTTCCTTTATAGATAATCTGTTCCTCTCTCATCAGCTTCATTATTTTTGCCTTGTCTTGGATTCTTGAAGCTTTACTATTATGTGTTTTACTGTAGTTTTCCTTTCATTTTGGAAATTCTGTGTTCTAGCTTCCTGTATGTCTATTTTCATCTCTCTCCCCCCCCCCCTTTTTTTTTAATGCTTGGGAAGTTCTTTCAGTTATCTTGAATAGCTTCTTGGTTCCTTTGTGTCTCTCCTTACCTTCTGGGATTCTTAAAACTCTTACATTTCCTTTCTTCATGGTGTAAGATGGTAATTGAAGTGTTTCTTCTTTCTTTTTTCTTTGGACTTTGCACTTTTGGTTCTTTTTATAGTTGTATCTTCAAGATTACTGACTCACTGCCATATTTCATCAATTCTGTTTTCTTTGCTTTTCCCATAGTTCTTTAACTACTCTGTTAGTCTTTTAGTATCCTGCATTTCCTTCTTTAAAGCAAAAATGTCCTTCTTCAGTTCATTAATTATGTTCTAATTTC
>NW_004567116.1:41542160-41542674 GCF_000260355.1 Condylura cristata | reverse complement strand
TTTGTGTTTTTCCTTCTCCCTTTGTTTGTTTTCTAATTTATTCTATGCATTGGGCTGCTTGCTGCTGGTTCTGTCGGATATCGTCCTCCTCCTCGGATGTTGGAAACTGGTGGCCAGGCCAAATCTAGCATACTGTTGGGCCAGATATTCACAAAGATAGTGATACTGTGAATGGATTGATGAGATTGATGGGCACTATACCTGAAGATGACGGAGTCTCTGTATGCTGCAATTCTCTTCCATTACATGCCTATCTTAATCTTTGTTTGCTGAGCCCTCCTTCCCTAAGTTTTTACTTGGCTTCAGCTAGGAATCATGGGGTTGCTGGCTTCCAGTAGCCCACTTGGCAGACCCACACTTTCCTGGAGCCCACAGTTCACCTTGATGGCACAGCCCTTCCTCTCTTCTACTCAGTTTCAGAAGATACATGTAGGGCTGCTGGGTATCAACAGCCAGCCAGCAAGCCTGCAGTTGACTGAATCCACAGTTTACCTTTGTGTCAGATTTTTTTTTT
>NW_004567116.1:41496204-41541465 GCF_000260355.1 Condylura cristata | reverse complement strand
GTTGCCTGTCTTTCTTACTGTGGCATCCCAAACCCTTAAGTGCTTCCTGCCATAGAGTAGGCACCTGGTAAATTTTTGTGGTATCATTGAATAAATGAATTCTTTTATAGTTCATGTTTCTCAACTGTAAAATAATTCCGTTTTCCACTTGGATGATCTTCAAGGACTCTTCCTTGAAGTTCATTCTAGACACAAGCTATTGGTGTTATGGTAACTAACTACTCATGATAGGATAAAGAGCTGAACTAAGTTTCAGTTTGTCCAGAGCTGAATGGTATTTTAGATGGAAAATGAGGAACTAGGAAAGGGAAGTGAGGGAAGAAGGGGGTCAGACAGAATTAGAGAAATGAAAATTATAAAGAGCAGGTATGAAGGTGGCACTGTTTTAGCTATTGATGACTGCTGATATGGAAGTTAGCCTTTCTTCCTTCTCAGAATTGTGAGACCCTACCCTTCCTGATGATTACAGTTTATACAGTTTACACAAGGGATGGTGTTCAGGTCCTTGGGAAAGACAGTTCTTTTTTAGGAGATAAATACATGTTTCAAAGGGACAGAAGAAAGATTTACAATTGTAGGTTTCCTTTGTTTTTTAAATAAATCAGAAAGGAAGGCCAGGTGTCTATATCAGCTATTGGGTGGAAAACAGTGAATTCTTTTGCCAGTCTTGAATTGTTAGATAAGAATGCTTAAGGACCCTATCTTTAAGCTGCTATAAGCCATGCTAGAATTTTATCTGATCTCTCAATACAGGGATTTGGACATTCTTGCTGAAAATTTTATAGCACTTTCTCACTACCCCCTCTCCCTCCACTGATGACTTATATTCTAAATTGTCAAAAAGAAAAGGATTATTGTTGATTGTGTATATAATAACAAGATAAATATGTCAACGATCTCATTGAGATAAATTCCATGTATTAGCTGTGTAAGGTAGGTGAAACCACCTTTCCTATAAATTAAGCTTTTGACTCTTCAAATGTCTTCATCCCTTTCCTTCTTCCTCCAACATTTTCTATACTCAGCCTGATTTTCTGTGTGTCACAGTGAGGAGGAAAAGACCCAGGGAGGGAGGACTGGAATCACAGCAGTCAGGAGGCCAAGAGGCGTTCATGCTTGCAGGCACAGAACTCTACTTTTGTTTGTATAACAGAAGAACTGTCCCTTAAGCACAGTGATGCAGAGGGACACAATAGGAAATGACCTGTTAATAACCAGATTTAGAGAGACTCAAACATAAAACTAGTATTAGGGAATAATAATTTATTAACATTGTGATACATATACATGTTACACTAAAATGTTCATGTTACAGATATTAGAACATTGTCTAGAGAGAAAGTGCATGCAAACCGAATCACAGTTGCAAGGCTGCTTGATCAGAATCAAATTGAAGCGTGGGAGTTATCGTAAATAACTAAACTAATAGGGACCTCTTGTTTCAACTATTGTAGGGTGGCTCTGATAGACACAGCGAGTTTTTGGCATAGAAGACAAAAATTTGGCCTGTGGGCCAAATCTGGCCTGCTACCTGTTTATATGTGACTCAAAAAAGAAGAATGGACTTTCCTTCTTTAAATAAATAGCTAATGTATGAAAATGATATGAAATTAAGATCTCCATATTTATGAATACAGAGATACTAGAGCACAGCCAGGATCATTAATTTACATATTTTCTAAGTCTGCATTGCATTCTTAACAGCTGATTGGAACAATTGAAGAAGAGACCATTGTCCCACAAAGCCTAGATTATTTCTTGTTTGACTTTTAACAGAGTAAATGTCATAACCCCTGGCTTATATTAAATAGTCCTGCATAAGAACTAAAATGAGTACTCTCTGTATTTGCAAGTTTGATTTGCAGTGTGTTTACTTTGTGGTGACAATAGGTTTTATCTCTTTGGGCCTGTGTAATTAGTATTTTCTCTTTTTCACCTCAAATAGCTCAGTAATATATTCATAATGCCTTTACTTGATAGACACCATAACCCTATAATGCGTAGGATATTTGTCTCTGAATATCAGTGCAACAAAGGGTTCACCTTGAACACTATAAATAAAGTCAATAAATTGAAGCTAAGTAGTGTGGAGACAGAGGCTGTATTTTAATTATGTCTGTTTTTATCTCTTTCTTTCCCTCTCTCACACAGTAAGTGCTAATCAATAGCTGTTGAGTTGTATTGATGCTGTATCTTTAGATACCCAGGTTGTTCACTGGTCTGTGGTACTATGTCATTCTTCATCCCTCCGTTTAATGAGGATGAGCTTTCCCACTAACAGCGTTAGCCCTTAGGGTACTCAGCTAGCATCCTCTTCCTTTAGAGTCTGGCATACAGAAGAATACCCAATAAATACTTAAACCAAGTCATCAGGTAGGCTCTGCATTATTGGTATCCCTCTATTTTATTAAACTGAGATGTTAGTCACATACAATAAGACTGATCCTTTCAAAATACTTAGTTCAGTGATATGTAGTATATTCACAAAGGTAAGATGTGCAGTCATCACTACTGTCTTAATTCTAGAATATTTTCATCACTCCAAAAAGTGATCTCCCTCCCGTTGACAATCACTCATGGTTCCCTTTGCTGTCTAAACCTGGCAACAACTAATCTACTTTCAATGTATGTGGATTGACTGTTGTGGACAACATAAATACAGAATAATACAATATGTGACCTTTTACATCTGCTTTCTTTTACTTTATATAATGTTTTTAATGTTCATCCATGTTGAAACACATATCAGTTCATCACTCCTTTTATGGCTGTGTGAAATCCATTTGGATTTACTACATATTTATGCATTTATCAGCTGATGGAATTTAGGTTGTTTCTGCCTTTGGCTATTACAAATAATATTGTTATGAACATCTGCACACACTTTGGTTTGGACATATAAAGAACTACCAGACTTTTTCCTAAGTGACTGTACCACTTTACATTCCTATCAACAGTATATGTGTGTTATAAAAGCTCTTTTAGCCCCACCTATCTTTGCTATTGTCTTTTTCAATTACAATAGTCCTAGTGGTTATGAAGTGATACTGCATTGTGGTTTTGATTAGCTTTCCCTGATTGATCATCTTGTCTTGTGCTTATTGGTCACTTGTATATTTTCTTTAGCAAAATGTCTATTTAGATTGCGATCTTCCTAGGCAATATTCTAAAAATGTTCTGTGTATCTCAAAATTTTCCCCCCTCTCTACATACTATAGTGCTGTCAGTCAGAGGAATATGGTAGAGAATGAATTCTTCCTTTGTGCCTTTGAAGATCTCCCATTGTATAGTTCTGTCCATATTGCTTGCCTTATATTCCTTTTTATCCTAACCATGTTCTCCTCTGAATGTGTTATACAAATTGGTTTTAGTAAAAATACGACATAGATGTAGGATAGAGAAAAATGTAGCCCTCTCTCCTAGAAGGACGAGCATGGTCTTATTCCTAGATTAAGGTGATTACATAAGCAGTCCTGCTTGCCTGCTTGTGTTTTTCCTTTCTCACTTAGTTAACCACCCAAGCCCCTGGATAGCCTCGTGCTTTGTGTTCTTTTTTTTTTTCCATAAGATTTATTTATTTATGCATACAAAACTGGGGTACAGGCTAGAAGTGCAGGGACAGTGAGAGGATTTACTAGTCAGAGCGGGGAGCAGACAGGCAGATTGATGAAATGAGGGGAGCAGCAGGCAAGACGAGAGTTCTGCCATGCCATGTGGGTCACCTCTGGGCCGGTATCCAGCTCATCCTGAAGCGGCCAGGCCAGCTTCTCAGTGCTGCACTTTAACCTGTTGGCGCCACCAGGGAGGGCCCCTGTGTTGTTTCTTACCCCTTTGCTGTCCCTCTAATTTTTTTTTGCCCCTATTGAGATACTAGTCAGTTGTTAAATGCTACACTTTGCTCCTTGGATTGGGGAAAAAATAGGAAGTAGCAAGGCACTTTACAGTTTTTCATTCTTGTTCTATGACCTGTGAGATAATTGTTAGTTCTCTCCACCTTCCATTGCTAGAAAAGTAAGCAGCACATGGAATTTTTCCTTATTAGTCCTATTATTTAGTGGAGCGGTTATACAAATTTTTACTTTCCTCAGCCTCTTACAGTGACTTTGACTTGCCTGAAATGCTTACATGAAAAAAGAAAACTCAAAATTTAAGCTAAATGTTTCATCATAGAAGGTTTTACATGCCAAATAATGGAATCTTTACTCACAAATCAAAGGATGTTGAGATGGTGAATTTAAAAACACGTATAATTTGAAGTTTTGTTTTTTTTTTTTAACTTCCCCTCTACTCCAGGCATAATGATGAATAAACTGTTTTCCCTACTCTTGAGGAACTCCTTGTTGTTTGGAGAGATTGAAGAATCAGATAATTATTTGTATTTGGTAGATGTGACATAAAATTCTAGGGAAATGAGACAGCTATAGGATTCACTTCTTTCTTTAAATCCAGCCATCATGCAATAGTAAACATTTCTGGTGTGTTTAAGTAGTATGCCTTTTAAGGTGGAATTGGGCTGACTTGTGTTTGGAGTACATTTCTTTGCAAATATGTATTAACAAGAACAGTTACCATAATCATACAATGAAACTGCCACCCTGTAAAAAGAAATTGCTTTTATATATTGAAATATTACCGTTTTTTGACAGATATGCCAAGAGTTTAATAGCACCTGGGCATGGGAGATGGAGAAGAAGGGCTATCTTGAAATGAGTGTTGAATGCAAACTAGCACTCTTAAAGGTAATAATCATTTTAATTTTAAAATTCAACTTTTGACTACTGATTGAATTGGAAAATATCTGGAAAGTCAACATTTTTATACTTAGTTTTACTTATTGTTTTTAGCACTTATAATCACTGCTAAAAGCTACCATTACTCTTCTATCGAGTTACTAAATTAGTAATCTGATCACTAGTTTTCCAGATGAATAGTGGCATGCCATGTGTATTTAATAAAATTCTTACATAACCAATCCTACTTGATTAAAGGTCTTCTCAAAGTAGATTTATTTTCATATATGAGCTTTCTTTCTCCTTCTGCCTATTTAAGAGTGTTGGTTCTAATTAATTGTAGCATGGTGCCCCAGCATAACAAAGGACAAGTTCTTATTGTGGAAAAGATATTATTGGAGTAGACAGCACAGGCAAAGGCTAAAATAAAATACTTTGATAATAATTTCATGTATTCTCTGTGAGACAGAGAAACTTAGGGAAGAAATCCCACTTTGTACCATAATCATAAAAAAAAAATTTCTTTAACTTATCTTTTTATTAAGAGAGTTGATCAGTGGCATCAATGAGAGTACCTTCCTTGTATATGTCTCAGCTGTTCCAAAACAGATAGCCATTTCAATCAATCATGTTTTAAAAGACTTAAGAGGGAAGGGATCATTGAAAATGTTATACTGTGATTAGTACGGTTTCTGCATTGGGTAAAGGCAGCTCTCCTGCCCGCCTGTGACTATGCAGATGCCTTTTCTCTTTCTTCTCCTTTTCCTTATAAACCTGTCCTTTTAAAATGTTGGAGGTGGGAAAGAGAAAATATACCATGAGATAGTTTGGGAGACTTTAGTGCAAAGACTCAGTGTTTTTGAAATGTGTTTCATTTTTGTGTCCTTGGTTGTGTTAAACCTGTAAATTATAATTTCTATAGTAATACTAAAATAAAATATTAATTAAAAAAACTGGTTATTTTAAGCACAGTGTGTAAAAATGTAAGGAGAAGATAGCAAATGAATAAAATACATATATTCTGTTTGTTCTTGTTACTCATTCCATTCTGATTGAACATACGACATTTAATCTAATAGAGTAAAATTTCTGCATAAAGTATTTTAAACCATACTATCACTATTTTTCAGTACCTCTGTGAGTGTCAGTTTGATGACAATCTCAAGTTCAAGAATATTATCAATGAGGAGGATGCCGATACCATGCGTCTCCAGCCAATTGGCCGAGACAAAGATGGCCTAATGTACTGGTACCAGTTGGATCAAGATCATAATGTCAGAATGTACATAGAAGAACAAGATGATCAAGATGGGTCTTCATGGAAATGCATTGTCAGGTATCTTTTATTGAAATTTCATTTATATTTATTTGTGTGTTCTTACTTTGATCTCTTCTCTAACAGAATGTAAGCTCTGAGGCTAGAGGAGCAGTTTTTTTTTTTTTCATGGAGCTAGGGAATTTCCCAGGCCTAAGTAGTACTAGCACATTACTAATAGTAGGTGCTTAACTAATTATTAATTAAATAATTTGTCCTTGACACATATATTCAGGAAACCAGTATATGATAAATAATGCATACTGGTTCTTAGTCTTTGCTGTGCATGCATTCACTGGAGTTCTGAAGAAATCGGAGGAGCAAGTGTTTTGTTTTTGCCAGTCCTTTTTTTAAGATTTAAAAAAACAACTTAATTTCTTATTTTTGTCAGCAAATGTATTTGAACAGAAACTAATGTAAAACCTTGAAAAACAGTTTTTTAAAATCTGAGTGACGCTGAGACTGTTGTTCAAATTCTGTCTTTGCTTTGATTTTCTATTTAAAATGTGTCCTGTTAGTACTTAAAATGTATGTTAATTTTGAAAAGTCAGGGGATCAAGTTTATTTATAGAGTACTACTGGATATCTAACAACTGACTTAATGGAAAACTCCAACAGCTTTAATATATATCTGTTTTTACTCGTTTTGAATTTCAACAGATTTTTGTTAGTGATTCTTTACTAATATTTTGAAGAAATAATAGAAATTTGGAATATTTGGGTTAGGGATGCTCAACTTCGATTTACCTTGTAGATGAAGAAAGTATGATAGAGAAAAATAATTATGATTATTATTGATTAAGTCATGTAGGCATAAAACTGTTTGAAGTAGATTGTACTAATCCAAGATGTATTAGAAGAGAGAAAGAATGTAGATTTTAGAATTAATATTATTTTAATCAGCTTATCTGCTTAGTGTTTCTAGGCAGATTACTTGCTTTCTCTATGTCTCTTTCCTGAACTTTAAAATTGGAGGATGATAAAACTTCTCCAATGAAGTTGTGAGGGATAGATGAGAAATGACATTAGGGCCATAGTATATGCTCAGTTAAAAATTCACTCCTTTTGTCCTTTTTTTTTTTCTAAATAAAAAAGAAAACAAACTAAAACATTTATTAGAAAGGTTAGTGAAAAATAAAAATGCCATTTAGCTTAAGAATTTGTGAGTTATCTGCAAATCAACTATTTTCAGGAGTAGGAGAAGACTATGATTTCTTAATATCAGCATATATGCAGGCTTCTCTTTTGAAGAGAAACATTTAAAGAGGTGATTACAGTCTCCTATTTTCCACACAGGATAAGTTACTTTTTTCAGCCACCTCACCAGACAGAGAGCCTTGGAATATTCTGTTTTGTTGACTTACATATTTCTTCATAGGTTTTCTAATCAGTTTCTATAGTAGGCTCAGTTTCTTCCATGTCTCCCAAAATCAGATTTAATGTTGATGATAAGTATGTTATCTGCCTCAGAGCTCTCTGTTATTTCTCATTTTCACACTAATTCATTCATCTAGGTTGTGCCTGCTGATCAGGGGTTCTACAGTGCTGATAATTTGTCTGTCCACTTCACGTGCCATGTTTCAAACCCTGTGTTCTTTACTGCCTCTTGTGGGAGTTTGCATCCCCTACCACCAACCCCTCTATCCCATTTTTTGTTCATTTCTGACTTTGGTAACATTTCTGAACCCAGAGGTTGAAATTTAGTTTCTGAAGAAAGTATTAATCAGCAGAAGGAGGAAAGGTTAAAGCTCTGTTGGTGTTGCTGTTACCTCTTCTCATCCTTGACTATTTTTAAAGGTTTCGTGTCTTGTACTACTTCAGACTTCAAAACAAAACCTTCCCAGTATAAAATTGGGTTTAGGGTCAACATAAAACTAGCAGTTGTTCAGAAACAAATGTTTATATAGAATGTGTGAACAGTTTCCTCATGCTAAACTACAATTTTTTTGGAGAACTGGTGCCAGATTATTTTTAAGCTTTTTGAAGATCATCTAAGGTATGTATATTACTATTTGCAAACATGCCAGGCAACTATTTCTAAATATGTGGTAGTATTTGAGGTCATTCTGAAACTCTTGGTTTTATATTGACTCAAATTTCAGGAATTAAAGCCAAATTTTGAAAATCTGATTATTACACATATGTTCATTTATCACATTAACACGTTTATATTGTGTACCTTTTGTGTATTGGATACTGCTGAACAGTGGGGAAGAAATGGTGAATAATATAGCTCAAGAATCTAAATGAGCTTCAGGCTCCTATGAAAATCCCTTATATTGTCAATAGTAGCTCTTGTATTGACTTTGTGTGCTTTCTGGGAAGTACCATAGTTTTCCTCGAAGTCTCAATTATTTTCCTTGATTCTTATAAATGAAGAGTCTTAAGACATGATATTTCAGTTAGGTTTAATTCATTGACACAGTGAACTTTTTAAAAAATTATTATTTTATTTTTATCTTTGTGTAGAAAAGCTAAGATCCAGGCCAGAGGTGGGGTTGTGGGAGAGAGGATTCACCTGAGACAGTGAGGAGCAGGGCAGGCAAACTGAAAATACACTGTAAGGGGAGCAGTGGGTGAGACAGGAGAGGTCTGCTGTGCCAACATGAGTAACTCCCTGGTCAGAGATTGAACCCAGGCCATCCTGTGGTAGTACTGAGATTTAACCCCTTGGCACCAGGGAGGCCCTTGGCAAATTCAGTGAGCTGTCTTGTTCATACTGGATTGCAGTTTTGTGAAACTATGTGGAGAACATTTTTAGTCTTGACTCCTCAAAAATTGAAATCCTAATTAATAGTGTATAGTCAGTGGGATGTGGGACAACATCTCACTTGACCATAGTGTATAATTTATATATCTTAGATATGGTATTTATTAGACTTTGATGCCAGATGAGAATTTTTAATGTAGTTTATACTTTTTGGAAGAACCATGAAGACGATGACTGAATGAATTAAAATGCGTCTAGAAGAAATTAGGAAGCTATAATTATCTTTAAACAGTTAAAGCACACCTAGGAGATATTCCCTTAAGAACTGAGCCAGGGTCAGTACATACAAATTTTGGGCTTATAGAAACCCAAACTCAGCTTACAGAAGCAAGAACATATGGATTAGTATGCATTTATTACAGATAAATGATTTTCTTAAGGCTGTCAAAAGCAGTTTCTAAACTTGCAGGGTTAGGTTAAGTGGAGCTTTTAAGAAGAGTTATCTTATAGCAAAAAAAAAAAAAAATCCCTTTAGGAACTCAGTAAGGTAAGAGCAAGTTATCAAAATAGATTGTTGATTTTTTTTTTTAATTTAAAAGTTGAATTTAAATATTTTTCATTAGGTTAAGTGGAGACAAATTTATAGCATTGAATGCATAGAAAGCATAGGCTAGTTCTTTGAAATGACCACCAGCAAAATGTAGTCTCTGACCAGCCCAAAGTAAAATGACACTAATTACCAATATTAGAAATGAAAGAGGGGATATTAGTACCAACCCCATGACACACAATCTGCCAAGATTCATACTAGTAGAAATAGGTAATATGAACAGGTCTTTATCTATTAAGTAAATTGGGTCAATAATTAATAACCATTCAGAACAGCACTAGAACGTTAATGCTCTAACATTCTATCAGACATTTAAGGAAATAATAATACCATTTCTATTTGATATCAGAGGGAAAGGAATCCTTCCTAACTCATTCTCTGAGGCCAACATTAACACCCAAATAAGAGACATTGCAAGAAAGAAGACTATTGACTAATGTTTCTCATGACTTGAAATGTAAAAATTCTCAAATAATAGCAAGTGAAACCCAATGAGCAGCATATAAAAAGCATAATACACTACTATCATGTGGAATTTATTACAGATATGCAAGACTTTTCAGTATTTAAATTAATCTAATTTGTCACACTAAATGGACTATAAGAGAAAAAAAATCATGAAATATAGGAAAACTGGTTTACAAAATACAACCACCCACATGATTATTTAATAATAATAATAATAACAATAAACTTGAAATAGAGAGCAACTTCTGAGCTTGAGAAAGAATAACTTTTTTTTTTTAAGATTTATTTATTTACTCATACAGAACTGGGGTACAGGCCAGAGATGCCGAGGGTGAGAGGATTCACCAGTGACAGAGTGGGGAGCAGAACAGGCAGATCGACGAAGTACACTGCTGAGGGGAGCAGTGGGCGGGTAAGAAGAGGCCTGCCACGCACGCCATGTGGTCACTTCCAGGGCAGGCGGGGATCGAACTCATGCGGAAGTGGCTTAAGCTTCTTAGTGCAGTGTTTAACCCGCTGCACCACCAGGGAGAGCCGAGAAAGAATAACTATTAAAAAAAAAAGTTTACTGGGCACAAGGGGATAAGTCTTAGAACTATGAAGTTCTTGGCAGCCACTGCAACATAAGTTCAACCCTGGTCAAGAAGCTGACCCACATGGCACAGCAGACCTCTCTTGTCTAACCTGCTGCTCCCGTCAGCAGTATATTTCAGTCCACCTGTTTGTCTCTCACTTGGTCTCTGGGGAATCCTCTGACACACACACACACACACACACACACACACACACACACACACACACACCACACCACCCCACCCCACCCCTGCACCTCTAGCCAACACCCAAGTTCTTATATGCATAAATAAATCTTAAAAAAAATAACCAAGAAGGCCCTCTATGGTGGCGGAGCAGGTTAAAGCACAGCACTGGGAAGCTAAAGCCACTTCAGCATGAGTTCTATCCCCACCCTGGAGATGACCACATGGCATGGCAGACTTCTTCGGACCTGCCCTCTGCTCTCCTCAGCACTGTACTTCTTCCATCTGCCTGTTTTGCTCCTCACTCTGTCTCTGGTGAATCCTCTCACCACACCTGCGCCTCTGGCCTGTACCCCATAAATAAATAAATAAATCTTTAAATAAATAAATAAATCTTTAAAAAACAAAAAAAGAACCAAGAAACCAAAGTTTACTTCATGGTGGAGAAACAAAGCCTTTCCACTAAGATCAGGAACATGACAAGGATATCCCCTCTTACCATATCTCTTCAATCTCATAGTAGAATTTCCTAGCTAATGCATTAAGAAAAGGAAATAAAATATGTACAGATTAGCCCTCCCTGGTGGCGCAGTGGGTTAAAGCACAGCACTGAGAATCTAAAGCCACTTCCACATGAGTTCGATTCCCGCCTGCCCCAGAGGTGACCACATGGTGTAGCAGACCTCTCCTGACCTGCCCGCTGCTCCCCTCAGCAGTGTACTTCATGGATCTGCCTGTTCTGCTTCCCGCTCTGTCTCTAGTGAATCTTCTCACCTTCCACATCTCTGACCTGTACCCCAGTTCTGTATGAATAAGTAAAAATAAATAAATCTTTAAAAAAATATATGTACAGATTAAGGAGGAAGAAATAAAATAAAACTGTGTTTATAAATGATATGACACGTATGTAGAAAATCTAAAAGAATCAACCCTAGAACTCTTGGGAACAATGTGTGATTATATCAGCCTTACAGGATACAAGATTGACACAAAAACATGGACTGATACCATCAATGAATATGTGGAATCTGATATAAAACATAGTAGGAACACAATATTGTCAACATACCAGTGCTTCCCATAATCTGTATGTTCAATGCAGTTACAATAAAAGTTCCATTAGGGCATGTGCCTCTGAGTCCAGGGTTTTCTTTTTATCTTCTCCTTTACACATTGCTTGTCTGACTGGGACAGATACTCACAGGAAAGTTTTCTTACTTGTCAGTGCATTTAGGTTGACCTTAACTCATCTCTGGTGTGAATAGTAAAAATAGAGAATTTATAGATTACAATCTTATTTGTTTGAGGTTTCCTTGTATTTTTGATTCAAGTTGAATTTCCTTCCTGTAGTTTTAAGCTGTAATTATCAAAACAAAATTAGTAGTCTAAACCCTTATAATTTGAACTTTATCTTCAAGCTTTTTGCCTTAATATTCAGGAAGACATGGATCATAACTTATTAACAATTTCAAAATGTTTCCAGAGGTGGAAAAGAATTCTTATTTTTAGATGCATCTACAATTTTCTTTAAGCAAATTATGTACTGATTCTGTATTTCTTAGAGATCGTATAAAAATGTAAAAATTAGATTTTTATCTGACTTTATTATTAGTTTCAACCAGAAAAAAAAAAATGAATAGAACACTGCTGCTGTTCTACTCAATAGAGATAGTAGTCATAAGATTCTTCTTTGGAGAGGAGAGGAGTATATTTTAATCTGTATTCATTCCTAATACTTATTTTTTTAATTCAGATTGATTACTAGTGTTTTTAATGTTTTTTTAAAAAAATACATAGACACACACATATATAACATAATTGTACATTTTTGTAACGTATGCTTGCATGTTTTCTACTTTCAGGTGTAGAAACTGTAAAATTCCCACCACCAGTTCACCTGTGAGCCATCACCATAGTCCCTTGTGCTCTTCTCTCCCCTGTTCTAATACCTCTGCCTCCACCTACCTTGTGGAATGTTTGTTTATTATTATTTTTTCCCTGATATCTTATTTGGTTTCCCTATAGTCTTCTATTTTTCTTTTTCACTCTGGCTTATTTCATTGAGGATAACCCCTTCTAGCTCCATCCATCTCGCTGTGAATGGCATGAGTTTATCTTTTTAGATTACTGGAGAGTATTCCTTTGTGTACATGTACCATATCTTCTTGATCCAGTCATCTATTTTTGAGCATTTCAGTTGTTTTTATATCTTACCTGTTGTAAATAGTGCTGCAGTAAACAAAGTTGTGAATGTTCCTTATGTATTTTTCTTTTTCAAAATTTTGCTTCCTAATAAGTTACTCAAAAAACTCTTCAGAAAAGATGAACTTTTCATATTGTCTTTTTTCCTGTTTAGAAATCGAAATGAGTTGGCTGAGACTCTTGCACTCCTGAAAGCACAAATCGATCCTGTACTATTGAAAAGCTCTAGCCAACAAGACAACTCTTCCCGGGAAAGTCCTAGCTTAGAGGATGAAGAAACTAAAAAGGAGGGAGAAACACCTAAACAAGGTTTTTTTTTGTGTGTTTTGTTTTGCTTTGTTTTGTAACTTCTTCTTTTCTTCCATTCTTCTTCCCAAGTACATAAACCTGAATTCTATCCTAATTTCAAAAATTTGCATGCCTTCCTGTAAAAGGAAGTTGATTTCTTTTTAATCAAAAAAAAAAAAAAAAAGGAAAACAACCAATTCAGTACTTTGCTCTTTTATGGAAAACTTGAAATTTCTAAATTTAAAAATTTTACATCCCCAGTAGCTAATCTTTTCCTAGCTTAAGAATACAAAGATACTTAATGAACCCTTTTTAAAAATACTGTGGTAAAAGTAGAGTTGTTGGCTCACATGATAGTTCATTTTTTCATTTTGAGGACTCAACTGTACTGCTTTCCACAGCTGTTATGCTATTTTACAATCTCACCAGCAATGCATGAAGGTTCCAGTCTCTTTGCATTACCTATTTTTTTGTTGTTACTTTTAAGGGCGTTCCTGATGGTTGTAAAGTGCTGTCGCATTATGGTTTGGATCTGCATTTCCTTAATGACTAGTGATGCTGAACACTTCTGTGTATTTAATAGCCATTTGTATATCTTTGAAAAAATATTCAAGTTCTTTCCCCACTTTAGAATTGGGGTTTTGTTTTGGGCTGCATTTAATATACTAAAGTCTGTAATAATCATAATTATTAAACCTGATTTCCTGACTGAATGTTCTAATTTGCCTTCACTAAAAAGATAACCCATTACCACTCTAGAAGAACAGAGCCATGTCGTATTTTTACTAGAAGAAAGAAGCCAGTTGAAATCTTGTCTTTAAGATTATTTTAGTTAATATTTTTTGTTGATAAACATGACAGGGGAAAGAATTTACTTTCCTTAAATTTTCTGTCCTTGCTTTTAGTTTTTTTCTGTAATTCCAGTTAAAAGCTGGTAGTGATACATTCTTACTTATTTGCTGCTTTGAAGGAATCATTTATAAAGTCATTCTGTGGTTGCAGTCCTTGTTTAAAACTAATAATATATTATGCCTTTTAATGTAGCATAGAATGTCCCTACATCTTAAGCATTGCTTTTCACAGAAATCCTGATTTTTATATTTTTTGACCAGTGCTGTTAGGATTTCAAATAATTGTGGTGATTTTGTAAACCAAATTTTTATTTGAAAAATTCTTTTCAGGTATTTGGGGGAAAAAAAAACTCAGGTAAAGCCTAACAATTTTAAAGTAGTCTAAACTTTCTATTTAATTTTCCAGATCTTTAAAATAGCATTCCAAATGATTAGTTCTGTGCTTCGACTCAATAATATTTATTAATGTGTTCATGAGTTCATGTCTGTTCTTAGTCTCATACACAATTAAGATCAAAACCAACTTGAATTTGAAGGAAAAAAAAGTCACAGTGATAGAAATTTAAGATAACTATCCTTTTAGGAGATCTTGAATTTGACACTGACTTTGAAGGGAGACTTCATTGTGTAGTTGAAATCTAGAAGACTATGACACAAAAAATTTCCTTGGTAAATTAATTGCTCTTCCTAGTACTTAACTTTGAAATTACATTGGGTGGGACCTCCCTGGTGGCACAGGCACTGAGTCACAGCACTGTGAAGCTTTCTAAAGTACTGTAGCACAAGTTTGATTCCTAGCCAGGGAGGTGACCTACATGGTACAACAGACCTCTCCTGACCTGCCTGCTGCTCCCCTCAGCAGTGTACTTCGTCAGTCTGCCTGTTCTGCTCCCCAATCTGTCTCTGGTGAATCTTCTCACGGCTCTTGTACCTCTGGCCTGTACCCCAGTTCTGTATGCATAAATAAATAAATCTTAAAAAATATAGCCAGTTTCTCAGAAGGATAAAAGGTTTTCTTAGCCTTAGCTTGGTCATAGTGTGGTGCTAGGAAACCTTTTTTGGGGAAAGATAATTTTAATATCATTCAGGGAACTATCTTTACCTCATCAGTTAGTACTTTCCCAGAGAGTCAGTTTATCAGGTTGGCAATACAATTGAAACACTTTGTATATTGTGATTTTATGAGTTAATTTATTCACTCCCCCCCCCATAAAATATATCTTCTAGGAAATATGTTAGATAAGGAATAACATGACTCAGCTTTTTACTTTGCAGTTTGTATCCATAAGTGTCTCTGATAGCTTCAGTTCTGAATAGGTACTCTGATGTCAACTTCAGAGAAAAAAAGTAATAATTTACTAAAATTAACATTAGTTAAAATTAACATTGTTAATACTGCTTTTGTAATTAATTTTGATAAAATAAACTGAAGACCTATAAGATAAATTACTAAGCCAAAGTTTGACAATATAGTACTGAAAACTAATGGTGACATTAAGTTACAAGAATTGTGTCAGTATCCTGAGAGTAGATGGCCTATACACAAACCACCCTTCAAAATTCTGTCAGTGTTTGAATATACCTGATTCTTCTGCATCAGGTGTCCATTCCTCCCCATTTGAAATGATTCAAGACTATATATTCTGTGTAGCATGAGTAGTGCTAAATATTAGAGCCAACATTATCATAATGCCCTATTTTCCCACCAAATTATATAGTTTGAGATTCTAAGTCAGAAGAATTAACTATTCCAAGTAATAGTGAATTATGAAGTGAAGTATGAAATTTAAGTGGGTTTTTTTTCCCAATTTAAAACCTAATTTTCTACTTTTTCACATAACTTTTTTTTCCTTACTGTCAGTCCACTTTTTTCACTTATATTATGTGCCTGGTCCTATAGTCATTAATTTGTACCCATTGCATAGAAAGTGAGTGCTAATTAATACAACTGCCAAAATGTTTTTTCATGTAATGTAGGGGTTTTATGTAGAAATTTGTGGCTGGACTATAAAACATGTTTGAGCACGAAATAATCTATTTTTATTACCATATTGTTTTATTCCAAACAAATATAGAGATATCAGATAACTACAGATATTATTGTAATCTTGTTGTGATACCTTAAATAGTTTCCTATGTGGGGATAAAAGAAAATGTACTGTTTTTACCATCACTTTTGTTTCTTCCATATATATGAAGCCAAACAAAGGGCAGAAAATATACTGAAATTTGAGTTTATTTTATTTATTTATTTTAAAAGATTTATTTGTTTATGCATACAGAACTGGGGTACAGGCCACAGGTGTGGGGGATGAGAGGATTCACCATAGATAGAGTGGGGAGCAGAACAGGTAGATTGACAAAGTCAATTTGCAGGGACAGCAGGTGAGACAGGAGAAGTCTGCTGTACCATGTGGGTCTCCTTCCTGTTTGGGGATTGAATTTGTGCTGCAGTGGCTGCAGACAACTTCACTGTGCTGTTTCTTAACTTGTTGCGCCACCACAGAGGCCCCGTAATTCTTTTATTTTTATACCTTGAATGATGGGATATAAATCACCCTTTGTGAAAGATTTGTTCTGATTTAGAAGGGAGGGAGGGAAAAGAGCATATGGTAAAGCCAAAAAAAAATTGTGATAAAAGAAACTTAAAGTCTTTCTGATTGAGCTTGTTGTGACTTGAATCAATGGGAGATATTTTTAAGTTCTCTTTCAGGATTCTTAGAAAATGGCAGTTAAGTGGTTTTGAGTTTTCACAAACATTCCCATAAAAGGAACATATTGTAGCAAAAATTTAAATCTGTAGACAGTATCTACAATCATAAGTAAAGGAGCTGAGGTGCTTTGGGACATGAATTCTCAAACCTTTCCAGCCAAAGCTCCCCTGCAAAACAAACCACTACACCTAACTTTGTCCAAACTTTGCCCACAATTTGGAGTAGAATATAAATTATAAGTAGGATAGAGACAAACAAAAAACTTAAAGTAGGGGGTGGGAAATTAGATGAAATGCTAAAACAAATCACTTTAATTTGAACACCTCTCAGAAATAGCAGATGGGGAACTCTTGAGCTATGAAATTGGAAAAACTATGACATAAAAACAAACAACTAGAGCCTCCCTGGTGGCACAGCGGGTTAAAGCGCAGCACTCACTGTAAGTGAGCCACAGCCGCTTCAGTGCAGTTTGATCGCCACCCCTGGGGTGATCTACATGGCAGGGTAGACCTGTCCTTAACCCACCAGCGCTCCCCCCAGTGGTGTACTTTGTTAATCTGCCTGTTCTGCTCCCCACTCTGACTCTGTCTCTGGTAAATCCTGTCACTACCCCTGTACCCCAGCTCTGTATATACATAAATAATTTTTTTAAAGCAACAAGAAAGAATTAAGTCAAATCCCACAGGCCTGTAAGAACAAGAGAGTAAGCTAAATAACATCACTACAGAGAATGAAAGCTTATCTGAAAAACAGTCCCACAAATACATGAAAACTTACTAAGTAGTAGAACTCAGAGAATCAAAAATCTGAAGAAACATTTGAGTCACTATCCTTAAGACTCAGTTTATCTTTAAAAATACAGCAAATGGAAATTTATTACTCATGATATAAGTAACACAAGACTCAGAATCCTTAAAAATATAGCAAATGGAAATTTATTTCACTTATAAATCAAAAGTAGTAAAAAAAAAAAGAGTGATCACAATTTAGGAGCAGATGACAAATATTGAAAATGGACAAAAAAGATTCAACAGGTAGTTCACCAAAAAATGAGAACCAAAGCAAGAGAACAAACAAAAAATATTATCTTAAAATAGAAATAGATGTGAAGCCACACATTGAAAAGACACTGATATCTTGAAAAATTGATCCAAAATAACTAGTATTAAGAATAGTAAAATTACTGCACTTTGAAGAAGAATTTGGGTAACCATACACAAAGACCCAGTGACGTAGAAATGAAAGAAAAACAAGCTGCTAGCATTCTTTTTGACAACACTGTATACCAGAAGAAAATGTTATAATGTATATAAGGGAGAAAAAGGTTGAGCCAGGGATTTTATATCCAGTCAAACTGCCTGTCAGATAAAGACCACAAGTAAATGTTACCATTATATAAGATAAATATTCCCATGAGCCTTTCTTGTAGTTTTCTAATGAATGAGTTGCCATATAATCAAAGTGACTTAACAAAACATCAGTGAGGGGTAGTAATAGAAATATATAGAAATACATCTACTTCCTATTTAAGAATGTTGTTACTATTAGATATTTGCCTCTAATTTTTATTTCAAAATATTCTCCAATAAGAGGTACTCTAGTGCTTCTAGAAATAATACTGGTTCCAAGGGTGGGCACGGAAAATACAAAATTAGCCTGGGACATCTTGAAGTGTCAAAGACATGCTCAAAAAGGAATTTGGCATTTCTATAGGATACAGATGGAATCCAGAAGGATTTTCCAAAGGCAATGCAGAACTGTTTTAGCAGCACAAATGTATTATGATTAATGGATTTGAAACCATAAAATAAAACAGAATTTATTCATTTCTACTGATATAAATACATAAATAAATGAAGATGAAGAGACAGCTATTTTCGGCAGGTAGTTATTAGTGAATTAGCAGAAAAGGAATGAGAGAAATCACCATTAGGGAATACTTGGAAATAACTGTTGCAGGTAAGATTCCTGTAGATACTAAAATATAGTAGGTGAAAATTTGTGGAGAATTTCAATACATCTCCCCAAAGGTATTTACCTGTTACAGAGGGTAAAATGGTAACTTTGTAATGGAATAACAAGTTGATACCACTTTAACTGAATCATCATGGTGTACTGATTTATTAGATGCCCTCTAATATAATGCATACCATCTCATGGAATTTTCATCTAATATGTATAACCTCAATCTTGAGAAAACATCACACCCAAATTAAGAAGTTTCTGTAAAATAATCCTCAAGATTAGCGGAGATATTGAAGGGTCATTGGTAGAAAAGACAAAGGAAATACAAGAACAAAATGAGAAATTATGAGAAAACTGGTAAAATTTGAAGAAATTCTGTTTAATTAATAGTTTTTTACAGTGTTAATATTCTGGTTTTATTAATTTCCCAATGCAGTTAACTTTGGCTTACATTGTATTTAACAGGTTGAAGGTATACTTAAATTCCTTTAATAATTTCTGTAACATGTCTGTAGATCTCAAATTTTTTCAAATTAAAAAATAAACAAATAACAAATGGGTTATTAGTTATATATTTACATGTAACTAAACATGAAAGATAGGAAGAATTTACAGTCTTCAGTGGCTCTATGCTTTCAGGAGGAAATCAAATGGAAACAGAATGGACTGAATACATACAAAAAAACTTTTTAAAAAACACATTGGTGGTAGTGTCAATACTGTTATGCTGAAAATATTTCTTATATAACATGAGAGGGAAAAAATTTTAATTATGTCATCTTTTGTATCCTTGAAAAATAAGGTTCTTTGTATGGGAAAAGGAAATAAGATAGAAAGGACTGAACAGTTAGTTTGAATTAATGAGTTACTTCTGTTGTTAAAAGTGTTATGTGTCTCTGTTTTCAAACTCTGTACTCTGAAAAGACAGACACAATGGTGAACCCATAGGAGCATCCTTAGTGTTCAAATTGTGATCTTAAAATACGTTTTTTTTTTTTTTTAAGATTTATTTATTTGTGCATACAGAACTGGGGTACAGGTCAGAGGCTCAGGGGCGGTGAGAGGATTCACCAGAGACAGAGCAGGGAACAGAACAGGCAGATCTACGAAGTACACTGCTGAGGGAAGCAGCGGGTGGGCCAGGAGAGGTCTGTCACGCCATGCGGTCACCTCCGGGGCAGGCGGGAATCGAACTCATGCAGAAGCGGCTCCAGACTCTCAGTGCTGTGCTTCAACGCACTGCGCCACCAGGGAGGGCCTTAAAATACGTTTTACACAAAACTTTCCCCCGGCTTCTTGGGGAAATGACTGATTCAAATTCTGGGGCACATTGAGGCAAAAATCACTTCGCCATTCCAGATATAATGGAAGCAATCACAGACATGTCAAAAAGACTCAAGAACCAACTAAAAAGAGGTTTCTGCTGCAAAAGATAAGACAGTTTAAGCATCAATAAAGATCATAACTACAGTAAATTAAGACATCAAATATGTCTTTAAATCCAATTCGTAATGATGAAATTGGTTACCTTTTGAGAATGCTTGTAAGTACCAAATTATTATTTTGAAAACTTTAATAACGAAACATTAACCCTGCCTTTCCTGTGTGATTTTTTTTGTATGACCTGTACTACTATATAACAAAATAAATTGTAAAGGTTGTTTTTATAAAATTATGCATACAGATCACTAGAGAAAGTATAGAATGGGACTATTTGTAACCTCTTACGTGAACATCATTAAAGCAGATATAATCAGATTCACGCCTCTTGATAGAACATGTAACTATCCAAGAAGTAGCTTTGCTACAAAACGTGAATCTGAACTTGACGAAGTCTTCATCAGAGTGACAGCTTACAGAAAGTAGAATGTCAAAGACATGGGAATGTGATTGACAAATCTAGAAATTATAAGGCAAATGATACAGTGACATTGAACAAGTAAATTACAAGAAAAATAATGGGTAGAAGGGATTACAGTAGATTAAAAAGACCTGAAAAAGAAAATAATAAGCAGGTAAAACTAAACTATAAAGCAACATAATAAAGTGATTAAGATAAAGACCAGGCCAGTGGTTATTTTTGTTGGGGTAAGAATTACTAGGAAAAGGTGCAGGTAGGACTTTTGGGAGGACAGGCAAATTTCTATTTTCCTGTTTTCCAACTATTAATAAGGTAACCATTTGTCTGGTGTGACTTCATTTAGCAATACTTAATCTCATTAAATGTCTTGATACCTCTGTCAGATTAACTACAAAGCATTTTCAGTAAATTTAATGAAAGTACACACACCATTTTATATCCCTTAGCACTTGCTAGAATGGTAATGTTCTGATGTTTTAGTGCAGACAGCTGCTATTGCTTATCCTTTAGGTGCATGGTAATATAATATGATAGTTTCAATATTTTAAGCCCCTTTTGGCAACTGTGAAGTTTGTCACCATCTTTAAAATGGAGAAAAGTTTCCTTGTGAAACAAAATTTAATATGTTTGAACATTTTCCCTCTTAGGCTAGGGTGATATTTTGCCTGTATTAGTAATGTACATGTTAGGTGGTGATGAGGAGCTATGAAGAGAAAGTAATTTGGGGAAAGAGGGTATACTTTTAGATTGATTGCTGAAAAGATAACACAAATAGAAACCAGTGAATCTGACAGCAAGTTCTGCAAATGGATTGAGGGAAAAGATTTTTAAGCAGACAGAAATCAAGACCCTGAACTCTGTGTTATAGCAAAGATGGGTAGCCAAGAACTTGTAGGCCAATATGGGGAACCACTGCTTCTAAATTAAATGTTATGTATTCTTTGGGTTTCTTTTTGTCAGTGACTGCTGACCCATTATGAAGGCAAAGTTGAGTTGTTGCTGTAGATAACTGCGATATGTCCCTGAACAGAATAAGTTTGCCAGTTCCTGTTATGTAGAAGTAGCAGAATGAGCAATGTATGAAGCTAATAAGGAGTATTGTAGCACAGGAAGGAATGCGATCAAAGGAGTAAAGATAATAGGAGATGTGGTAAGAGGAGTTTTATTGTTTATTGTTTGTTTTTTTTAGCCTGAATGAAGTGGGATGGCTTCAGATAGTTTTTATTATTAATTACTATACTCCTAACTATTCTTTTTCTGCTTTCTCTTTCATCTGTTCTTCATACTGCAGCCAATGAGATATCATTAAGTTAAGTGAGATGATGACATTAAGGCCCTTCCTCAGTAGACTGGAAATGATTAGATCCAAAACATATGTAGAAGGTTTTACCTTGGCTTAAAATAGGCATCTGTTTTAACAAGAGTAGATTTATAGTGATGAGATTCTGCCCCATGACTTCTATTTTCTCTGTGAAAATTGAAGCCAGAATTATCTGAATACATGGATATGCAGAGAGTGGTTTGACCTTAGTGAAGATGAAAGTAGATGCTACAGAAAATTACAAAGGTGGCAAGTAATTGACAATTTCATTGTCTCAAGGTTAGCTGAAATCATGGCATTATTGTAATACCAATTTTCTTCCATTTTGCATCCCTAGTACCTGATACAGAGCTCTGCCCATGGTAGGTACATTGTGCTTCTTATTGTGAATTAAATTTCATTGTCAAAAATGCAAATTTACTTAACTGAATTAATGAATATTACATCTGAAGGAATACTTTTGTGGGCAAGATTAGATTTGTATTGCTCTGCTATCATTTGTTCCCTAAGCCCTTGCAAAATGCTCAACATAACTACGATAGGACCCTCCCTGGAGCCCAGCAAGTTAAAGCACAGCATTATGAAGCTCTCTCCTCAGCCACTGCAAACAAGAATTCGATCTTCAGCCAGGGAGGTGATCCACATGGTGTAGCAGACTCTCCTGTCTCGCCCACTTCTCCACTCAGCAGTGTATTCCAGTAGATCTGTTCCACTCCCCACTCTGTCTCTGCTGAAATCTCTTATCCCTCGCACCTTTAGCCTATACCCCAGTTCTTGTATCGTAGATAAATAAATCTTTAAAAAAAAAACATAACTACAGTAAAGTAAGGCATCAGTTTGATGAACTGAGAAGTGATAGTTCCAAATAAGTTTAGCAGTGCCACTGAAAAAGGAGGTGTGTACCTATTTAATATTAATGATAGGTCAGTGTGAATGAGAATGGTGTAACCAGCTGTCTTCATTTTGCTAGGATTGTCTGTTTTAACACTGCAAGTTCCATGCACTAGAAAACCCCTCAATCCTTGGCATACCCAGGTATTTGGTCACCCTATCTTAGGATTCTTTATATTTTGTTAGGTTATAAAGATAGTACATGTTCACTGTAGAAAATTTGGGGACGTATAAAGCAAAAAGTTTGAGATTATCTTGTAACCAAGAGGTTACACCACTGTTCATCTACTTTACAGTCATTATTTTAGACATGGTTGCTTGCAGTTTACTTAATAGAATTGAGATTATTTGATAAGTATAATTTTATATGCTACTTTCTTATACTTCCTAGCATGGGCATTTTCCTGTGTACTTAATTTTTTTTTAAAATTCCAAGTATATATCAAGTACTCAGTGATATTGTTACTTTTGATTAAAAATCTCATTGCCTTGTGAATTTTAATTTCTTTGACTATCAGGGGAATTGGAGCAGTTCATCTCTCAATCATTTTTGGTCCATTTTCATTTAGGATCTTTAGTTTTTTCCTCATATTTTGAATTGTCTCGAAGTATATTTGTTAATCCTTCAATGTAGTGTACTTAAACATCTGTTCAATGTGTCATGTCCTTGCTCAAATCTTGTTATGTAAATTAGTCAAATAAGCATCAAGCAACTTTGAATTAAATACTGTTTTATAGTCTCCATTAACAAAAAAGCTTCTTGTTAATAAAAACTGCATTTTAAAATGTTTTGATGTAGTTCATCAGGATTTAGATTTAAAAGTGTTTATTCAGTTTAATCAGGAAATGTTTGTGTGTCTTACTGCTGATAATCCATGATTTGTGCTCAACTGAGTAGTCCTTTAAGGTTGTAGGACAGATAGATTTATATATAAGTAGTTGAAAATCTGAGTACTAAGTGTTACTATAAAAACTCATAAAAAGGATTATGCAAACACAAGAAAAGGAATAGCTGATTTTAGTAGGAAAAGATTCATATTTTAAAACAATAAGATAAAGTAATTTGAATGATATAAGATTTTGTCAACAGCAATAATAATATTACAGCCAATAAAGTGAGCTTACCAAGTACCATACTGCTATAATCATTTACAACTTTAGGGGATAGTTATGGATATTTTAACTGGAAAGGTAAGGAATTGAAGAATATAAATAGTTTCTAGCAAAGTTAACAGTGAAAATAAAGGATGCCAGCTTTGAGAACACTGAATTTTCTGGAATGTGGCGAAAGTTTATAAAACAAGGGCCAAATAAGAACATCAGTAATAATTCTCAAGAACTATATAAAGTGCTTCACAAGCTTCAGTTAAAAAAGAAAAAATCTCATGCCAATTTTTTGAGATAAGTATTTTTATTCCAGTTTTAGATAGTATAATGTTAAAGAATCAGTTTGATGTGGACATAACATGAAGTTGCCAAGGCTTGTCTGACTCATAATCTTAACAGTTAAAGGAATAGGTCAGATACACATAAAATAATATAAAGCACTTGAGTATTGAACATTTTTATTTAGTAATTCTTGATAGTTTGCTAAGGTTTATATTTTATTTTCTAAAATGTTACAGAAACGGTTAATGTTTCACTTTCCCTTATTTGCCATCCTGTTCCTCCTCCCTCTTTTGCCAGGGTCAGCCACAATGCTGTTAACCATTCTTATACTTGTCTTTCATTTTGCTCTATGTGTATGTAGTCACCTATCAATTATGTGTGATTTTGTGCATTTTATAACTTTACTACAAATTTGATCACATTGTACCTCTCTTTGGCAGCTTGCTTTTTTTTTTTTGTTTGTCATTCTGTTTTGAAATTTACTTCTAGTGAGTCATGTAAATTTATTTCATTTGATTTGCTTTGGGGTGCTTATTCATCCCCCTATTTGAGGGATATTTAGGTTATTCTAATGGTTCGCTTTTACAACAAACCTAAAATAAATATTCATGTACTTTTTTTTTTTGCATAGTTATTTGGAAGTGTATTTTCTACAAGTAGAATTATTGAATCTTAAAACCTTAGAGAAGATACTTTCAAATTGCTCTTTAGTGTGTTCATGGTAATTTATACTCTTAACATAGATGTATAGATTAGGTCTGAAACCACTATGCTATTTTTAAGTTTCTCAAATATTGTCTTAGGAAGATTATGAAGAAAGTAAGCCTTATCAGAGATTAGTTATTCCCTTTACCATCCTACAGATGACAAGCCTAGAATAAGTAGGCAGATAAATTTTGGTGAGTATGGGAAAGGAGACATAATTGGGAAGCAAGAGGAGAAGAAAATATATCAGGCAGTATTACATGCTTGGTAAGCAGCTTTTTCTTTTTTTCTTTCTTTCTTTCTTTCTTGTAATAAAGCCAAGAAAAATGTCTTCCAGGTCTGGTTTAGCAGCTCCATGGAGCCATCAAGTTACCTTTCCTATCTGCCATTCCTAGAATGATTAATTAATCTCCAGTTATTACCTGAAGATCCTAGACAGAGAGTAGGGGAAAGGGCAAAAGGCATAGTCAGCTGACTATCTGGTAAATCTCAGCCAGCAGACTTCCTCATGCATGTCAGTGGGCAGAACTGGGTCCCATGACTTCTGGCTATAAGGTCTGTTGGGGGCAAGTGCTTTCCTAAACAAAATCAGAGTTTTGTTGGTAAGAAAGAATAGGAAACATAGACCATGGATAGGTAGCTAGCAATTGTTACCTTATATAAAAATTCAGTATTTTATTGCATAGTTACCCTGGCTTGGAATGGTTGGGAAAATACATAATAGGTGATAAATGTTTGTTGGACAAGTGAATCAGCCTTAAAAATCTATAGTAGATAAATCTCTTGAATCACTTCAGATGTGTCAAGAAACTTGCTACATTTTGATTTTTTGAAGTAGATTTTTTAATTGAGCTTCACCACTTCAAATTTCATGTGTCAGAGTTGTTTTGCTATTTACATTCAACAAATCACAGGGAATTCCTTATATAACCAAATTACCTTTTACTAATTATGATTGTGCGTGAAGGTCTATTTTCTCTTGTAGTGCTGCTATCCTCTATACAGATGTAGGAATACATACGTATAATCTCAGGAAACTCAAGTAATAATGTGGTCATGTTTTTCTTTAAAAAAAAAAAAACAAAACAAAACAAAAAAAACAGCTAAACACAAAATTGTCATGAAGTTAGCATTTTTAGATAAACATAAAAGCTAGCAATGAGTAATAGTTGAGATCTCTTAGTCTGCCATCTCACAGATGAAGCAATAAGAACAGATTGTGACATATTCAGAGTCTCAATACTAGCTGAATTCATATTTGTGAACTAAGGGATCTTGAATCTAATATTATTTCTGCTTTTACCTTGTTGATACTCATATCAAAATCAGTTCAAGGAATTGAAGAGAACTTTTACATTCACCACCCCCAATTTAAAACAATGCCATTTTACCTTGAATTAGCCAGAATGACATCTTTCGATGCTTTCTGAGCCAAAAGCTATAGGAGAGTTCAGTAATCCCTTAGTATTATGTTAAAATTATTTTGAAGGATGGCAATCTATATTTTGTTTGTCTAGATGTTATTGTAACTAGATTTTCTGATATAATAAACAATCAAGTGAATGGGGATTTTTCTAAGCCTACTTTCTCGGAGAATGAGGAAAGACATACAGATTAGAAAATTACTGTCATCTCATTAATTTTCTTAGCTGCATACATGCGCTAAATGTAAATCAAATGTTTTGCACTGTCATGCTTATGTTACCACAGTAAAGTGTTCAATGGCTTGCAAATAACGGTTGTCCGTTTATAAAACAAATATGGTCTTTTAGGAATGTTTCATGTAGTAATTTTAATTTCATATTTTGAGCCATCACTTGAGCTTGAATAAATTATTTGAGCTATATAAATGTTTGCATCCTATTGAGAATACTGAAGCTGAAAGTAAAAAGCATAAACCTAACTCAGAAAATCTTTGAATATCTAGAAGTTATACTTCAGAGATTTTTAATTTTCTTCACTTCAAATTCTACTTTTTGTCAAGTGACAAAAGTCACCTCTTTTAATAAACTTCAAATGGAAATATGTATGCCTTTTATATTTTGTGATCTTGAATGCTTTAATTCATGTAAACCTTTTCCAATTTTTAGAGGGACAGAAGGAAAATGAAAAGATGAAAAATGAAGAACAGCCCATAAATTCAGGAAATCATTTTATGCCCAATGCACCGGAAGAAGCTTCTGTGAAGATAGAAAAAGATGATGAAAAGGAACTTGTGAAACTTCCAGTCATAGTGAAGCTAGAAAAACCTTTGGCAGAAAATGAGGAAAGAAAGATTATCAAAGAAGAAAGTGATTCTTTCAAGGAAAATGTCAAACCTACTAGAGTTGAAGTGAAGGAACATAGAGCCGAACCTAGAGATATGAAAAGTAGCTTAGAGAAACTGGAGCCAGAGAGACTAGAGTTCGGTGGCAATGTTAAATCTCAAGAAATTACTGAAAAGTCTACTGAAGAAACCGAGAAACTTAAAAATGACCAACAGGCCAAGATACCACTAAAAAAACGAGAAATTAAACTGAGTGACGATTTTGACAGTCCAGTCAAAGGACCCTTATGTAAATCAGTTACTCCAACAAAAGAGTTTTTGAAAGATGACATAAAGCAAGAGGAAGAGACTTGTAAAAGGATTTGTACAATCACTTCTTTGGGTCATGAAGGGAAACAACTAGTAAATGGAGAAGTTAGTGATGAAAAAATACTGCCAACTTTTAAGACAGAACAAATAGAGACAAAGTTTTATGATACAAAGGAAGATAGTGATAGCCCCTGTAAGGACAAAAATGTCATTGTGGAGGGAAATGGAACAGAATCCTTAAATTCTGTTATAACGAGTATAAAAATGGGTGATCTGGAGAAACAAGTGATCCCTAGAGGGAAAACTACAGATAACTCAATATCAGTATTAGAGCCCCACTGTCTAAAAGGGCAAGTAGAGGAACCTGGTCATCCAGAAATGGATACTTCTCATGAGATCTCTGAGATTGCGGAGGATCTCTCTTTAAAAGCTGCTTTATCTACCACTGAATCCTGTACTTTGAACATTGAAGAGAAGTCTCCCAAAAGTAAAAAAGATAAACGTCCACCAGTCATAGAATGTCTTGAAAAATTGGAGAAGTCCAAAAAGACATTTCTTGATCAAGACACACAACGATTGAGTCCAATACCAGAGGAGGTTCCAAAAAGTACTCAAGAATCAGAAAAGCCAGGCTCTCCTGCAGCAGTTGAAACTTCTTCACCATCTAATGTGACTGGCTTTTGCAAGAAACTAGCCTCTGAAAAAGAAATGGTAGAGTGTCAGAGTACAAGTCCCATTGATGGTCTGGAAAAAGGAGACCCAGAAATGTTAAAAGAAGATTCTGAGCCTACAAAAGTAGAAATGGATAATCTGGACAATGTCCAGACCTCTGGCACCGAAGATCCTTCTGAGACAAAGAGTCCTATGCAAAAAAGCAAACTTAAATACAAGTTGGTTCCTGAGGAAGAAACCAGTGCCTCAGAAAACACAGAGATAACTTCTGAAAGGCAGAAAGAAGGCATCAAACTGACAATTAGGATATCCAGTCGGAAGAAGAAGCCAGATTCTCCTCCAAAAATTCCAGAAACAGAAACTAAGCAAGAGAAAACAGAAAAGGAAGAAGAGAAAGTAAATGTAGGCCGTACTTTAAGGAGGTCTCCGAGAATTTCTAGACCCACAGCAAAAGTGGCTGAGACTAGAGATCAGAAAGCTGATAAAAAGAAAGGAGAAGAAGAGGAAGTGGATGAAGAGTCAGCAGCTTTGCAAAAAACAGATAAAAAGGAAAATTTGAAAAAGTCAGAGAAGGATACAAACTCTAAAGTAAGCAAGGTAAAATTTCTCCTGCTCTGCGTTTCAATTTTTATCAGAAATACTGTTGGTTATAGCTTTTTGCTTTTGTCTAAAATAATCATTCAGAGGTACTTAAAAGAAGAAAAAAGATTATCTTCCTATATCTGAGATAACCTGTGTCCAGTAGGTCTACTTAGGTATGAAATTTCAGGCTATATAATCTCATCATCTGTTTGACTTTATCACAAGGAAGTATAGGAATATGTTCTTTATGTAAGCTATTAAATTAATCAGACCTGTGAGATTAAAAATGAGAATTCCTATAAACTTGTAACACTTTGGGACACGGTCTTTCAAATTCTTTTTCTGTAAATGTACATGTATTTTCATAAATATATACCCATTCATTTAAAAAAATGGAATCAAATGTGTTAATTTTTTCATGAGTTTTTCATTTAAAAATGTATCTCTAAAGTCTTTCCATGGCAATAAATTCCATCTTTTCTGGTTATCAGTAGTCACATAGTATTCCATAGTGTGGATGTGCCTCAATTTATTTAATTACTCCCTTATTGATTGACATTTAGGTTGTTTCCAATTTTTCACTATTACAGGCAGTGCTGCATTGAAGATCCTTTTGGACATGAGTGAGTATTTCCTTAGAATAGACTCCTAGAATTGGAATTGTTGGGTCAAAGGGCATGTGTATTTTAAGTTTTGGTAGCTATTTCCACAATGCCCTCCAAATGAAAGTCCCACGAATGTGCACTCACATACCAGTGTATGAGAGTACCTGTTTTCCTCCAATTTAATCATTAGTCTTAAAAAGTCAGAATTCCTTTTTCTGTGATTTTCTAGGCAAAGATTAAGTCTGACAAGTCTGACTAGTCTATGGGAGTTTCTTAATAATGACAAGTACTATTTTTGTTTTTTATTTAAGTGATCAGATTATTCTTAATTGTACGTGAGCCTTATTCCCGATAGTATTGAATTTTCAATTCTTTTAAGAAAATTTTCTTTTCTGTTGTTATTTTATCTTTGGGAACTTACACTATAGTGATTAAAACATGAATTAAAAGATTGTGAAACAAGGCAATGAAAAGTAGTTTACAACATTGTAGACGTATTCTCTGAAGAATATAGTTTTTACATTTATTGAGATTTTAATCTGCAATCTGACCCATTAAAATATTTTAAATTTGGAGCCTCCCTGGTGGCCTAGGTATAAAGTCTTAGCACTATCACTGGGACAGCCTGAGTTCGATCCCTGGCCAGGGAGCTGACCCACATGGTCCAGCATGTACTCACCACAGCAGTACATTTTAGTAGATCTGCCTGTTTTGCTCCTCATTCTGTGTCTGGTAAATCCCCTCACACCACCTCCCAGCTCTGGCCTTCTGTGTAAAAACAATAAATAAAATATTTAAAAATAAATTAATTAAATTTTAAAATTTATCTTTGATATAAGAATTTGAAATTTTGTATGACCCTATGTGAGAATATAGTCAATGCTCTGTTACAGAGCCTTTAAGATGTGCATGGCCTTTGACCCAGAATCCTCTTCAAGGAATTTATCCTAACTATAAAGGTGTGTATAAAAATGTATATCTAATTGCATATATTGTTTACAAAAGTGAAAAAATGGGAAACAACTGCCTAAATGTCTTAGTACAGGAAATTAAATACAGCTGTGTAATAACATATTTATCATTGTTTACAGTGAGGATGGTAATATTTTGTTAGTAAAGAAAATAAAACAATGTTTACAACAATCCCTAGCCTCTCATAAAAGTAAAAAAAAAAAATTGAAATATATTCCAAAATTTAATAGAAACTATGGTTTACCTGTTGATGAAGCAACTATAATTTTCTTTATCTTTTTTGTATAGTCACTAAATATTATACAGTGGACATACCAGAATTTAAAAAAACCTCATTATACCAATTTTTCATTTTACACAAGGTAAAACCCAAAGGCAAAGTTCGATGGACTGGTTCTCGAACACGGGGAAGGTGGAAATATTCCAGCAATGATGAAAGTGAAGGATCTGACAGTGAAAAATCATCTGCAGCTTCAGAAGAGGAGGAAGAAAAGGAAAGTGAAGAAGCCATTGCAGCAGATGATGATGAACCATGCAAAAAATGTGGCCTTCCAAACCACCCTGAACTAGTATGTAACTGGTCTCACAAATATCATTCATATAGCATAACACTATCGTTGCCAGGAACAGCCTAGATCTGGGGTTGATCATGATAACACATTTTCCCTTTTTTTATTGCTAAAGAGACCATCTGTAACTTTAATTTCTCTTTCTTAAATACCCAATTCTAGGGAGAATGAGGATCCTACATTCATTCTACCTAGTTTATATAGTGATATTTCCACTACAAATAAGAATATACTCCTAATCTTTTTCAAAAGTCAATGAGTTTATTCAAATAGTTGTATTCTTTTTGTTTAGGCTTTTCTTCATTTTGTTATTTAATTATAATGGTATTTCTGAAATGCTAGCTTTAAGTAAACACCTGAAGATCCTTTTGCCTTTTGTTAAAAACATACAAAGTAGTAATCTACTAGAGCTTTAAACTTTAAAATTAACAATTCTAAAAAAATTTTGAGAAGATACATTGTAGACCATATGGTCAGATGGAACGGTAATAGATTTATATAGAACTAACTTTCTTAGGAAGTAATTCTTCGAAAGTGACCTAAGTTGGAAAACCCAGTCACACGCACGCACGCACTGCAATTCCTAAGTACTTTCTAAAGGACTTTCTTTAGAATATGCTATTAAAAAACTTTTTTGCTTTTGTTTTTAATTTTACAGAGAACAGGGGTGTGAGGGCAGTAGGGCAGTAGGTGAGAAGATTCACCAGGACAAGAGTGGGAAGTCAAACAGGCAGATTTACTGAAATACATTGTTAGAGGGAGCAGTAGGCAAGGCAGGAGAGATCTGCTGTGCCATATGTGGGTTAGCTCCATGGTTAGGGATCAAATTCAGGTCTTAGTGGGATAATACTGAGACTTAAACCCTGAACCACTGGGGAGACCCTAAAGATATTCTTGTTATGCCCAATTCTATCAGTTACTATGTTCTGATGAACAGGTTTGACTTTAATGGCAGGCCTCAGCTATTAAGTAGAAAGAAATACACTTCACGGTGGATAGAATTGTGTAGAAAACTTTCTGAGATCCCCTGAAGTTTGTAAAAGTCATATGAGATGGTTTTTCTTTTTTAAGATTTATTTATTTATGCATACAGAACTGGGGTACAGGCCAGAGATGCGGAGGGTGA
Organism: Condylura cristata; assembly: GCF_000260355.1. Taxonomy (NCBI): domain Eukaryota; kingdom Metazoa; phylum Chordata; class Mammalia; order Eulipotyphla; family Talpidae; genus Condylura; species Condylura cristata. Next base: position 41,509,586 of record NW_004567116.1, on the reverse strand, counting down.
TAGTATTCACCAGAGATAGAACCCGGGGCAGAACAGGCAGATTGACAAAGCACACTGCTGAGGGGAGCAGCGGGCTGGTCAGGAGAGGTCTGCCGCACCATGTGGTCACCTCTGGGGCAGGCGGGGATGAACTCATGCGGAAGTGGCTTTAGCTTCTTAGTGCTGTGCTTTAACTCGCTGCGCCACCAGAGAGGGCCCTGAGATGGTTTTTCAAGACATTTTCCTTGAAAGTAATGTAGTTTGATGGGAAAGTCATGGGGGCCAGACAAACTTGAATGCAGATCCTGTTTCTACCACTTATGAGGTGCTTTCTTCTTTGTATCTTGTTAATCCTTTTTATAAATGAGAACAGTATCACATACTTATTGAGGGTTGTTTTTATTAAGTTATGTGAAGTTCTACTAGCATAGTTCGTGGCCTCTGTTATGTACTAGGTTAAACTTTTTTTAAAATTGGTGCATACAGCTTTATACAGCTCAGTATAGGCCAGAGCTGTGGGTAGGCCAGAGCTGTGGGGTGAGGGGCTGTGAGAGGTTTCATCAGAAGTGACAGTGGAGAGCAAAACAGGTAGATTGACTAAAATATACTCCCAAGGGGAGCAGTAGATAAGAACTGCGTGTCCTGCTGTGGGTTAGCTCCCTGGCCAGGGATCGAACTCACCGTGCAGTGGTTACCTGTAGCTTCACAAAGCTGAGACTTAAATCCCTACACCACGAGGGAGGCCTGGTTAAATTTATTTCTAGTTTACTTGTTCTTAATGTTAAAATTCTATCTGTAAACAAAATTTGTCAGTGCAGTTTATCATATCCCGGGCATTTCTAGGTACATAAAAACAGAAGATGACTTTAGCATGAAGGAAAAAAGATGTTAAAAATTTGGCTGAGGGCCCTCCCTGGTGGTTCAGCAGGTTAAAGCACAGCACTAAGAAGCTAAAGCCACTTCAGCATGAGTTTGATCCTGGCCCGGAAGGTGACCCACATGGCACGGCAGACCTCTCCTGACCCACTCCTTGCTCCCCTAAGCAGTAAACTTCATTGATCTGCCTGTTCTGCTCTCCACTGTCTCTGGTGAATCCTCTCACTGTCCCTGCACTTCTGGCTTGTACCCCAGTTCTGTATGCATAAATCAATAAAGCGTTAAAAAAAAAAAAATTGGCTGAGAAGACCAGTCTAAGCATTTTCAAGGTTATCAGACCATGAAAGTTAGATCAAAATTGTGTGGAGGCAGGCTAAGAGGAGATTTGAAGTAATATTTTCTGCCCTCTAAATCAAGGAAAAATGAATTTTTTGTCTTTTCCTGTTTCCTAATGTCTTTTCAAATTAAGAGTGTATTTTAAATGAGGCAGCAATATAGGTCAATGATAAAGTTATGTGAGAAATAAGAAATTTTAAAACGGTGGGCAGAAATGACAGAGGAGATGGGAAAATTGTATCCTTGGAACAGAGAGGGAATTAGTTTTTAGTTGGTTGTTAATAGCTGTTCTGAAATCCCATTGCTCGTTATTATGACAAAGAGAATGACACTGGAAACTGAAGATCCCAAATGTAGTGGATTTCTTATGTCACATGCTTAAGGATTTAGCAATATTATGTGTTGAATGGTAGGATAGGATGGTAATTTATAAAGACATGGTCCTTGTTGTCAATGATCTTATAGTAAAAATATAGTAATTTCATAAACAAATAGAGAATCCTGTGGGATTTCCCAGGTGTTTTAGTCAAAATAAATGGATTCATTACCCAAGACTTGGGACTCTTATGTGATACTGCTTAATTTCATGGGATTTTATTTCACCTTTATTGCAAAATAGAATATTTGTTTAAAAAGAACTGAATTCTAAAGGTTTGCTTGGATTTTGCTTTTTGAATTTTATATTTACCATAGAAACAGTGAAATAAATGGAATGAGGTTCCCATACTAGTCCACTTATGCCTTTATCAGTCAGCCAACCATATACCTGTAATACTAATACAGCTTAGTTCTGATTTTTGGATCTTGGTAGCAAGTGGTATAGAAAAAGAGGGGGATGTAGTTTTTTGCTTGTAAATGGCTGCACATATGTGCACATCCCACCCCAGTCCCCCACACCCCAATCTCTGTTGTTATGGGTCAGCAGTTTAAAAATCATTTTACATATTACATGAGGGTTTAATAAATAAACAACTGCTAATAATAGGAGCAGGGGAAATATAAGCTATTTTCTGTAGTGCCAGAAAATAAAGAGATGGTGTTTTTGGTTTTTGTTTTATAAGAAAGGATGTGGAGAAGTCCTAAGGACACAGGAACCAATATTTAAGAGCTTCCAGCATGCTTACTACAACTATGACAATTTGAACATCGAATTAAATAACGTAGTTTTAGGTTATAACCCAAATAATAAATATCAATTAGCTCATTTTGAAATTAATTAATTATCAAATAAATTTGGGGAGGAGGGATATTTTTCTTTACAGAAACATTTCAAATAACAGATACAAAGGAATGAGGGAAATAAAGAATCACCATTACAATGCAGTAGTAATTATTACGAGATAGATCCATGAGGACTGTTAACACTAATGGGTGAAACTTTAAAGAAAAAGAATATTTGCATAGTTCCAACTTATCTTTCCTCCATATATTTATTAATGTATAAGTTACTATGATGACTTTTAACATACATACAAATCCTTTGATACTCTCCTTTTCCCAGAGATTGGAGCTTAATAGGCAACCTCATTATTTATAATGAGAATAGAATATGAAAAGTGATATTTAATAATTTTACAGTAATAAAAACCAATACAAAACTATCATAGCCAAATAATGCAGTTTAATATCATTATTAGTCAGCCACATTGATATAACATACACCCACATATGAAGTAATGCATCTTTGGTACTCTTTAAAACCCGCAACTGTGGTCTTATCAAAAGAAGATATCAGACAAATTCATAATGTCTCCAAATTATCTGAACATTATTCTTCAAAACTGTCAAAAGCCCTGGAAAAAAAAAGACCAAGAAATTAGTATAAATAAGAAATTAAGAAGATATGAATAAATGCAATGGAATATACTAGATTGGATTCTGGAATCAGAGAAAGGAACTTGAGGGAAACTGATAAAATCTGAATAAAATTTGTAATTGTACTGATGTTAATTTCTTAGTTTTGGTCAATGTACCATGGTTATGTAAGATGTTAACATTAGTAAATGGTTTTAGAAACTCCTTACTATGTAATTCTTCTGTAAATCTAAAATTATTTTAAAATTAAATATTTTAGGCCCTTCCTGGTATTACAACTGTGAAGCTGTCATAGCCACTACAAATGAGTTTCTTGTAATAGGGAATTAAGATGTTATTTCAAGTGGATATAATTTTTAAAATCCTGTATGGTAGTTTACGATATGTGAGTATGAAGCTCTATTACAGGGGCCTCCCTGGTGGTACAAAGGTTTGAGTCTCAGCATTATGAAGCTACCAGCAGCCACTGCAGCATGGTTTCGGTCCCTGGCTAAGGAGCTGACCCACATGGCATAGCAGACCCCTCCTGACCCTTCCTGCCGCTCCCCTCAGCAGTGTATTTCAATCCATCTGCCTATTCTGCTTCGGTCTAGTGAATTCTCTCACCCCCAGCACTTCTGGTCTGTACCCCAGTTCTTGTATGCATAAATAAATCTTTAGGGGGGAAAAAAAGAGAAACACTACTACAAAGAATGAGTTGTTATGGCATACTATAAAAGGATTGTAACTAGAAAGAACTTGTTATTTTTTATTAAATCATGTAGCTTAACATTTTCTTAGGTTAGTGTGTGTGTGTGTTTTTAATTTGTTACATGACATTTCAAGCTTCTAATTATCAGCTCTTTTTTATTATTTTTGTTTAGATAAAGATTATTTTTTAGCATAGTTCCAAGAAATGTTGAAGTATCTTTATTTTGGCCTGAAAGTCATTGAGTTTTAGCTATAGTTAGGTTGATACTAATGTGTGGTTTATTTCAGATTCTTCTGTGTGACTCTTGTGACAGCGGATACCACACTGCCTGTCTTCGCCCTCCTCTGATGATCATCCCTGACGGAGAATGGTTCTGCCCCCCTTGCCAACATGTATGAGCCAGCAACACATCTCTGTTTTTCCATTCTTTGATATTACACTCAAACTAATAACACTTCTTGACAGCTGTTAAAAATTTTTAATTTTCAAAGTAATGTGTAATATTACTTACCTTTTATTTAAGATTCTGTGAAAGCAGGACTATAGAAAAAGCTGCCTTTCATTAATATGTTGTGGGTCTTCTCTTTTTTTTCCAAAGGGATTCTCAGAAGCTCTTTTTGTTTTCAAATTTAGATGTTTCAGATTTACAACAAAGACCTAATTTTTACAAAAGCTATAGTCTTCATTTTATTTTTTCCTCAAATTTGCTAAAGATAAGTGTCCCCAAATTAAGGTAATATGCAAGGGAAGAAAAAGTTTCTCCCTATTTGTTTAGCCCTTTCTTTCAGCCTCTTTTTCATTTCTGCCTGTCTGCCTTTTGTCAGGAGCTTAATAATATACACAGGATTAGACATATGAATTGTTTTTCTCGTAGCTCAATTCAGGTGAATTGTTTTTGAAAACTGAAAAAAACAAGAAATTTTTGTACCACTATCTCTAAGGATACTTTCCAAGTTCAGTCTCATTTTGCTTTAAAGATTATGTACTTTATGTATTTCTCAATTATGTGGACTTTTGTGAGTTAGCATATGTTTATCAGTTACATTCTTCAGGTTTCAACCCATTATCTGTGCAGCATAGATCTTTTTCAAAAATAGTGATTGACACCATTTTATTTTGTACCTCTAATCTTCTCTCTTAAAAATGTTGTGGGATTTAAAAATACATTTTAATCACTGCCATATATTTAGTAATTCTCATGTATATACTTTGAGCCGAATGCTGTTTTAAAACAGATTAATGTCAATAAGGTAGGCACATACGTGTTTTGTTTTGTGTTGTTTGTTTGTTTGTTTGTTTTTAGCAAGGCTTAGCTTTTCTAAGGTGCTTTATTTCAAAGATACTAAGTTCATCCTCAGTTCAGTGGATGCTGAGGCACCTCATTAAACACAAGAGGTGTTCTTCACTGTTCACTCACTGTGTGGGCACTTACCAGCTCTCATGGCAAAGAATCCATAAGCTAATACTATGCAGGTGATAAAAGATTGTGAAAATGTTATTTAAAATGACCCTGATGTACTTTGCTCTTTTAGAAACTGCTGTGTGAAAAGTTAGAGGAACAATTGCAGGATTTGGATGTTGCCTTAAAGAAGAAGGAGCGTGCTGAACGCAGGTATTGTGATGAGTATATTAATGTTTTACTCTAGGGCACTTGACAACAAAGTTGTCTTGCAATGTAGATTAGTGTGTCCATCTAAATTGGAGTTTGGCAGGCTGTGAACTGTGGGCTGAATCTGAATTTTTTTTTTTTTTTTTTGTATTACCACTAACAGTGAAAGCTTTTTAAATGGTTGAGGAAAAATCAAAACAAGGATCACATTTGATAACACATGAAAATTAAATATTCAGATCTCCTTGCTCATTGTCCATAAAGAAAGTTAAGTTGGAACATAGTCATGCTCATTTGTTTATACACTTACCCGTGGCTACTTTGCATTACAATGATCGACTTGAGCAGTTGCAGCAGAGACTTCTGTTCCTCACGAAACCTAATTCATTATTTGTCCTGTTACAGAAAAAGTTTGCCAATCCCCGACCTAAAATATTTATTAAAACTACTCGCAATAAATATTGGTTCAAGTATTGTGGAGTATTGTGGAGGATATGTGTCTAAAAACTGGTCTACAATTTAGTTACCCATGTCATCTCTTTGGGTGGGTAGAATTTAACAGTGATGAAATAAAGAGCATTTAAGTGCTGAACTGTGTCCTACTGACTGTAAGATGTACCTCCCTTTTCAATATGCCACTGCAGTGATCTAAAGCAGTTGGACAAGGCTTCTTGAAGAGGGTAAGACTGGAGTTGAGCATAACCTTTAAAAGGGAACTTAGAATCATTACAATAAATTTATATTTATTTATATTTATTTGTGCTTTCTTTGATTAAACTTTGTTAACCATTCAGATCTACCATTTACCAAACTGAAAAGATGAATTAAGAAAAAGCTCTCATAGAGCTCACCTTTTATCAGATATATAAATCAGTAATAAAATAGAAAAGATCTATTCAGAGCAATGCAAAAACATTGTGGAGGGCCATTTTAGTTCTTCTAAGGGTTGGGAGGTTCCTGGTAGATAATTTGGGAGATGTGCATAAAAATGTTTCAGGCAAAGTCACAAAGAATAGGAGACTGGCAGGGGATAAAGTTATAAAAGTAGATTGCAGTTAAATTGTATACAGCTTTGCATACCTGGCTAGGGAATTTTAATTATTCTCTGTAGGCAGTGGGGGAGCTATCAAAAGAAGGATTTGCATAATTAGATTTTTATTTCAGAAAAAATGATCTGGTAACAGTAAGAATAACGGCTTATAGGTAAGCCTTTTGCAGTAAAGTCGATGAGAGCCAGTAAGCCCTGAACTAAGACAATCATTTTGATAATAAAGTGGAGATATTGATGAGAATTTTCATAGTGTTATAGGACTTTCTTTTTTAAGATTTATTTTTATATATTTATGCATACAAGAACAATAGTACAGGCCAGAGGTGCTGGGAACTAGAGGGGTCATCAGAGACAGAGTGGGGAACAGAACAGGCAGATTGACTGAAATATACTCTTGAGGGAAGCAGCAGGTAAGTAAGACAGGAGATGTCTGCCACACCACATGCGTTGGCTTCATGGGTAGCAGATCTCTGCTGCAGTGGCTGGTGACAGCTTAATAGCACTGTATCTTTAACCTCTAAACCACCAGGGAGGCCCCTGATCAGCAGGACTTTCACTACTCATCAATACAATAGCATACTGTGAGCAAATCTAAGCAGTAAATGTTGCCTGATCAATTTATTGCCCTTTTTTTTTGGCTGCTATTCTAACCTGCTGTTACGTAGTTTCACCAAAAATTTTAGCTTGCCTTAAGGTAGTCAGTTCATTCCATAATCTACTTGGTGCAAAGGTGAAACTTAAAAATGGGTTTTGCCTGGAGAACCTGGTTTTTTTCTTTGAGTGCTCTGGCTCATAATAAATGCTAGCTACTTAGTTTAAAGACAAAATTAATCTTTAAAATTTAACTTAAAAAATAGCTGTTTAAATACCTTTGTGCTTAGGAGCTCTGGATAGTAGTTATATAAAATTAGGACTATGTTGATGTGTAGCGGTGCTTCTGTTTTTAATCTCTGTACTGGTAAAGATGTAACTAAAGATGTTTCAGATTAAATTTTAAATCATAATTTAAAATTAGATTTTCTTTTGCTTTGGCCTTTCTGAAATCTTCATTCCCTTTGGAGAAAAGAGCAGTTTTCTAGTGCTCTAGAACTGATTTGATTCAGCAGTAGATGTCTAATAGGCTCACTCGTTAAGGCCTCGAGAGAAAATGTTTTCTCTAGAAAAGCCAAGAATATAAGCCACTAAGAATTTGATGCTCAAACTTCATCAACTTGTTCTTTGAAGACTTGTGACACTTAACACCTTTCATGCTTGGAAAGTTTGGTGACATACTATAGAGTATGCCTCATACTCTAGGATATGCTGCTACAGTTAAGAAAAACTTTGCATTTTAGAAATTTATGTTAAAATGTACCACAGTATTTGTTGCATTAGTTGATCTCCCATTTACTAGTTACTTGCTTTCTCTTTTTCACTTGGTAATCCTCTTTATTTAAATGTTATTCTTAATGAGGACATCTGCAGTTGTGGCTTAAATCATGTACAAGGTCCTATATGAGATTGGATCATTGCAAGGAGAACGAAGTTAGTGCTGTATGGAGACCAGTCTAGCACAGGGCCAGTCAACAAAATTATTGCTTTTGTTTAATTCCCTCCAATAATCTGGCTAACAAAGTCTCACTTATAGCTCCTGTGCAGAGTTCTCACCTATAACTCCTACATGTGCGCGCGCACACACACACACACACACACACACAAATTTTGGTAACTTTAAACAGCAAAATATGTATCCAAAATAAACAGTATTTACTATAAATTCCAGGTGGCTTCATCTATTTTTAAAAATAGGCGATTTTATTCATCCTTCGTAAAGTTTGTAAACTATCTCAAACAACTTAGAACCTGCATCATTACTCTTTGTGTCACAGTACAAGATCATCTTTGCATTTGACATTCAGTCAGCTTTTATTAAGCAATTACTTCATGTTATACAAATTAATCAATTATAAAGAAGTTTATTATGTGGTCCCTACCTTTGTTTGTTTGTTTGTTTGTTTTTAGATATTTATTTGTGCACACAGAACTGGGGTACCGTCCAGAGGTGCAGGGGTGGTAAGAGAATGCACTGGGGACAGAATGGCGAGCAGAATAGGCAGATTGACAAAGTACACTGTGGAGGGGAGCAGTGGGCAGGTCAGGAGAGGTCTGCCACGCCATGTGGGTAACCTCCCTGGCCAGCGATCAAACTCATGTTGCAGTGGCTGAGGCTAACTTCACAGTGCTGCTCTTTAACCTAATACACCATCAGGGAAAGTCACAGTCCCTACTAAGGGGGTGGATAGTGTGGACAGGAAGGATGTGTCCATGAGTAATTAGTGACTAGCCAGTCATCTGTCGACAAAATTGAAACTGTGATGCTCTGTGAAATCTTTTGTTTAAACATCCATTCAGTTGATTTGTAAATGTCTCTTCCAGAACTTGGTGCCAGAAACTTTGGAAATTCAAATAGCTCTGTATTTCCAGAGCCTATTAACACTTTTCTAGAGAATTATATTTTATCAGGGCTGAAAATTTCCAGGTAATATAGCTGAGAGAAAGATATAAGAAGTTTGGAAGTGTATGCAAAGGTATATAAATATGATGAACTATGAATTCTAAGCTAGGTAAGAGGGAAAGTAAGATTATGAAGAGAGGATAGACAGTGAAAGTAGATTTTATCAGTGTATAGAAGTCCTGTTGGAGTCATGGAATTGTTGATACCTATATGCCAGGAGTGAGCTAGAAAGTGAACTTGTTGATGTCAGAGTAGGATATCTGAAGTTTTAGAAGGGTGTGGCTATTCATAATGATAAAATATGATGACTGAGCTTATAAGAGAAAATGGATGATATATTTTCTTTAAGATGATTAAGCAAGAGAATGTTGTGATGATAAATCATACCCACCTTTAAGATCCTACTCAGATGTTACCATGTATTTAAGGTCTTTGATAACAAACTGTTCCTTTTAAGTGTTTTCAATTATATGTGTTCATAATGTACCATCATCAGTTGTTAAATAATTGTGAGGGCAAGAACTGTCTTATTTACCTTTGGATTCCTAGGAATGACACAATTTATGACCTTAGTGAATTATGTGGTGGGGCATCAGTGGCTACTGATATCTTGATAGCACAGAGACTTAACCACTTATCCCACTAAGGAGACTCTTCTCCTGAAGAAATCTTAACTGTCTCTGAAGATACTTTATTGTAGCACCCTAGAATGCAGTAGCACATTGTGGCTGCATGGCTTTTTTCCCCTGTAAATAAGTAGTAAATGGTCTTAATATCATTCATTAGGATCTTGATATAATTCTGTTATGTAGAATTCTGTTTTATTGTAATTTTATTAAGATGAGATTATATCTGCACATTTACCCATACAATATTACTGAAAACTTCTAGCATAATAAAGAATTGTATTTGACCCTTGAACAATGTGGGGGTTAGACACCAAATCCTATCCACTGTTGAAAATCCCCATGTGAATTTTTGCTTCCCCAAACAGAACACCAATAATATAAACAGTTGATTAATGCATATCTTGTATGTTATGTATTATACATTGTACTCTTACAATAAAGTAAACTAGAATAAAAGAAAATATTAAGAAAAAAGGGACACACATTTACAGTACTTTGCTGTATTTCTTGATGACATAAGCTTATGTTGTTTATTTCTGAGAAAAATTTGCACATAAATACATCTACTCATGTTAACCTCTGTTCTATAAGGATCCAGTATAGTTAGTCCAAAGTGTTGTTTTCCATTTAATCACTTTGTGCATTATAGCATGATTCTTTTTGTTAAATTTCTTTGTCTTTTTCTGTTACAGGTTTTATTTTACTGGTTGAGTTACTATAAAGCTACAATTTTGACACTTTTAGCAAGTCTCTGCCTCCCACTAATACTATAAGTTTTATAGATAATAGCTAATATGGCTGTGATGTAACCTCTACTATAAACATGAAACCTTAATTTAGTATTGTCTGTGTTGTTAATGCTTTCATGACAATTTTACTAGCAAATCTCATTCTGTGTTTATTTTTCACTTAAAGGAAAGAGCGCTTGGTGTATGTGGGTATCAGTATTGAAAACATCATTCCTCCACAAGTAAGTTTCTATTTTGTAGTATTTTTAAAGAGGCTGCCATGATTGTTCTAAAATTTAACCCATCTTATGTATGAATAGTTTAAAATATGTGGCATATCTGTATAATGCTACATACCTAAAATGAAAATTTGGGAGCTTAAAGAAATCACCTATAATCCTTTATGTTTGAATTTTGTATATACAGGTAGTATCAAAATGTATTATCATATGTAAGCCATATTTACAGTCAGTTCTTGCGGTTTTTGTTCCTTCTTTTTTTAAGCCCAAAGTTGGGTGATTTGGATTTTTTTTTTTTTGCTTTGTTATACGCTCTTTATAGAGAATAGTTCAGGGGGATCTGGTTTTAAATTTCTCACTGTTGGGGTTATCGAAACTTCAACTTATTCACAGTTTGATTTCTTTGATGAAATGTCATTGTTTTACATTTATTAATCTAATTTATAACTAAGGTTCATGGGTGAATGCACATATAACATGGTTTTCATTTGAAAAATTTCTAAGCTTCAGTTAGGCTTAAATAACCAGTTTTGGTTAGTTGTTTACATCCTTTGACATCATTCTCCTTTGTTCTTTAAGTCCATTATTTCATTTATTTTGCACATCTAGTGAATATCTTTTGTGTCAAATTTGTCAAAAGATTTGTCAATGGAAAAGACCATAATTAACTCAGAAATAAAGTTTTTAGTACAGTATTTTTATCATTTAAGTTCTTTTTTACCTATATACTCAGTGTTGTCATGTTTATTCAGTTTGGAGGGAATAATAATTTTTCATACCTTTCACAAAATTTTTCTAGATGAACAAGAGAAAACTGTTAATTCTAAGGAAATTTGTTCTGTTATAAATTCTGTATTATTATACTTTCAAACCAGGAGCCAGATTTTTCTGAAGATCATGAAGAAAAGAAAAAAGATTCCAAAAAATCCAAAGCAAACTTACTTGAAAGGAGGTCAACAAGAACACGAAAATGTATAAGTTACAGGTAGGAAATTTGTGGAAATGTTACACTAAAGGCATGTACCAGAAATAGAAGCTTTTCCTCAAAGGTTTGTTTGCTCATGTCATCCTCTTGTGCTTAACATATTTTGTCAGATTTCTGTAGCTTTCAGTATTAAGTTTGAAACCTTTAACAATACCCATATAGCACATAACTTAGCTTTTCAGCTTCAGCTCATCTATATTTCCAATACTTACTAGCATCAGTCACACTGTCTTCTTTTAATCACTGTGCACGTGTTTCACTCTGCCTAGAATTTCCCTCCCATTTTCTCTTCTTGATCAGATTTCTCTTGTTATTTGTCCTCATAGCAAGCAGTTCTCCTTAAAGCACTTAATCATAGTTTTGCTGATTGCAATTTTAATTATTTGATTACTATTCCTCTCTCCAACTAGATTATTGTGTTAAAGGTGTGGATCATGCCTGTTTTATGTTTTATGTTTTTCTGTCCTTATACAGCTAGTATATTGCTGACAAATAGTGACAAATCCTAAGTGCTCCATAAATGCCTATTGAAAGATTAAATTTTAAAATTTTGGTTAATTGTGTGCTGTTAGAAAACCGGAGAGATTTTTCTATTCTGTTAGTAGCTAAAGCTAGTCTTCCCACTAAACCACCCCATTCCACTCTAATAACAAAGTTTATTATAATTAATTTAGCCCTTGCTTGGCAAGAGGTCTACTTTGAGCGTAACTTGAATAACTGAAAATTAAAACTTTTATAGAACCTTAAACTTGGGTCATGTTTATAGACTTTAGTGATGATCAAAAATTCACGTGTGACTTGCTGTTGTTGATACTGTTAGGTTTTATTAAATGTAGTAGCATCAGTAAGAGTAGAATCATTAATATATATGGCATGTGTCTATCCCATTAAAAAAAAATCTTGAATAAAAAAATGCCATCTTATATTAATGTAAAAAGACAAGAAACCAAACCAAAAAAAGTACTATTTTATATAAAATCATCAATACTAGTGAAGTCAAAGCCTACATGGAAAATGCAGGTATAAAGACAGTTTTGCTGTAAGACAGTGTATATATTCCTAAAAATCACTGTGCTGCATAAAAATCACATAATAAAAGCTAGTGATTGCGAGAAGTTAAAGAGCTAGAGCTACCAAAAAGAAATGGTAGTGCCATTTGACCTGTTACAGGTTAGGAAAGAACATAAATATTACACTAAATATAGCATTTTATGTTGATAAAGGCCCAAAGTTTGTCAGTGGAAGTGGTTATGAAGTGGGTTGCTGCTGGTAGGAAGATTATTTGAAATTAGTCAGAAACTTGTAATACCGGATGCAGGCAGCTATTGTTTATACATGATGAGATCAGGTTGCTGGTAAATCTGAGGTATGTGCTTATTTGCTTTGTATATTCCTGTGCAGCTATAAATTTTTTCTTTTACCTAGTTTTTCTCACTAATGAAATTACTTATAAGCAGCTATGAAATACATGGCTTGAATTATTTTCTAATATATTAGTCACATTGGAACAAATTTACACTGTCAGGACAAATTTGATAACAAAACTGATGGTATGTCTTCCAATGCTGATGTAATATGGTTGTTAAGGGAAACAAATTTGTTTTTTTTAGAATGTTATCTTGCATGTCAAAGTGGAATTGCTGGACCTGTATTACAGTTCTGTGTTTGTGTGTTTTGAGAAACTTTCATGCTCTTTTCCATGACGTCTGTACTTAATTGTATTCCAGTAAGACGTATATATGTCTTCCAGGTTCTCTACATTGTTACCAATACTCTTAGCTTTTGTTTTATAGATGGTGGCCATCCTAGCAGATATAAGGTGTTATCTCCTTTGACTAGCTTCCCTTTAATGTTTGGGGTTGCTGAGCTTCTGATATGTCTTTTGTTGGGCATTTATATTTTTCATCATTTTCCTTTATTTCTGCTACTTGGTGCTTTTTTTTTTTTTTT
>NW_004567116.1:41475009-41495934 GCF_000260355.1 Condylura cristata | reverse complement strand
TTTTTTTTTTTTTTTTTAAGATTTATTTATTTATGCTTACAGAACTGGGGTTATATGGTGGGTGAGAGAATTCACCAGAGACAGAGTGGGAGCAGAACAGGTAGATCTACTGAAATACATTGCTGAGGGTAGCAGTGGGTGGGTCAGGAGAGGTCTGCCACACCATGTGGGTCAGCTCCCTGCCTGGGGATCAAACTTGTGGTGGAGTGGCTTTGGAGAGCTTTGTAATGTGGTGTTTTAACCCATTGTACCACCAAGTTCAATGTACCACCTCTTGGTGCTTTTTAAAGCAATTCACCTGAAATGCATTTGTATACATTCTCTGATATTTTATAAAATTTGCTCTGCTTACTGAAGCTCTGAATACACCTAGAATTAACTTTCTGCATGGGATACAGTAGGATTATAATGCATTTAATGACATATTAACACTTGTCACTGCTATCATTTAACAGTTGTGTATTAGTTTGTTATTTCTCCAACTAGCCAGGATACATCAAAGTTGACCAGAAGAGAACATTTAATTGGATATCAGAGGAAGAGATTATAGTCCTCAACATGCCACTTACAATGTCTGTTTGAACAGTCTACTTCTCTTCGTCTTAGTTGTCATGCCTATGGTGGTGGATTAATCTAGATGAAGCCATCATCTCTTAACATTATATAACAGTGGTACAGAAGCTTACAAAAAGTTATATTTTTAGCATAAAATGTATTATGTGGCTCATTGATTTATAAACTACCTAGATTCCAAAAAGATTTATTCAAAAAGATTGAAGGAAATAGTTCTTTTTTTTTTTAAGATTTATTTATTTATTTATGCATACAGAACTGGGGTACAGGCCAGAGGTACAGAGGCGGTGAGAGGATTCACCAGAGACAGAGTGGGGAGCAGAGCAGGACAACTAATGAAGTACACTGCTGAGGGAAGCGCAGTGGGCGGGTCAGGAGAGGTCTGCTGCGCCATGTGGGTCACCTCCAGGGCAGGGATCGAACTCATGTTGAAGTGGCTATAGGTTCTTAGTGCTGTGCTTTAACCTGTTGCACCAACAGGGAGGATCTGGAAACAGTTTTTTTAAGCATAACAAAAGTTATATTTTTTTAAGTGAAGAAACAATGGAAAAGGTATTTGATTTTGTAAACTTTAAGAAAGATTCAGACAAAAGCATTTACAAAGAAAACATTTGCTGACAAAGAAATTTTGCAAGAGTTTAATTAATTCCAAAAGAAATGACTTAACAAATTTTTAAAAATACAAGAAGCTTTTTCATAAGGATGATACACTTTTTTTTTTTTAAACATAATATCTGTGAAGGTTGTTTCCTGTTTTCAGACTGGATTAACTAAAGTTCAGTACAAAACCATTTCTATTAGGGGATCAGTTACTTAAGGGAAATTCAGGTTTCATTTACTTTTGAGACTAGAAATAGGGTGACTTTTTTGTTCTTTTAGAGCAGCGGACTGACAGGAAATGTAATACTTCCTTAATGATAGCAAATCAATGGAATTTTTTCTTTCTCAAAACGTAAAAATAAGCAAAAATTAAAGAAGAAATACACATTGGGAAGAATTATGACAAAATTGAAATTAATATACTGAAAAGAAGCTCTTACAGGTCCATAAGATGGTCAACAACAGCACTAATAGTAAAATTGCACTAGCATTACAAAATAGTACTTGATAAAGAAAAAAAAAGACCAGTAAATATCAAAATATTTGGCCTTACTTAGTAATCCAAACTAAAACAACACAATTCTTCCAATTAGAAAAATCTCAATAATAAAATTCACTTCATAGCAGTATTATAAGTTGATGCAATCATTTGTTTTTTGGTTTTTTATATATTTTATAAGGACAGGTTTATTTGGCAATGGAGAAAGAAAAAGATAGTCACCTGCATAGTCTCAGGCAGGCAGGAATGCTGCCTGGTACAACCCTTTGAAGAACAGGTTTTATGCTCTGTTTTATGCCAATTTCACCTGCAGCAGGAATATCAAATATAATTTTCAATGCAACTGACAGAATTCTTGCAGCAGGAATATCAAACTTAAAATTTAGCAGAATTCAGAGTGGAAACACAGGGTATATCTCCTAATAAAGGAAAAGATGAATTAAAAGATTTTGAGGAAGGGTAGCGTTTAGATGAAATTTAAAGAAAGAGTAATTAGCCCAAAACAAAGTCAGCATCACATCCACACTGCATAGTGAACAGAGTGCTGTTTCCTTGAAAACAGTGAAGTGAAAGTAGATGTGTGGCCTTTAAGACCAACTTCTTTCCGAAGTGCCATTGGAGATGCAAGCCAGAGCTGCTTATTTCTATTGAACCTGACTTTGATCTTCAAAGAATAGGGTATTCATTGTTACTAAAATTTCAAATATCTGGAAGTCCTGATAGTCTCTTTATTTTAGAAATAATGTTTCTCATTGATTAAAAAAGTAGTAATCACTCAAATAGCTTATTTTGACACCTTCACCTACAACATATGGTTGAACTGTTTTCTATTAATTTTTATTTTATCTGTATTCTTATCTGGTAAGTAGACAAATAGATTTTTACTTTCTCAGAATTACTTTAAGGAAAAACTTTGCAACTTACAACTGCAAAGATGATTTTTGTGAAAAAAAAATAACAAACTTTTAATTAAATTATGATACCGGTAAGATGAGGCATTATACAACCATTAAAACTTAGTATAGAAAGTGAGTTCTTGGGCTGAAACATGTAAATTTCCTGAAGTGATACAGTTTTATATTGGTGTGGGTATGTATTTTTTGCTATAAAGGAAATACTTAACTGGAATGAGTTTTTCAGCTCAAAGGCAGACTATTTAGTTAATTTTAACTCACTTGTTAGTATTCTGTGATTTTAATCCAATGTCCATTTTCACTTACTGGTCACCTTACCTCTAAGATAAGAGGAGTTATACATTGAAGATACTGTAGGAATTATCCAGTATTGGTACTTTTCTTTAAATCAGGGAAAATCCTTGTGAGGAAAAAATACATTTACTTACTTCTAAAACTCTTATCTGCATGTGAAGTTTAGTTCTAATAAAATCTTCAGTAGTGATACAGTTCTTAAAACGCTTAATATTTCTGCAACACTAACTTTGTTCAACTTATTTTACTGTCTGAGTCTGTAATATAGGCTTGGGAAACTATAGTCTTGTTGGCCAAACCCAGTTCCTCAGACATTTTTATGTAGTCCATATTCTTTTACTTTTCAAAGTTTTTTATTTATACATAGAAGAACAAGGTCACAGGCCAGCGATGCGGGGGTGAGAGAATTCACCAGAGCAGAGCGGATGCAGAACAGGCAGATCTAGTGAAATACACTGCTGAGGGGAGCAGCGGGCGGGTCAGGAGAGGTCTGCCGTGCCATGTGGGTCACCTCTAGGGTTGGCAATTGAACTCATGCTGCAGTGACTGTGGACAGCGTCACAGTGCTGCGCTTTTACCCATTGTGCTACCAGGGAGGGCAGTGTAGCCCATATTTTATGAGCAGTTTTTATACTATAACTAGTTGAAAGAGAGAAAGAGGAAAATTGTACGTTCTATTGTAATATCAAAGTAAATTTTTATTGGAACACTCAACTTTTACTCATATTGTCTATGGTACACTTTTGACAGCTGAAGAGAAAGAAATCTACAAAGCCTGAAATATTTACTACTTGGCCCTTTGCAAAGATACTTGCTGATGTTTGGTACAGATGATTTTGAAAATGAAAAACTGCAACTTATGAATTAGATACTGATTTACAAAACTCTGATTATCAAAAGCAATTGAGGTTAAAGAAGTGAGTTTATGTAATCCAGGACATAAAGAACTTAAGAGGCAGAGTAGTTTTATAGTCATGCCATTTTATTTATCTGTATCTGTTATTCTAGCTTAATGCATAAATACACAGATTTTACTTTCTCAGGATTTATCTTTAAGGGTAAGCTAATCCACATGCCAGGACAGGCTTTAATGTGACTGTTGTATATATATCTTAGATTTGATGAGTTTGATGAAGCAATTGATGAAGCTATAGAAGATGATATCAAAGAAGCTGATGGAGGAGGTATGTGTTTATCATTCTTTTCCATATAACCCTGCCAGTGAATCAGTCAGAATGCCCTTAGATCAGTGAGCATATTTATTTTCCTCCCTGTGTGCTCCCAATCACTCTTAATGTTACCTGTCATAAGATTAAAAATTTTTCGTAGACAGTTTCTATGTACATTCAGATCTTACTAATTTTTTAAAAG
Organism: Condylura cristata; assembly: GCF_000260355.1. Taxonomy (NCBI): domain Eukaryota; kingdom Metazoa; phylum Chordata; class Mammalia; order Eulipotyphla; family Talpidae; genus Condylura; species Condylura cristata. The sequence continues at coordinate 41,491,683 of NW_004567116.1, read as the reverse complement.
ATTTATTTATCATAGAAGAATTGGCATATAGGCCAGAGGTGCTGGGGGAAGAGGATTGTGAGAAGATTCACAGGGAGCAGAACAGACAGATCCACTGAAATACACTGCAAAGGAGAGCAGCAGGCCAAGACAGGAGAGGTCTGCTGCACCAATTCTCTGTCAGGGACTAGAACTCAGAGCATGGTAGTGATTGCACAGGGACTTATGCTACAAGGGAGGTCCTTGCTAATTTTTTAATGATTTTTTTAATTGAAGTAACATTTCACTTTGGCACTATATAAATCTCAAGTAGCTTGTTTTATGATCTTATACAAATATTCCTACATATATTTAAAAATAACTTCTAGATCCAAATTGGAAACTTTTCTGTTGTCTTTCTATTTTTAGATCACTGTTGCTACAGAAATCTCAAAATAATGGATAATCAGAATTTACTGATTGTTTTAAATTAATCTTTAAAAATTAGTTTATTTCAGTCTTAGTGACATTAAAATATAATTTGAAGGTACTAAGGACTGTATAACAAATTATTAGGTTTCCAATATGATGCTTTGTGATTTCTATTTGATTATTATAAGAACTCTGGAAAAGATTACTTAAATAGGTTGTAGTGGGACTAAAGCCATCACTAGCTTTCTAGTTGTATGTGCTTATTTACATCTTTGCTGCTGAATTCTCACTTTTTCTGTCCTGCAAACACAGTTTAAAAAAAAAAATGGATTGGCCTCTTTCTAAAGCCATGTCCAAAAGGCAACTTTCAAGAAGAGATTCTTGAGTGACTACTAATAGGTATGAGGTTTCTTTGTAGGGGTAATGAAAATATACTGGAGTCAGTGGTGATGGTTGCACAACTTTGTGACTACACTTAAAACCTCCAAATTACTCCACTTTAACAGGGTGAATATTACGGTATGAATTATATAAAAAAATTTTGTTTCTCCTTCATGGTTAACTTCTATTTAATAGGATAAAGGAATGCAAAGACACTCTTGATAAGAGCTCTTGAACTGAAATAAGAAAACTGCAAATTTGTAGGGAGAATATAAAGTAAATGAAGAACTGTTAAGCACAAATTAGGAAGTCTCCAGATTTTAAAGGAAACTGTTAACATACATAGTTGTTCCCTCTCTCCCCTTCCCCACCACTCTCCCTCCCCAATGCAGGAGTTGGCAGAGGAAAAGATATCTCTACCATCACGGGTCACCGTGGGAAAGACATCTCTACTATTTTGGATGAAGAAAGAAAAGAAAATAAACGGCCCCAAAGGGCAGCTGCTGCTCGCCGGAAGAAACGCCGGCGACTAAATGACCTGGATAGTGACAGCAACCTCGATGAAGAAGAGAGTGAGGATGAATTCAAGATCAGTGATGGGTGCGTGTGGTGAAAATCCATTCCATGATATAAGTGTATATGGGGCTAGCAGAGACACGTGGCCACTGTGTATGGGGTTTTTGTTCTTCCTGCACATAGATGACCTCTTTCATTTTTGGCATACTTTCTTTTTTTCTTTTTAAGATTTATTTACTTATACATACAGAACTGGGACACAGAAATATGGGTAGTGAGAGGATTCATCAGAGACAGTCGGGAGCAGAACAGTTAGATTGACTGAAATACACTGTTGAGGGGAGAAGTGGCTGAGACAGGGGAGGTCTGCTGCACCATGTGGGTCACCTCCCTGGCTGGGGATGAACTCCTGCTGCAGTGGCTTTGGATAACTTCACTTGGTGCTGTGTCACACCACCAAGGAGGGCCCCTAGTTTTGGCATATTTAAAATAAATTCGAGCATGCTTATTTTAGTGTAGAAAATAGGTCTAATCATTGTGTAATATTCAAAATTGTATTTAAATTAACAGCACTTGAGGATTCATTTGAATATTCATAGCATTCACTATGCTTTTCTGCCACCATGTCCATCAGGCGGTTCCAAATTTGAGATATATACCACAAGTACGTAATTAGATACTATTCTCTGGTGAGCAATGAATTTGGGTTGGGGCAATCAATACAGTATATAAGATCAGGAAAGCCTTCCCTACAGAACAGATACTAAACAAGGCTACAGAGGTTTTCTTCTTTGATTGTGGTAGACAAAATAATATAAACCACAAAAATAATCTTTGTGCATGATGACTACTAACATAAATGTGAAGTCTAAAAAAGAGAGATCAGTCCAGGGAAGCCAAAGACAATAGCACAGTGGAATGAACACTTGATCTGAAATTTGAAGACTAAATAATTGGGCAGTTGATGAGTTGGGGGTTAGAAGCTGGATGAGGAGAGAAGACATTGTTAAACACAGAGAAGAAGCAAGGCATAAAGCACAGAACATTAAGAAAACTTTAATGTGCTATAATAGCAAAAACATGCAGAGGTTAAAGATTGCTATCTGGCTAGGGTAGCCACTGCAGCATGAGTTCAATCCCCGGCCGAGTTCAACCCCTGGCCGGCGAGGGAGCTGACCCATGTGACACAGCAGACCTCTCCTGTCTCACCTGCTGCTCCCTTCAGCCGTGTATTTCAGTCAATCTGCCTGTTCTGCTCCATACTCTGTCTCTGGTGAATCCTCCCCACCACATACACACACCTTTGGCCTATACACCAGTTCTTATACACATAAATAAATAAATCTTTAAATAAGTAAATCTTTTTATCTTTAAGAGATAAAAATGGAAGCAGATTATGGAATATTTTGTTTGTCATGCATAGGAATTTGGTCTCTATCTGAAGATGATGAAAACTCTCTGAAAGGTTTTAAACACAATACTAACATATAAGTTCATGATACATCCTAATATTCATTTGGAGGGATTTGTTGAGAGAAATAAATCTAGAGATCTGGGAGACTGACTGAGGAGTTGTTATAGTAGTTTACTTGGGAGATGAGAGCTTGAGCAGAGAAGAGAGGGCAGGTTTGAGGACTTATCATTATAAGAAGGTGACTCAAGAGGAACTAGGAATTGATGAGATGTACAATGAAAAGGGAAAAATTAAGATAAATGGCAACTTTTTGAGTTATTGAATGTGTGATAGTACCAAATGTCAGGCTAGGGAGTAGAAAGTGGGGATTGGTTAGTAAATAATAAGGTGTTTAAGATGCATGGAAGACTTCCCAAGAGGTCAGAGCAACTTCCACACCAAAGTGAACATCAATAGTAAAAGACAAAACCTTTCTCTGTTTCAACAGAGAAATTGATACAAATACCCAGATATATTACATTAATCATTACTTAATGGTTCACTGGGTAGCTTAGAATTTGACCTCAGAAGTCTCACAAATAGGTTCATAGCTGTAATTCATCCTAATTCATCTCATTTCTCTTGGCAGGTCTCAAGATGAGTTTGTTGTATCTGATGAAAACCCAGATGAAAGTGAAGAAGACCCACCTTCTAATGATGATAGTGACACTGACTTCTGTGGCCGGAGACTGAGACGACATCCCTCCCGGCCAATGAGGCAAAGCAGGCGTTTGCGGAGAAAAACCCCCAAAAAAAAGTATTCTGATGATGATGAAGAGGAAGAGTCTGAAGAGAATAGTAGAGACTCTGGTATAAAGAATTTTCATCCATATCACACCAACTCAGATTCCTATGATTCCGGAGTTAAGAGTTCCTAACATTTATGCTCTCTTTGGCAGCACATATAGTAACAATTGAAACCACAAAGTGTTCCTAAAATTCTACTGAATTGTAATAATTTTCTGATGAAAGTTCTTTTCTGATGACTCGTTGTCAACTAAATCTTTCATATAATGTTCATATAAAAACATACATACAGATGGATGCATTAATTTCCTAATAAAATCATTTAGGATTGTGGTGAATTCTTTTGGTGCCAAGTATGTCCGTGCCTAGATGCCTAGACTTTCTCCATAGTATGTTCTATAAATCATGAATTTTAAATAAGCTGACAAATTTTTCTCAAATGTCTAGTATTGAAGAGAAAATAATGGGTCATCATTTATCCCTAACATTTAGACCTCACTCAGTGATTCATTGGTGTTTTTAAAAAGTAGTGGTTGGTGTTACAGTTTTTGCTTATCCCTGTTAACTAAGTAGAGGCATAGCAGCTAAAAGAACAGATTATTTCCTAAGGACAAGGACAATTTCTTTTCATTTTTTTAAACAAGGCTATTTTCTTATATATTACAATTATTAAAATCAGAAATTTTAATTTGATATGATACTTTCATTAATATACTAATATTTTTATAACCAATAATATACAAATTTCATTAGGTGTCTTTTATGTCAATTTTTTTTCCTAAAAAGATCTAGTCCAGAGTTATGATTGCGTTTACTTAAGTCTCTTTAATCTCCTTTAATCTAGGCTACTCCTCAGACTTTGTCTTTTGACTTTGACATGTTTGAAAAACACATGCCATTTATTTTGACAATACCCTGTCTATATCCTTATGATTAGAGTCAGGTTATGCATTTTGGGCAAGATTTATCACTTATATATGTCCTCCAGGTCTCTTTCTTTCACTTTGTAATTAATAAGGTATTTGTAAGAAGATATTTTGAGTGTTTTTCAATTCCTTATCAGATTTTTTCTCCTGTTATTTTGTACATTCATTCCCTGCTAGATTTTCTCACTGCATCATTCCTTTTTTTTTTTTTAATATTTATTTATGCATACAAGAAGTGGAGTAAAAGCCCAGAGGAGCAGCATCATCCCTTCTATACTTATTATTTGGCTTATTTATCTTTTTATATCAGTAGTGTATATTTACAGACTCTTAGTTTAGTCAGTGGGTAGGATAAGCTACCATCATAACTTAGGCTTGATTTGTCCCATATTTGGACAGTGGGACCCCTTCACATTATTGGCTAGCTATTTTGAAATATTTTAAATCTATTAAGGAGCAAGGCTAAATGTGGTCATTCTGTAGAATTTGTTAGCACTCCTGAAAAAGTGGCCTCACACAGTATTATGGTCTGACTCTGATTAATCATAAATGAAAAGGACAGAGCTGTTTTGCAACACCTTAGAGTTAAGTATTCATGTATGCTATGCTTAGCAGATTTTAATGCAATCTGGATAAAAAAGCCTAAAATAGAGCTCAAATTCTATATATTTTTTTGTAACAGGACTGTCAGTTTTCTCTGGTTTGAAAGTTTAACCAGTCAAGTACATTGTGATATTATTATGACTAGTTATACAGCCATGTACACTGTTAAACAGTAGATTAAATGAGTCAGAATATACTGTCCACCAAGAAGAGCAGTTGGTATAGCTGACCACATAGTTCTAGATATGAGTTGCATAAAATATTTTCTAATTTTGAAAACTGATTGCTAATAGAATGTACTTATGTGGTTTGGCACTAAAGATCTCCACAGATTTACTCATGCTGTTAAAAAGGAAGTATGAGACTTATAAAAGTTAGTATTCCTTCAAAAATATTTATGGCTGACTGCTATTTCCTAGCTTTTTATATTTTTATAACCTACCTACGTATTTCTGGTTAATGGACTTAAATTATATACTGCATTTTCCTCTTTTTCTTTTACAGAAAGTGATTTTAGTGACGATTTTAGTGATGATTTTGTAGAAACTCGGAGAAGACGATCAAGAAGAAACCAGAAAAGACAAATTAACTACAAAGAAGATTCAGAAAGTGATGGTTCCCAGAAGAGTTTACGACGTGGTAAAGAAATCAGACGTGTTCATAAGCGCAGGCTTTCTAGTTCAGAGAGTGAAGGTAAGAGAAAAGATCTAATTTTAAAAAGTTTGGACAAGGTAGATGTTATAAAATGAACTCAGGATTAAGACTCTACTGTTTCTTAGAAATTCAGTATAATCTGTAATATCTTTGAGCAAAACCCTTTATTTTATGCCTGGTCATTATTAAAGAAATGATATTTGATACGATAACTAACTTTGAAGTCTTCCATTATTATAATTTCTCATTGAGAGCAAAGAATCTTAGAAATTGGTGATTTGAGCAATATTTCATTTTATTAGTAATGCTCATTTTGAAATAATTTCCTGTGCCCTGAATAGTAACAGTTCCAAACCAAGGTGTTGTCTTTCTAGCTTGACTGTAAACTTCATTGGTAACCTTTAGATTAATAGCCTTAGCTATGTCTCTTATCAGCAGTGCAAGAAAAACTCTAAAATATAAATTTGTAATATCCATTTAGTTTGTAGTTACTACAGAGTTCTAAGGTCATTTTAAATTATGCTGTCCTCTTTCCCCCTTTGTTTCTTATAGTCTCCATTATTTGTGATCTGTTTTGCAAAGTGTTTGCTTTCATAGGTCTTTGTCAATTGAGTTTGAGCCCAGTTCAGAAGAAAAGGATAAACAATGTTTGCGTATGGGAGACTAAAGAATGGAGGTGAACATTTGGTTGGTTGTGCATTTATCTTAAAGACAAATGTAAATTCTTAATGCAGCTATTAAAATCAAATATTCATTGAACTAGCCACTATTCTAGGCCCTAGTAATAGAACAGTGATCAACACAGCCCAAAATTCCCCTGCCCTCTTGTAACTCTTATTTTAATGGGGGGAGAGAAATAATAAAAAAAGATAAAAAGTAGAATATACAATATATTAAGTGGATATGGTGCTGTGGAGAAAAATAAAGGAAGAAGATGGATTGAGGGAGTAGTTGGAATTTTAAAGACGATTCTAAAGGAATGCCTCATTAAGTAAATAGCATTTGAGTTAAACCCTGAGAGAAATGTTGTATGTGAGTCACTGTTACCTTAAAAAGGAACAATACAGTCAAATGGAATAGATGTGAAGGTCTTTAGGCAAGTATTTTATTTATAGTATGTTCAGAGAACACAAGGGAGACTGGGGTGTTTCAGAGGAATGAGTGAGGCAAAGAGAGTAATGTTACATGAAGTGGAGAGATCAGTGGGGCCAGATCGTGTAGAACACTTGTCAGTGAACTGCTATCTGTTTGTGTAAATAAATATTTTGTAAATCAGTTTTTATTGGAACACAGCCACACCTTTTTGTCTTTTTTAATTTAGTCTGTGACTGCTTTCATGCAAAATTGAGTAGATGCAATAGAGTTGTAGGTCCTGCCTTTTACACCCCCGCTCCCCAAAGTGACTAGTGTAACTGAAGAAAGTTTTTGTTTTTAAGTAATTTAAATTATTAAAAACAACCACGTGACTAGTGGCTATGCTATTGGACAACACTGTAGACCATTGTATAGATTGGATTTTATTCTGTGTGAGATGACAAATAATTGAAGGATTTTTTTTTTTAAAGATTTATTTATTGTGCATACAGAACTGGGGTACAGGCCAGAGGCTCAGGGGCAGCAAGAGGCTTCACCAGAGACAGAGTGGGGAGCAGAACACTGACGAAGTACACTGCTGAGGGGAGCAGCGGGTCGGTCAGGAGAGGTCTGCCACGTCATATGGTCACCTCCGGGGCAGGCGGGGATCGAACTCATGCTGAAGTGGCTTTAGCTTCTCAGTGCTGTATTTTAACCCGCTGCGCCACCAGGGAGGGCCATAATTGAAGGATTTTAAGCAAAGAAGTTTCAATTTGCTGTGGTAGCCTGTCTTACAAATAAATTGAAGGAGACCAGGCAGAATCTAGGAGATAACTGGGTAGCTGTCGAAATAGGTCAGATGAGAGAGATAGTTGATTAGACTGGGGCAGTAGCAATAAAGGGGGGTAAGGGCAGAAAGTAGTCAAATTAGGGACCTATTTTTAAGCTAGACCCAGAGGATTTCTTGATGGATTAGAAGTGAGTAGAGGTTAAGAAGGTAGAGGAATTAATGATTAGAAAAATAGCTTCCAGTAACTAAAATGTAGAGAACAGAATGGCACAAATTTAGACAGACTTTTACGAGCTCGGTTCTAGACACATATTGTTTGAGTTACTTGTTTAGAAATCTATTGATGCTGAGTAGGCAGTTTATCCATGAGTCTGTAATTTAGGGGTTACTAAACAAATGTGAGATTCACCAGAATGTAATTGTAATTAAAGCCATGAGGTGAGATTGCTTAAGCTGTAAGTAAGGCTAACAGGGACATTAATAAAATGGGATGCAAGCTCAGTGTTTCAGCTATCCAATGTTGGGTGCTTTTTTTTTTTTAAGGGTCAATAATGGTTTTATTTACAAGGGGAAAGGAAAAGGAACAACCCAGGGAAAGAGAGAGATACAAGTTAACTAGAGCGTCCTACTGGTTCCACTGACTTGGGACCTGAATGACACACTGAAAGCTCATTAAGAGCCAGACCACCAGCTGCCAGCCAGCCACAAGGCCAAGGGAGAGAGAGACCAGCCACGAACCATCAGCCCAAGAGCGGGTGCTGTTTTAATCTTTCCTTTTTAGTATGTTGACTGATTCCCTAATTTAGGACTAGTAAGATTAAATTCACTCATTTAAGGATCATCAGATATGGGCCCTCTATGGTGGCACAGCAGGTTAAAGCACAGCACTAAGGCTCATCATATATGTTTGTATCTGATTCTCCTCATGAGAATCACAGGAAAATATGCTGTGGCTCATACCAGACATTGGTATGAACTGAGAGGAGAGAGGTGAGGCCAGTTTCTCAAATGAAGTACTTATATATGAGCAAGCCTGAAAGCAGGATGTGGGTGAATAGGGGAGAAAAGAAGGAATTAACTCTGTGGTTAACTGTGCCAATGGCATAACTATGCTGTTTATTCTAGAGAGCTATATGTCCAAGAACTCTGAAGATGATGAGCTAGCTAAAGAATCAAAACGGTCAGTTCGAAAGCGGGGTCGAAGCACAGATGAATATTCAGAAGCTGATGAGGAAGAGGAAGAGGAAGGCAAACCTTCCCGAAAACGGCTACATCGGATTGAGACGGACGAGGAGAGTTGTGACAATGCTCATGGAGATGCAGACCAGCCTGCCTGTGACAGCCAGCCCAGGGTCCTGCCCTCAGAACAGGAGAGCACTAAGAAGTCCTATCGGATAGACAGTGATGAGGAAGAAGACTTTGAAAATGTAGGCAAGGTGGGGAGCCCATTGGACTATAGCTTAGTGGACTTACCTTCCACCAATGGACAGAGTCCTGGCAAAGCCATTGAGAACTTGATTGGCAAGCCCACTGAGAAGCCTCAGACCCCCAAGGACAACAGCACAGCCAGTGCAAGCCTGGCCCCCAATGGAACAAGTGGTGGGCAAGAGGCTGGAGCACCAGAAGAGGAGGAAGATGAACTTTTGAGAGTGACTGACCTTGTTGATTATGTCTGTAACAGTGAACAGTTATAAGACTTTTTTTCCATTTTTGTGCTAATTTATTCCACGGTAGCTCTCACACCAGCGGGCCAGTTATTAAAAGCTGTTTTATTTTTCCTAGAAAACTCCACTACAGAATGACTTTTTAGAAGAAAAATTTCAACAAACCCTGAAGTCTTTCTGTGAAGTGACCAGTTTTGAACTTTGAAGATAAATAATTGCTGTAAATTCCTTTAGATTTTCCTTTTTCAAGTTCATGGTCCTTGGTAATTTCATTCATGGAAAAAAAAATCTTATTATAACAACAACAAAGATTTGTATATTTTTGACTTTATATTTCCTGAGCTCTCCTGACTTTGTGAAAAGGGTCGATAAGAATGCATTCCAAATCCGTGAGGGCCCAAAACAGAACTAGGGGTGGGAGAAAGCACTTGTGCTTTAGCTTTTTCATATTAAATATATATTATATTTAAACATTCATGGCATAGATGATTAACAGACTGTTTAAAAATTCAAGTCTGTATTGTTGCAGTTTGAGAATTGTAGATAACATCATACATAAGTCGTGTAGTAATAGAGTTCATGAAATCAACTTGTTTACTATTGGAGATAACCACACTTAATAAAGAAGAGACCGAGAAAGTACTACCAGAAAACTCAAACCTAAGTTTCTGTTCTAGCGGAGTTTCTTGCTTAAAAAAATCATCTGAAAGCATTTGTACAGTAAATGTATAATGAAGCTTTGACAACCAGATTGTGCTAGCAGCAAATTTTTAAAAACAGCTTTATGCAGTAGTGATGTGGTGGCCTCAAATATACTATCATGGAGAGTTATTAGTGAAATGAGTGTGGTCTTTCTTAAGTCCCAGGGGGACTAAACTTTGCAGATAATGTAACTCTTTATCTTCTGGCCACTAAATATTTAAGTATCTAAAATATCATTTTGAAAGAAATGCATCTATACAACATACATGAAGAGAGATGCTGAACTGACGACGATATTTTAGCACATTTGAAGAAGGGGAAAGGATTTTCAGGTGAATTTTAACTGGTCTATTCTTGCCCTTAGTATCTACTTCAAATTGAAGTCTACAAACAAAGCAGTTCCTTTGGGAGGTTTTTAGTTTTGAGTTTTAGCATGTGTGTGTGTGTAAGTCTGTGTGCGCGCGCGCGTGTGTGTGGGTGTGTGTTGGAATTTCCTATCTGCCTGGATATATTAGCAGGGTTTGAATGTAGTTTTGGCCTTTGGCCATTAGACTTCTATTAAAATTCATTAATAGTCATATGACCAACATAGAGTTGAATGAGAACCAATATACTTAGTAGGCATGACATTCATTTCAAACATCTCAACACTTTAAAAAGAAAGATATGCCCTTTATTTCAAGAAAAGAAGTTTGTAACTAAAGAAATACCTAACTCATAATTGACACTAAAATATGAACTTTGTCTTACTTAGTTTCTGTTACAGCTGTAAAATTTCAGGCAGAGCCATAAATAACATTGTACAAAGTGTAGCACTTGTGATTAAACCTTGCCTGTCAAATTCTGAAACCTTCAGCCATTACTTCTGTGAATATGTTAGCCCTGGGATTTGGGTTTTTCTGTTCTGTGTTGTGTCTGTTGCCGGCAATGGACACAACCATATCTGCTGCTGGCCCAAGGAACTTCATTTGTCTTTCTCTCCAAATTAAGCATCATATGTACTAGTCAGTGTATAGTAAAGCACTTGTTTTTTACTACTAAAAAGCTGGCATTAGATTTGCATTATAAATACCTCTCTAGAAATTTTATACTCCTTTTCCTTCTTCAACAGGTGTTGCCCTTAAATCATACCTTTTGGCCTTGAAAATTTATAGCTGTTGTTTTTCAGTTGTTGTTGGTTCTTTTGTTTTTTTGTTTGTTTGTTTGTTTGTTTGACTTTAGTTCTGTAGTACCTGCCCATTAATATTTTTGCTTTGATTCTAGCAATGTATATGTATCTGTATAAAAAATAAAATAATGAAAGCAGCCTAAAAATAGGATGCACCAATAGCATGTGGTTCCAAGCAAGTTGTGATTTTTATTTTGAGACACTTCCTCTGGAAGGGAGGGAAGGGTTTACATTCACAGACAGTAGATTAGGGCTGTGTAAGGAGCCACATTTACCAACCAAAACTCCTTTCTGGGTAGGTTTGACTCATTTATTTGAAAGTTGGTTAAGAATGTTAGTCTTTTTTAACTGTCGAAAATAGGCAAACAATAAAAGGATGCCTGCTATCGCAAGGTAAGTGGTTAGAATGTGTAGTGGCCTGCCCTGCAGTGCAGTCTCCATCCCAGCCTACCTGTTTAGTCTTGGAGCTGGGTAGAGCCACTTCGGGGTAGAAATGCTCATGAACCCTATCTCACTCTCTGGATGCGACACCTGTTCCTGCTTCCACAGATTAGTTCTCAGCTGAGCACATGATAAGAAGTCTTAAGTAGGTAGATTATTTATTTTAACAGGATGCCTGTTGTGAAGTAAGGAATTCTCTTTACTCTGCTATAGAAAGCCAAAGGTAATTTTTATCATAGTAAAGACTGAGTATTCCATTCGGCAAATATCCCATTAACTGAGTTATGAAACCATTTTTGCTGCCTGATCTTTACCAAACTTAAATTTATGTGTTTGTGAATTTGATAGTAAGTGTAGCCGTTTTAACCTTATATTGTGATTAAATCAGTTAACTGTGCTTCACTTACAAAGAGTGCAGTCCAAGCAGCTGAGACATAGACATTACACAAAGAGACCGATTGTGAGTAGTTAAATTTTAAGCAGTTCAAAAACGTCTGTTGCTTGGTGTTTAGATTTGGTCCCTCAAAGACTCCCAAATTTTCAATTCACTGAAAATGTGACTGAATGTGCTTTGAAGTTAAAAAATAAATTAGGAAGGAGTAAATGTTCTTTATCCAAAGACAGTTCAGTCATTAGCAACTAGACAAAGTATAAGAAAGCAGTGATTCATCTGGAGTTTAGAGTATCTTTGAACCTTGTTATTAGAGTACAAACCATGGGTTTAGGTTCACAGTAATTAGTATATAATAGAGTCCCTTAATCCTTTCAACCCCTTTTTTTAAATACCAATATCAAACCCCACGTTTATAGCAGATGTACTTTAGGGGAGATGTAGATTAGTTTCAGAATATTTAGTGTGCAATTTCTGTAAAGATCTGAAAACTAGCCCAGTTTTCATAAAGCAGAAGCTTTGAATTAAAGTGAAATATATGTGAAAAGAACTCAGAAAATAACATTTTGGTTTTGTAGACTTGTGCTGATGAAATAGTGGTTAAGTGTAAGACATTTTCCATTGTTAGCACGTTACTGGAAAATGATGGCAGAGATTTTTTTTGTTCAAGAGTATATCTGATATACTGAGGTGGTCTAACATTTCCTTTTCCAGTTGGTCAAGATTGCGGATTCAGAGGTTAACGAGGAGTTTCATGTAGAATAAATTCATGTCTATCATTTGAAAATGTGACCTGCCAAAGAACCAAGGGCTTTGAATGTTAGAGAATTTGTTGGAAGAAAAGATTTTAAAACATTCATTTTAAAAGGATATTGCAGTTTCTGCTTTTCACTTTTTGGTTGATAAAACTGATCCCATGCTACACCTTTGAGCAAAGTATATTAAGAAAAATGTAGATGTTTACTTGTAATTTAGAGTGAAAATGATGGGGAGATATTAACTATTTTTAAGTGGGATTGATAAAATTTCCTTTGTCACAAGTAATCCCTTTTTATTTTGTGGGTGTAAGAGATGGTAATCATTTACGAAATCAATCACACAACTGAAAAGAAAGCTGATGAATCTACAAGTTTAATATTCAGAAAAACTTAACTCCACCCTTCACAACATACACAGTGGAACAAGTCTGATTCGTGGCACTGCCTCACAGCTATAGAACAAGTATTAAAAACCGTTTTTTTAAATGAAATTAACATATTTATATATGTATGTATGTATGTATGTATAGGTATGTGTGCATACCTTAGATACGAAAGTGAATCCTTTGAAATCATTGATATAAAAGATACAAGGCAAATAATTGTAACAGCTAGGAAATTATGAACAATGAATTACAGAAAATCTAGAGAAAAATACTGAAGTTCCTCTTCTTGGCTTGACAGTCTAAAAAGATATTCCTGCTTTTCCCAAAAAGCAGAATGCCAAGACTGCATATCTGCTATAATCTACATAGTCCTCTACCTACTATCTATTGCTAAACTTCCTTAGAATAAAATCCATTCCTAGTTTATCCACCATTCCCAGTGTGTATGTGTAAACATATCTACCTTGCAAGTGGCAAAGTAACTGCTGATATGCTTCACTGTTTCTGTACTAATCCTGAAAGACAAGGCCCTTTGCTATCAGTGTATTTCAACTGGGTTATTGTGTCCTGTGTACACTTCAAATTTTATTTTGAGGTGTTTCACTTCGATATTACTTAACATTTTTTGAGTGCCAAGAATTGCTATGTAAACACTGCTCAGAGTCATTCCCAAGCGAGCAAGCAAACAGTTGTAAATGTAGTGTGTTTGGTATATAACCACTACAGACTATGCGTAACTTTTTTTAATTCACATAAACTCTCTCAGAAACCATCCCTCCCCACCCCATTTAGTTATGTTAGCTCGCCCTCTTTTTTTTTTTTCATTTTATATTCATACCATTTCACTGTGGGAAATGCTTCAAATCTAATCCTGGCACATTGTAATGATTTCAATTAATGAAGATTATTTTATTTTAGTAACTTTAAGATAATGTCTATCCTATGCATAAATTATATGAAAGGGCATAACAAATTATTAGATGAGTAGAAATTTATTAAGTTCTTCAGACATTATAAATGAGAAAAAGCATTTTTAAAGTAACCACATTTGTGTTTTTTGCCAAACCGGTACAAGCTAGAAAATGCACTAAGGACTGAGTCACCTGCCTTGTTCTTTTTGCCACTGGATGATGTAAGTTAAGAATGGAATTGTTAACTCTATCTATATATTTTCTTGACTTTCATCAGTTTCTAAAAGAAATCTAATTTAAGTGTATTTATTGAGTTCTGGTCATAGGTCAGGAACTGCATGTCATGCTTACGGACGTCCAGAACAGTCATTGGGAAACTTAATGACTTAAGACCTTCTGAATCATTTAACTTATTTTGTATGTTGCAAAAAAATTTATTTTGCTTGAGAGTCACAATTTTTATAACTGTACAGCTTTTAAGGGATGGGAGGTGGAAAAATACCCTAAAATAGGATGTAGATTTTTACAATTGTGTTTATGCTAGAACATCTACAGGTGCACTATGTAATTAAACCTAAAAATGTCTAAAAATCTGTGCCATGGTCTTTTTCATTCTCCTGCCCTTTAGCAGAGTTGGTGCATGTCAAAATTGTTAGATGGACAAGCCTTGAAATAAGGCTAACAACCCTTCTCTCCAAAGCTTTAAGATCATTGCATGAAAGTTATACACACACACACATACACACAACAGATGCATACATACACACTCAGATCTAGTTTTTATTAGTGTAAATGGATTTTCAACTTCAGCTTTAATAACCCAAAGCTGGCATTTAACAAGTATATTCTTAACCGTGTGTGATTTTTGTGATGACTGACTAGGATATTCTTAATGTTGGTCTGGTGTTCTGTTCTTCTTAACCAAAGTAACTTCTTGATAATGATATCTGAATTGTAGCTTGTCCAAACCTGCCAGGAAGTTTTGTATACACCTTGAAAATGAGTGCTCTGTCCTAAGATGGGGGTGAAAATGGGGCTAAGCTTGGTTTCTTTTCAATCTGTTACAAGAGGGAAAAATTAGATTTGCTCAATTAGGTATTTATTCAATAGGCATTTTAATTCCACAGAAACATTTGTCTGTTGGAAGCATAGCAGGAAGAGATGAGATTCAAATTTAAATTCCCTCTTCATTTGATCAAAAGTATTTTAAAATCTTGTAGCGTTGCCAATTCTAAAAGGCTTTTTTTTACAGGGCACATTTTACCACATTAACACACCTTTGTTTAAATGCCAGTACTTTTTAGCATCTGATAATTCTACCATTCTAATTTCTCACTTTTTGTAGCAGAAATGTATTCTTAAAGAATCAAATTCAAGTAAATGTGTCAATTTTTATCTAAGCTACCATTATCTGTTGTCAGCTTATATAAGATGTCATTTTCTCTGCTGTCCTCACCTGTTCATGAATTTCAGGGAATCGTGAATTTCCAGGTGAAGAAAGAAAACAAATTCCATATTAGGGTTTGTAAGTGGCATAAGTTAGGTCTTCATTTTGATTTAATAATAGTAGCTGGGATCCGGGAGTGTTTGATGGAACGCCTCTTGGAATTTCTGACATACTATATGAAATGCTTTATTTTTCCTATGCATAAAAGAATTATTCCTGGAATAGGTGCTCAGAATGCTTTATTTTGTTTCTAAGTGATAAGAGCTAAAACAGAAGCTCCATATTAGCATAAAACAGTTGAGGTAATCAGGAACATGCTGTTAGTCAAATAGCAGGAGCTGGAGTATTTGCTGCCACTTTTAATGCATGCATGAGGGGGAAGAGATTTGAAAACTGGAAATGTGATTTCAATAACTGCACAAACTAATTTTGTGCATTAAAAAAAAATGGGAATTCCTGGTAGCTTAAAGCTTCAGGGGTTAGCTGCAGTGTATGAACACCTAGTGTGTTAGAATCACAGTGCATAGTTGTTTAAAAACAATATTCCTGTAAGTGACAACCAAAATATGTTGTGGCTGGTGCCAATATTTTTGTTAATGAAATGTTCAGTGTCTCACTACAGTCTGATCAGAATTATTGGTGTTATAAGCCAGAGCTAAAGCTATTTTATCGCTCCTGGCCTAATTGTGTAACTTTTTCTTTCAAAATGTTTTATTATAATATTTCTGTCATTTCTTTCACTTAATATATGTCAATTGTCATAATAAAAAATTTAAATAATTTAATGTATTTAGCATGATTTGTCTGCAAACCTAGTTTATTTTAAATTGTCACAGAGAAAGCTAATTACTTAAAGGGTGAACTTTATCACGCAAGATAGATGAATTATTCTATTAGAAATTAAGTTAATCAATTTCTCCCAAGTAATCTTTAAGGCTATTTGCCAACTAGGCTAACGATAGATATTAGGAAGATAGTCTTGATTTCTATCTTTCGCCTTTGGAGAACTAACACATTAAAGAGGCCTTGGATTTATTCTGTGTGACCCTGTGAGAGCACAGAACTACACCAGAGGGAAGAAACCGTAAGGCAAATGCTTTCCATTTATTCTGTGGGAAAAGGTTTGTGTGTGTGTGTGTGTGTGTGTGTGTGTGTGCGTGCGCAAAGTTCTTTAATAATAACCTTGGGATTACTGGGGTTAGTTTGCAGTACCATTTTGCGGAGTATAATAGGCCAATACATTCAAGAAGGGGTTAGGCCAGATGATTTTTT
>NW_004567116.1:41455778-41474909 GCF_000260355.1 Condylura cristata | reverse complement strand
CCCGTTTTTGGTCCCATTCCCCACTCCACCCCCACAGAATGTCTCTGGTCCATGGTTGTTCATTATTTTTGTTATTTTCTCTAGGCCAGATGATTTTAAGGGACCATTCTAATCCTGACTATGATCTCATTTACAGATGTTGACTTTGTAGATGTTCCTTGCTCTTAAAATACAGTAAGATTCACAGGGAACAAATTTATTACCAACAAACTACAGTGAGTTCATCACTATTTACAATTCTGATTTAAAATATCAACTAGGTAAAGAGATATTACAACAAGAATTTTACTTAATGGAGTCAAAGCTGATGTGTGCTGGCAAATAGCTACAGTGTTTCTCAATGATTTTTTGAAAATTTTCAATAATAAGTGGAGGTGACAGTGCTGTAAAGCCTTGACAGAATGCAAAGGAGCTGAGATTGGGGTCCACAACATGGCCCTCAGCCTTTGTGACTCAGATTATGAGACCAGAGATTATAGAAGACTTTTCTTTTTAAAAACAGACTTGCTGTTTAGTTAAGGTGGGATTATTTTAAATACAATAAAAACATCCTAGTGAAACTAAATGTTGAGTGAAAGGAATGTTTATCTCATTTTGATAATTCAATGACTTTACGTGAGTTATTTAATATCCCAAAAGCAAATATCCTGAGAATGTGGGTATGTGATGACATTTAAAACATCAGTTTACCACATAGTCATAGCCCAAAGGAAATAACTGAAGACCCAACTAGTTCATGGTTTAGGCCACCTATACCTTTTATTGTTCCTCTTGACCGTATCAGGGCCACTTTATTCACACTCAAGCGCTCATTCTCCTCTCCTCCACACTCTACGGACATCTCTCCTGTGTGTTGCTACATCCACTCTGCCTGTGTCCTTGATCTGGCCCCTTCACTCTTGTGTGCTCTCGAGCTTCACAGCTCAGTTATTTGTCTCTGATCTCCACACTTACAAACTTCTCTAAGCAACGTTCTCCCTAACATGGAAAACAAGGGTGCCACCTTGACTCCCATTCAATGTCCCAACTATTCCATATCTGAATTCCAGGCCTTAAAATGAGTAGACTATAGAACTGTTCAACTGTATTTGAAATTTCTCACTGAAATGTCAAAAGTTCCTGAGAGAAACTCTAGGAAACCAGTAAGCATCTCAGCAGCACACTCAAACTCCATCACTGGGGTCAACTGATACAGAGAGTGAAACTTAGAGTAGGGGAGCTGTTGCCCCCTTTTCCCTGCATTTGTTCTCTATTTTTCTGTTGAAATGTCCATTTTATTTTCTTTTTTGGAATTGCTTACTAGTGAGAAATCAGTTAATTGCACCATGAGCGCATAATCAAATAAGTCTTATGCTCTCTTTTGGAAACAAAAAATTAGAGGAAGGACTTGACTAATGATGCTAGAATCTGATTAGGACCGTGCTACCTCTGAATTGAACCATAAAAGTAGGTTTTCTGCATTTCTAGTTTTTTTTTTAATAAGAATGAGTTTTAATGGTAACAGCATTAGCTGCAATAAAGCTGACTCAGTGCTAGAAAATCAGGAAGTTAGCTTTAGATTAAGGGGCTGAGATTTTTTTTTTAAAGGTTTATTTTATTTGTTTATGCATACAGCATTGGGGTACAGGCTAGAGGTGCAGGGGCAGTGAAAGGATTTACCAGAGAAAGAGTGGGGAGCAGAACAAGCCAATTAATGAAGTACACTGCAGAGGGGAGCAGCAGGCAAGACGAGAGATCTGCTGTGCCATATGGGTCAGCTCCTGGCCTGGGGATCAAACTCATGTTGCAGTAGCTTCATAGTGCTGAGACTTAACCCCTTGTGACAGCAGAGAGGGCCCATAGAACATTTCATTTTTTCTTACTCTTCCTTCACCATAAAAAGCATATGTTAATTTATCCCAAGAAACAGAAAAACTTCAATAAAAAGATTTACAACAGGAGAAACTGTGGGACTTAGGGAAGTAACCTCTTCTGCTATTATCACGGTTATCCTCAAACTGTGCCACCAGGAAGGCCCTCCTTTTGCTTTGTTGATAGTGTCCTTTGACACAGAAAGCATTTTAATTGTGAAGATGTCCAAATTCTCTTTTTTCTTTGCTTATTTGTGCTTTACATGTCATAACTAAGAAACTGTTGCTTAATCTGATGTCAAACATTTATATTTTACTCTAAGAGTTTTGTATGTTTAACTCTTTAAGTTCAGGTCTTTTCATCATTCTGACTTATTTTGTACATGATCCAAGGTAGAGACAGAAATTCATTCTTTTGCACATGGCTATCATCTAGTTCTAGCAGCATTATTACTTGAAAGACTATTCCTCCCTCCCGCCCCCGCAACCCATTGAATTGGCATCCTTGTCAAAACTCAACTGACCAGAAACATAGGGGCCTAATTCTAGACTCTCAATTTGATTCCACTCATCTACACATTTAAAGCTGTGCTATGCAATCTGATTACTGTAGCTTGGTAGCAAGGCTCAAAATCAGGAACTGAATCCTTCAACTTATCTTCCCATACAGTGACAAACTCTATCTACCTACACTCCTTTACGCCAAGCTTCTCACAAAGATTGTCTGCCTCCAATTAACTCTAGATACCACTCTACTATGGCTCTGGCCCAAGACATACTGAATTATCAATAACCACCATGACCATTTTTTGGTGTGCACCTTTCAACAGTATTTAATACAGTTGACCATTCCCTTGCTGGAACACTGGTTTTTTGGCCTCTGCAGTATCACTCTTGAATTTCCTCTTGTCTTTGCTTCTTCCTTCTTTGTATTTTATGGGGTCTTTCTCTTCATGAGCCTCTTTTAAACATGTTGCAGATACTTGAGGCTTGGTTCTTAGACATCTTTTTTACCAGCTTTTAAAAATGTGATCTCATTTTAAGCCAGAAAGAGAAAGAAAAATACCGGATGGTTTCGCACATAGCAGAAGTCTAGTGGACCAGGCAAGAAAATAATAAGAATAATGAACAACTATATGCCAGAGACATTTTGTGGGGGTGGAGTGGGGAATGGAATCAAAAACGGGGGTGGGGTAGTGGGGAGGGAAGTGCATGGGACCATGGTGATGGCACATGGGTGACTTGGTGATGGGAAACCCATGGGGATTACAATTGAGATGAAAAAAAAAAATGTACAAAATGATGTAAGAATAAACTGTTAAAAATAAAAAATAATGTGATCTCATTCATTTCCATAAATGTTAATATCACCCAAATTTTTAACTTCAACACAGGTGCCTCAATATTGCCCCAGACCTACATATCTCATCACCTGTCTACACCAGTCTTGGAAGTTCTCCCTGGTCTCTCAGACACATCTATAAGTGAATTCTTGTTTTCTCAGCCTTATTATCTCCCCTAACACACACACACACACACACACAACCACACATCCCTTAGATCTACTCTTCTCTAATTCCTCCCTTCAGTCTTTACAACTCAGCAAAAGCCATAAACTTGGTAGTTATTCAGATTTTCCCTTTCCTTTGCCCTCCCACTTTCAATCAATCAGCAAACTGCCTTGACTAACTTTACTCTGTATTGTTTCCAAGTTTCCTTTCTTTCATCTGGACTACTGCAGAAGTCTTTAATTGGTCTTCCTGCTTCTTCTGTCGCTGCTTTTCTGATTTAATCCTCATATAGCAATCAGAATTGTTTAAAGAGCATATGTGATCATGTAACTTCTGTACCAAAAACCTGCTACCTTATCTTAGAAATCTTTCATGATGTGGCCCTTGACTATTTCTATAAACTCATGTCTGTCTAAATTGCTACAGTTTGAACTTTAAAACAGGCAAGGGCTATTAGCTTTCTGTCTTCTGTGCTTGGCAAAATGCCTTATACATAGAAGCCACTTGAAAATGACAACTCTCGTTTGTTACTCATTCAATCACATGAAACAGGCATTACTGTTCCCATTTGTTAGATGAGGAAACCAAGGGTGGTAGGTTAAAGAGCTTTCTTAAGACCCTAAGTCAGTGTTCTTTCTACTACAGCTTCTTAAAGTGAAAGGTGCATATAAATGACCCCACAAAACTTGCATACTAAGTAAGCACTCAACCTCAACTTATTGGGTAAGAAATTACTATGCATTCTGAAAACCATGACAATAGCAGAGAAGGCCTATTCCCTAAGTCCCACAGTTTCTCCTGTTGTAAATCTTTTATTAAAGTTTTTCTTTTTTTTTGAATCAATTAACATAAGCTTTTTATGGTGAAGGGAGAAGAGTAAAAAAAAATGAAATAATCTATGGGGCCTTCCTGGTGGCACAATAGGTTAAAGCACAGTACTATGAAGCTATCCACAGCCATGCAGCAGGAACTCGATCACCAGACAGGGCAATGGCAGCTAAGGAGGCAGCAGAAAAGTCCTTATCATCCTGGCCCTGTACCCTAACAGTTTGGTTTTGGAACTATTTCCTAAATTGCTAACTCTGGTCAGAAGATCCTTCATTTTTAATTATTCTCTTCTTCAGAATTTCTGGCATCTGAAAGAATGAATATCTGCAGACAGGGTGATGTAACTGTGTAGTAAAAACTAGTACTATTTTTATTATCTACACATTTAAGAGGTACCCAGTGAGCGGTTACTTTCTAGTACTGTTCCAAGACATCATCTATCCTGATAATCCTCACCCTACAACTGAAGGGCTGCAGAACAGGAAATCGGAATGAACATTACCCTTAATCTTAGCTTCTGCCTTCTGAAAGCCCTGAACACAATTGCGTCTCCTGACGCCTTGTGCAAGCAATCGGAATTAACCAACAATAGGAAGTGGAGAATTCTTTCAAATGCATCTGCTTGGATAATGAATGAAATATAAGCAATTCTATTTCATGGCTGATAAGCGTGATGAACAGGCCCGGATGAGCTGCGTACAGGTGAACCCACGCCAACTTCCGACCTACAGATGAGTGTGGTCTACTTCCTGTGCAATCTCACGCAAGCAGCTCCTCTGATTTTCTCTTTTGTAGCAAAGAGAACGTATTGCTTCCTGTCCTTTTTCCCTCACAGAGTTGATGTGACTACGGGGAAATCGGACGTTGCGGAGGACGCTTCTTTACTCAATGCTTGGAGTCTTACCTATGCCCAGGGAGTGGGGAAGGGGTGTCACATGACAAACGCCGGCTTTCCTCTCAGTTCCCCACGAGCTCGGTCTAGAATGTCTCGTCTCTATGGTGGGTGCGCGTTGATTCCGGCGCGGCCTAAGTTGCTCTTCCGGGGTAAGTACAAGGACTTCCGGGGCGGGGCGGAGTGAGGTGGGTTTGTTGGGCTGTAGCTGCCTGCCAGCCCGGTCTTTCCCGGCTGCCGGCAGCAATGAGCTTCCTCAAAAGTTTCCCGCCTCCGGGGTCGCCGGAGGGACTCCGGCAGCAGCAGCCGGACACCGAAGCGGTGCTGAATGGGAAGGGCCTCGGCACCGGCACCCTTTACATCGCTGAAAGGTAGGCACGCCGTTCGTGAGCGCTGGCCTCCTGCACGTCGCCTTCCTCCCGCTGGCGCAGGCGGTGGCTGCCGCCGGACGAGACCATCACCTCGGGGGCCGTGGACCTGGGGTTGGGAGCGCGTGCTCCTTGTCGCCTACGGGATGCCTCTGCTGGGCGGAGGCTCGATTGTTCTAGCGTTCTCCTCTCGGAGGCTTCCTTTCTCTGTTAACACCAAGTTCTCACGGATTCTGCTTGTCTCTCGTTTACCAGAGATCTGGCACGTGATTGGCTTCTTTAGTCAAGACTTCTTTTAAGGGTTTTGCGTTTCAGATCCTGAGTTAGGGTCATCGAGGTGCCTATCTTTTCCAATGACAGGTGCGGGAGGTGATGTCTGGAAGGGACAGACGTGTAGGTTGAAAGCTGATGGTGTAGGATCTTGAAAGTTTGGTTAAGGATTATGGGTGAGGTTGGAAAGAGGAACACTCTCAAACTCACGCTTGCTGGAGTTATTTCCAGAGTGGCCTGACTCACATTTCGCATTTCTGAAACCCGTTTCTGATCCTAGGAGGAATTAGCCTTACGGACCATTTTTCACAGTCGAATAGAATGCCTTAACGGTTGCCATTATAGAACTGAAGTCCATGTTATCTGGACACGTGGTCCCATTCATGAAGCCAACATTAACACGTTGAATCCTTCCT
Source organism: Condylura cristata (assembly GCF_000260355.1). Classification (NCBI taxonomy): domain Eukaryota; kingdom Metazoa; phylum Chordata; class Mammalia; order Eulipotyphla; family Talpidae; genus Condylura; species Condylura cristata. The sequence continues at coordinate 41,468,774 of NW_004567116.1, read as the reverse complement.
GTCTTTCAGATTTCTTTGACATCCCCTTCTGCTGCATCGACTTGGTCTACAGCCAGAAACACATTCTTTTCTTTTTAAGAGCTCATGTGATTACATTGGGCCTAGACACAGTCCATAATAAGCTCCCTATCTTAATGTCAGCTGATTAGAATTACACCCACAAAGCCCCTTTTTTCCATATAATATAATATATTCATAGATTTGACACTAGGAAATGAAGGGGTGGGGGAAAACTCTGCCTACCACAGAGTGCAGGACACCAAAAAACAGGGAAGAAAGAAAAGTTTGGTTTACCCCTAAACATTGAAACGTTGAAAAACTTAGGCATTTGGTCATCCAAACATTGAAAGCTTAGGCTTTGGTCAGCACCCAAAATGAGAAATACAGAAGGGCAGGAGAGCAAGTATGGAGGAAGGTGCAGGTAATAAGTTGGGTTTGCACATGTGTGGATAAATTGGATATCTGAGTGTATCATTAGTGTAAGTGTTAGTATGTAGTCAGGGGAATAGATTGGATACTCCAAAAGAGAAAGAGTGCAAAGGATAGACCCTTGGAGGCATACACGGAGAGGTATGTTGTGAAAGAAGGGACTTTTGAGAAAAGGGAAGGGAGGAACAATTAAATATAAATTAATCAAATGTAAAAAGCATATATTGGTGGTCTCAGTAGAGCAGTTTATTTTAATTGATAGAGAGTGGAGCACAGATCCCCTTTTATGGCCTCTCGGTATAATAGCTCTCCTTTTGGGATAAAGTCTTTATTTTTTCATTTTGAGAAATTTTGAACCCAGAGAAAGTTGCAAGTGTTGCTAATATATATAGCATCTTAACAAAGATTCCCACTTGTTAATAATTTGCTGCCTTAATAACGTTCTTTGTTTTTCTAAGTTATTTTACAGTTGTCAGACATTTTACACTCTTTTCTGTAAATATTTCAGTATGTATCTCCTAAGCATCTTTATAATTACAGTGCAGATGGCACAGTCAGGAAGTACGTACTTCTTTTAAGTTATAATTGTGTAAAATCATTTCACCTTTTCACTAACAAAATCTCTCTTTTTTTTTAATGATTTACCTATTTATGCTTACAGAACTGGGGTACCAGCCAGAGTTACAGGGGTGAGAGGATTCACCAGGTACAGAGTGGGGCACAGAACAGGCAGATATACTGAAATACACTGGTGAGGGGAATAGTGGGCAGGTCTGGAGAGGTCTGCCATGCCTTGTGGGCCACCCCCGATGACCCAAGATCGGACTCTTGCTCAGTGGCTGCAACAGCCTGATAGTGCAGAGTTTTAACCTGTCACGACACCAGGGAGGGCCCTCTCTTACCTTTTTCAAGAAAAAATATTTTACAAAATATACCAAAAAAATGAATATGTATGGCTAAAAGAATTATAATCACATTAGCACCTCTGTACCCACCATCCAGCATAACAGTAGAATATTAGCAGTACTTTAGATACCTCTGTTCATTTCTTTTTATTCACTGGTAATTTCACTTCCTTGGTCTATTTGCCTTTATTGTTAATTTCCATCTGGCATTTCTAAGTCTTGGGAGAATCAAGGTCTCAACAAACTGGAAAGACTTCTTAGAAGATGTAATAAATGAAGATTAACAGTTAGCCAGGTGAATGAAATGAAGTAAAGGGAAAGTGTTCCAGATAAAGGAGAAAGATGCTACTAGACAAGGTTGAGAAACAGTACTAAGCCAGCATGCGTGTGTGCAACACATGTGTACATACATGTACATATGTATGTATATACATGTAAAACACAACCTAGTAATTCTTAATCTTAGTGGATGAGGGACAAGGAATGGAAATATAGAGCTGGAGGAGGAGAGAGCCACATCATGAACTTGGCTTATAACCTTTTGGTCTTGGGGAAACTTTTAGAATTTTAGTAAAAGAGGGACAGAGTTCAATTTGATTTTGTTTCTCATTCTCATACCTATTTTTAGAGGTTAGGTGTTACTGGAAGTTTGACTTGACACAATCATTCAAAATAAAACAGACATGAATCACTCAAAATAATATCAATTGATAGAAGTAAAATAAGATAGGAAATTTTAATTTATAAGTAATGTTTTTTGTATCTTATTCCAAAAATAATTTTAAGCCAAAGGATTAAGCCAACCCACATTCACAACCCCTCTTACTTTCCTGTCATCCTTATCTTACGTTCATCCCCCTCCAGGAATACTGGATACATTTCTCTACATGCTTATTCATTTTGTAATTCTTGTTTTTCCCTTTTGTAACTTGGTTTCTTTGGCACTAGCAATAGTTAATTAGATTTTCTAGAACCAAAAATGTATTTAAAAAGTAAAAGCCAGAACTTTATCAGAGTAAATGTTACCTTTCAGTTGAATTTGCTTCTGTTTTATAGAGTAATAATCCATTTCCATGTATAAATTATGAGAACTCCATAAGAAATGCCATATTGAGGCAGGAACTGCACAGCAGTTATGTACTTTCAAAAATGAAGGCCACAGTTTAATAGGTACCGAGTCTATGTTTGTATTTCAGTTTTTCCATCTCTTAATTGAAACATTTAAGGAGCATTTTGTGGCTTTGGATATTTGAAATATGTGGGATACCCATATTTGGAATGGTTCTTTCTGAATTGTTATGGTGAGAAAAAGGAATTTATTTGCTTAAAATAATAACATTTTAATAAGGGATCGGTGGTACTTCTGTGACCTAAGTACTGTTTCATCTTCATAATAAGGGGATAGCAGTGGGCAGGAATGGCTTATATGGTACACGTAATCTAATTTATAATGAGAAAATCTGGTCCTTTGGAACCAATGGGATGAGTCATTCCGGAAAGTTATTTCAGAGCTTTTACCACTTTAAGCCTCCCAGAATTTCTTTTCTGTTTTAAATAATTTTGAATGGAAATCTTTCCAAATGACCGTGTGTATTTTCTTGCTTTGCTTTTTTAAGTGTACGATTCATTATTTTTTCAGTATGTTTACAGAGTTCTATAATTTTCACCACAATCTAATTCTGCCTTTGCTTTTAATAAATGAGAGGCAGGTGTCACACATTTGCCTTGTGCTGTTACACTTGATTTCCTTTAGGCAGATTGAGGTGTAAAGTTTAACCTCTTCTTTAAGTATGAATAATCTCAGACTGCTACACTGTCTTTGTTCCTGTACAAGGGAGACATAGGTTCTATTGTTTTTTATTTTGCTTGCTTAGAATTTAGTCAGATTGGCTTGTTAAAATTGTTTAGGAAATAGAATGATACAGGGGTCCTGTTGCATTAATTTTCATAACAGTGGGATAATTCACAGGCACACAGTTTGCCAATTTAAAGTGTTCGATTACATGTTTTTTCAGTGTACTTACAGAATGGTGCAACCATCATCTCAGTTTTAGAATATATTCATCATCCCCCTTTCCCCCAAAGAAACTTGTCACCATTAGCATTTACATTGTTTTCCTCTGGCCCTAAGCAACCACAATATATTACATTAACTTTATTGCACTTTATTGCATTAGAATCTCTTTTGTGACTTCTTAGGGTCTTTTGCTACTTCCCCCCTCACCCCCTCTTTTTTTTTTTTTTTCAATTCTAGGTGGGTGAAATATTATTTAAAAAATTAACCACCCCTACTTAAAACTCAACATGCTGATTCTGATGATGTGTCTCCTTTGTTAAATCAATAAAATACTTGCATTTGACAACTGAGAGAATACTAGACTTATCTGTGACTTTGTCTCAAAATTGCAGAATAAATGGAAAGCTTCAGAATAAATTAAAAGCTTCATACAAAGTATCTTTTAATGTAATGGTTATTTTCTAACTTACAAGTATGATTTTGTGTGTGTACCATTTAACATAGGATTAGTGGGGAAATTTGTTTGCTTCCCAAGTACTCAGTGCATACTTAGATGCTGAACATTATACTATGGTTTTGAAGAAGGTTTAATAAAGGAGTATGACAGATTCTCTTGTCAGTTTACATTCTCAGGGTACATAGATTCACTATCAGACTTAAGTACTGAATAGCATATAAAAAGAAAAGATCATTATGTAGTGGACTGATTGGAGGGAGGACCCATAGAGGAACTAGGACTTAGCCAAATGAAGAGGTCTTGCAAAAGTAAGGCAAAGCATCTTCTTTATTCCGAGACATTCCAAATAAGAGTAAACATACAAAAGGCATAGAATCATAAATATGACCCAAGAAAAATTGTGTTTCAGATTTATTTGAATTTTTGCCAGAGGAAAAGGCTACAACAGCATTCCTGTTGCTGAATCTTCTTATTTTAGGAATATTCTAAAGAGTGCATTTAAATTTATTAGTGTATGAGTATGTCCAAGATGAACTTTTATAAATATCATGGTATTTAATTAAACTTAATTTCTTAAAATTATCTACTTAAAACATGTTTTTCAGCCGCCTGTCTTGGTTAGATGGTTCTGGATTAGGATTCTCACTGGAATATCCCACAATTAGTTTGCATGCTGTGTCCAGAGACCTAAATGCCTATCCACGAGAGCATTTGTATGTTATGGTAAATGCCAAATTTGGAGGTATGTATGGTGTATTTTAATCTTGAATTTCATTTGGTAGTATATGTTAAAGAGTGGTCTTTGTAATAGTTTATTAAGATTTCAACACAGTAAAATAATTGGAATACTGCCTTTTATTTTCTATATATTTATACATATTGAGTTACTGTGGATTTATATTTCTAGCCTTTTTGAATTTTATTTCTATTTAAATCAATAGAAAAAAATAGCTGAGGTGACATCGGTGTACAGCACTGTATGTGACCTCAGATGTGTGTCACCTCACCAGATCTACCAGTAGGGAACCCAGTCGTCACCGTGGTCTGTTGTGCCCTCTCCTCACTTTGTGTCCTTCACATCCCCTCCCCCTTTTGTAGCTTCAGTTCTATAGTCAGATTTCTAGGGTTTGTCATTGGTTTGTTGTTGTCTGACTCTATTTCTCTGTATTTTACATATAACTGCAACCATCTAGTATTTGTCATTCTCCTGACTTACTGCAATATTGTTATCCCCTCAAGTCTCATTCGTGTTTCAAGTTTTTTTAATAGCTAAGTGGTAGTCCGTTGTGTATATATACCACATCTTCATTTACTGTTTGTCCTTGACTAAGTGGGTTGTTTCCAAACTTGGCTATTTTAACGGCCAATGAACAGAGAAGTGCTTATATCCCTTCAAATTGTGTTTTTGTATTCTTTGAATGGATACTTAGGAGTGGAGTTGCTAGAAGGTACCTTAGATTTACTTTCAATATTTTGAGAACCTGCCATACTGATTTCCCAGGGGGCTGAACCCAGTCTGCATTCTCTACATCCTCTCCAATACTTGTTTCTGTCCTTTTGTTAATGGCATTTCTTTAAGGCTTTGGTTTGCATTTCTATAACAATAATTGATTGATGAGCCTCCCCCCCACCCCATCCCCAGCCTATTGGAAGTCTAAATCTTTTTAAACAAGTATCTATTTAGCTCTTCTGCTAGATAATGCTAAATAGGTTTTTGAATGGGTTATTTTGTCTTATTGATTTATTTGAGTTTTTGAATATCAGCCCATTGAATACACAATGGTACTTATATTTTTTTCCTTTATATTGAGGTAATATTAGTTTCCACACTGTACAGATCTCAGATGTACATTTTCTCACCTAAGTAACTATATCACATCGCTATTGTTTCTAATAGTTCCTTTCAGTGTTTCAGTGTGCAGAAACTTTTTAGTTTGTTGTAGTCCCAGTTTATTTTTCTTTCGTTTCCCTTACTGCTGGAGTTAATTCCCAAAGACATCCCTGAAGCCAATATTGTGGAGTGTTTTGCCTGTGTTTTCTTTTATGTATTTTATGGTCTCCCATCTTATAGCCAGGTCTTTAATCCATTTAGATTAATTTTTGTGTGTTTTATGAGATAACAGTCTAGTTTCATTCTCTTGCATGTTGCCCACTTTTCTCAGCATCATTTATTGAAGACTTTTCTTTCTTTATTCTATACTCTTGGCTCCCTTGTTATATATTAACTGTCCCAAAAAGTGTGGGTTTATTTCTGGTCTCTTCGTTTTATTTCCCCACCACAGTGTTTTGAAACTAACTTTCTAGTGTAGTTTGAAGTCTGGGAACTGGTACCCCGTTCTTTTTTTTGTCAGGATTGTTTTGGCTACTTGGGGTCTTTTGTGGTTCCATATAGATTTTAGTAATGACTGTTCTGTTTCTTGGAAGAATGCTGTTGACATTTTCATAGTGTAAGGGGTAAAGGATGTCCTGAATGAACTCTACAGATACAGGTTTTATGGACTCCCACCCCAGACACTGGAACTACAAATCCCATCAGTACCAAAGAGAAGCATGCTGGGACCTGAGGGTGGGTTTAACAGCCAGATTTGCATATCAAACCAGACATGTGGGCTTCAGGGGTCTCTTGGCTTCATGACACTCTTGCGGTTGGTTTCTTCACCGGCTTCCAGCATGCGTTGGGGTTCCAGGTCAGCAGAACTGGTAGGACGTATTAATTTATCTCTCTCTTTCTCTGAGTTATTCATTTCCCTTGTAAATAAACCCAATATTAACTTCTTTGTGTGGGTTTACAGTTGTGTGGACCTACGGGTGAGGACCCACAATCAGGCAACCTCATTCACATTGGCTTGCCCTGCAACAGTTTGGCACCCAGCATGGTCAACCTAGTTACACCCATGGCTGACCAGCCCAAAGTACCTTCCCTTGTGCTGGCCACCATAAGAGCATTAGGTCTACAGGACACATAGAATCTTTGTTTCAGGTCTTGAGACATTTGTTTTGTTTTGTTCTTTCCTTGTGTTCAGTTCGCACTTGTGGGTGTGTTTTAGCCTAAACATGGCCTCAAATTTGTGTTTAAGTAGCTTTATCCCTAGCTTGAGTTCTTTGTTTTCTTTTGGCCTTAAGGTTAAAATATCACCACCAGTTTTATAAACAAATAATTTGGTAAAAAGCCATCCCTACTTTACAATCCTTACTTCTGGGTGTCTTTTTGGTACTATGTGTCAGTGTCACTTGCTACATTCTTGTTTCTGTAAGAGGTGGATTCTCTACTTGGGTTGCCCTGTAACTGTAGGATTGCATTGGATTTTTTGTATATTGCTTTGGGTAAGATGGCCATTTTCATAATGTTTAGTCCTCCTATCCTTGAGCAGGGAGTATCTTTCCATTTCTTTGTGTCTTCTATTTCTTTTACAGATTTACTTATGTGTACAGGTCATAGGTATGTGTGGGGTGTGTATGTATGAGAGAGAGTGGGGCGCAGAATAGGTAGATTGATGAAGTACACTCCTGAGGGGAGCAGTGGGTGAGACAGGAGACGTCTGCCAGGCCATGTGGGTCAGTTCCGTAGCCTGGGATGAAACTTTTGGCTGAAGCAGCCTTGGCTAGCTTAAGAAATGTTGTGCTTTAACCTGTTGCGCCACCAGGGAGTGCCCTTCCTAAGATTTTTTTGAGGACAGGAGAGGTCTGCTGCACCATGTGGGTCAGCTCACTGGCCAGGAATTGAACTTATGCTGCAGTGGCCGCTGATAGTTTCATAGTGCTGAGACTTAACCCCTGCACCACCAAGTAGCCACTCCTCCAAGTCTCCCCCCGCCCCAACACACACACCTTTTTTTGTCTTGGAATCCTTGGTAGTATCACTACTTCATATTTCTCTCTCTTCTTCCTGGATCCTTTGTGCATTAATATCTTTGAGTGTGTGCATATGATATGTGTGTGTGTAGAACTGGGTGGTGGTGGGTAATGAGAGGATTCATCAGAAACAGCGGGGAGCAGAATAGGAAGATTTACTGAAATACATTGCTTAAAGGGACCAGGGGGCAAAATAGGAAGGTCTACTAAGACATGTGTGGGTTAGCTCCTTGATCTGGGATTGAACTCAGGCCTTAGCAGTGATAACGCTGAGACTTAGGCCACCAGGGCGGTGCCACTAATGTCTGGATGTACACTGATTCTTCTACCACTTGCTCTGAGATTTTTTTTTTTCTCATCTTAAGCTTTTTACTCTCTGAACCTGTTTTTTTTTTTTTTTAAACTTGAAAATATTTTCTGCTTACTGATACCCCAATTATTCACTTTATTATTCAGTGACCTCCTAAGGGGGTGGTGGGGGTGCGGTGAAAGCTCCTCAGTGCCTCCACACTTGTTCCCCTTAGTCAGAGGTATAATAGTGCAATACTATTTAGCTCTCGCATCCCAGGGTCCCTGGCTCTACAGCTGGCACCTCTGCTGTCAGTGCCCTATCCCAGTGCTACAGCCTCTAGATGTTTCTCTCTGTGACTCTCTTTTCTGTCTTTGTTACATTCTGTGTTGATAGCCAATCGCCAAGGGGTGTTCCTGTTTTGACCTGTGCCACAGGACTGTCGGGGTGGTGTCTGTCTAGTTACTGGTAGCTGATCTTGGAGCAAAACTAGATTCGCCTCTGATTCTATCTTCGTCAGGCCTCAAAGCCACATCCAGTAATTATTAACATTTTTTTAATGGTAACTTTAACATAGAAAACAATAATTTGTTTTCAGTATTACTGGTTTTGAAGTGTTTTGATGTTTTGGGAGTCTATTTAAGAATTATGTCGACTTATTTAATTATGAAACAATTCAGACACCTAATAGCACAGAGTAATAAATTTCCATTATTCAATATCTAGCATGAATTCTAATATTTTTTACAATTACCTAGAAAGCTGTGTCTATATTCTCCTTTTTGTACCCCTCCCATTTAATTTTCCTACTTTTTTTTGAATGAATCTTTTATTTTTTAAAGATTTATTTATTGATTAACATACAGAACTGGGGTACAGGCCAGAAGTGCAGGGGTGGTGAGAGGATTCACCAGAGACAGAGTGGGGAGCAGAGTAGGCAGATCAACGAAGTACACTGCTGAGGGGAGCAGCGGGTCGGTCAGGAGAGGTCTGCCATGCCATGTGGGTCACCTCCGGGGCAGGGATCAAACTCACACTGAAGCAACTGCAGCTGATTTGCAATGCTGCATCTTAACCTGTTGCGCCACTAGGGAGGGCCTTTCCTGTTTTTATCCAAAGTTAAACATTCTAAAGATGGTGTGTGTGTGTACCATAATGAGTGCAAATATTTTGTTTTGTTTGTAAGTGGTTATTTGTATATTCTGCAGTTGGCAGATCTACTTATTAATTATACTTTTAAATCTGATCATTAAGTCATATTCACATCTAGCTGCTGTGTATTTATAAAATAATATGACAAGGCTATAGGTTACTTATTTTCCTTCCCCCCCCCCCTTATTTTCACTAGTATATGTGGTACTTTAAAAACGTTCAGACTCCTTGTGTACAGAATATATACTTAGGTGAGGAATGCTGGGTAGTAGGATATATATATCTCCATAGTGGTTGTAGTAGTTTCCACTTCTACCAACAGCTTGAGTTAGTTCTCTTTATGGAATAGTATATATTTTTCCTTTTCTATAAACTTGCCTAATTTATTTGTTGGGACGGTTAGTTATTATGGCCTTTTTTTTCTCATTTGTCGTTTCTCATGTATCATGTGAGTGGTTTGTAAACTGCTCCTGAATCTTCTGTTTCAGGGTGAAAGATAACAGAAGCAGGTGCCCTGACTGTTTTCTTACCCCCACCTTGACCCTATGGGGCTTGAAATTCCAGGGCTCTGAGTGAATAGACCAGAGGCAGTATCTTTTTTGTTCTAAAAAAAAAAAAAAGTCTTTTTTATCTCTAAAATAAGCATGTTTTTACAGTTGAGGTGAAAATTGAATTGTAGTATCTACATATGTCAATGAACACCCTTTAGAAAATTCTTTTAAACTTTTAAAAAATATGTAAATAGCATCATTAAAAGGTTATTTTTATTTTTATTACTTTTCTAGAAGAATCAAAAGAATCTGTTGCAGATGAAGAAGAGGAAGACAGTGATGATGATGATGACATTGAACCTATTGCTGAATTTAGATTTGTGCCTAGTGATAAGTCAGCATGTGAGTGTCCTAGAATTCATTCCTTTTTATGCATCAAAAATTCCCCCATTGACAAATACATGCTTACCTTTACCCTCATTTCTTCCATTCTATTTCTTTTCTTTACTTTAGCATCTGTAATATTACTGAACACCAGATATCTATGATTATCAGATTGTTTATGTAGTGAGAGTATGGCAGACATGTTATTTGGTATGTTTTATAAGTGGAGGAATCTGGTTATACTTACTGATTTGATGTAATTGACTCAGTATTAATGAATCAAAGGAGGCAAGGCATTTCCAAAGTAGAAGATGTCAGGGTCACTAGGAAGAGCCCTATCAGCAGGGAGGGCCTTCTCTCTAACCAGAACTCTTACTTTTGTTCTTAGAAAATCCAGTGAGGCATGAAGAGGTCATTAAATGAGCTCTTAATTATTTTTAAGATTTATTTTTATTATACATACAAGAACTGGAATGTAGGCTAATGGTGTTGGAGTAAAAGGATGCACCAGAGAGTTGGTAGCAGAACAGGTGGATTTACTGAAATACAATGCTGAGGGGTGCAGTGGCAAGACAGGAAAGGTCTCTTGTACCATACGTGTGTTAGCTTCCTGGCTGGGGATTTAACTCGCATTGCAGTGGCTGGCGACAGCTTGATAACACAGACTTTAGCCCTTACACATCAGGGAGGCCCTGTCTTAATTTTTGGGATGTGCCCATTGCCATCCTGTATTTTTATTATTTTTTTAAGATTTATTTATTTATACAGAACTGGGGTACAGGCAAGAGATGTGGAGGGTGAAAGGATTCACCAGGAACAGAGTGGGGAGTAGAACAGGCAGATCGACGAAGTACACTGCTGAGGGGAGCAGCGGGCGGGTCAGGAGAGGTCTGCCACGCCATGTGGATCTCTTCCTGGGCAGGCGGGGATCGAACTCATGTGAAAGTGGCTTAAGCTTCTTAGTGCAGTGCTTTAACCCGCTGCGCCACCAGGGAGGGCCCACCATCCAGTATTTTTAGTGTTGATCCTACTTGGAATTTGGCAGGTTTTACAACTGTTATCTACCTGTTAAACTTATTTGCACTGGTGATTATTGTGTTAAATTTTTTATTGTACATTGACCAAAAAAAATTCTAGTTTCAGTTTAATTTCTTTGTTCAGTGGAGGCACTGTTTACTGCAATGTGTGAATGCCAAGCTTTGCATCCAGATCCTGAGGATGAAGATTCAGATGATTATGATGGAGAAGAATATGACGTGGAAGCACATGGTTAGTAAAATGGATTTTTAAACTCTGTGTGTGTGTGTGTGTGTGTGTGTGTGTGTGTGTGTGTTTTAGTCATTTATTTGAAGTAAGGGCTATAATTTAGTTCTTTATGTCCCTATAAAGTATCTATATGGTATAGTTATTAATAAAAGTGAATGGCACAATTCATGTCTACACCAAAATTAGGACTTTCCAAGCTTCAGGTTAAAATTAGAAATTATTGAGGGCAGAAAATGGGTGGAGATAATAGAAGGAAAGAAAATGTTACATGGACAAGTAGGTAGGCAGGTGACTCTTAAATGAGAGCAGCTACTGCTGAGAACGAGCCTCTCTTCCTTCACCACTTGACCTGCATTATCCACAGCATTATTTAACATATTTCTTCAAGTAAATCACTGCCAAAGTCATTTATTTTTCAGAGAGAATTTCCCCTTGTCTCTCCAACCCAGAATGCAGTCATTAACCTGCTGGGATTGCATAGTTTGAGGTGCATGTCTGCTGTTCTCTTTTCTTTCTCAGTAATCTTCTATGCATCAGTCTCACTGCCCAGTGCCCTTTCTTCCATATGTACTCACTTGCTGGCCTGAGATTCTTTATATATCCAAGTGTGTCATCTAAATTCTCATCCTTGCTGAGATTTTGACATAATTTTTATTTCATCCTGTTTGTATATTCTAGGATTTATGATTTTTTTTTTTTTAAAGATTTTTTCATTTATGCATACAGAACTGGGGTATACAGGCCAGAGATGCGGAGGGTGAGAGGATTCACCAGGGACAGAGTGGGGAGCAGAGCAGGGAGATCGAGAAAGTACACTGCTGAGGGGAGCAGCGGGCAGGTCAGGAGAGGTCTTCCGTGCCATGTGGATCTCCTCCGGGGCAGGCAGGGATCGAACTCGTGGAAGTGGCTTAAATTTCTTAGTGCTGTGCTTTAACCTGCTGCGCCACCAGGGAGGGCCCAGGATTTATGATTTTTTAAAAGGAGCACATATTTTAATCAGGAAAGACTTGTCAGTGCAAATTAATTTACACTCGACTGTCAAGTTTTCCACTTCTGGCTACTGTAAACTCCCTGACCACAGGAACACCTTGTTTTCCTTCTGGTCCTTGTATATGTGTCTGCTAATTGCTATTTACTGGTTCATTATTTCTTGGAATTCCTTCTCATCCTAGAAGATACGGACATTTTCTTTGTTATTTCTGTCTTCAATAGATGCTTGTTACATGAATGCTTATTATATGAGTATTGAGAATTTTTCTTGCAACCTGTTTTACTTATTTTATACTGATTACTCAGTTCCCCCTCCCCCATTACTTTATAATAGCTTAATAGCTTTTCATTTGTTTAGAACAAGGGCAGGGGGACATCCCTACATTTTACACCTATGAAGAAGGATTGTCCCATTTAACAGCAGAAGGCCAAGCCACATTGGAGAGATTAGAAGGAATGCTTTCTCAGTCTGTAAGTAGCCAGTATAACATGGCTGGAGTCCGGACAGAAGATTCATTAAGAGATTTTGAAGGTAAGTATCCTTCTTTTTCTTCAGTATAAATAGTTAGGTGATCATCAGGGCAACAAGAGTAGTTGAAGAAACCTGCATACAGGTTTAGAGGTTCTAAAAGTTTAGAGAAACTCAGAATTAACTATAGTTTGGAAAGCAAAAGTAAAATTATGTAGAATATAATTCTTATGTCTTTTTTTAAAGTTTTTTTTTTTCCCATATCACAAAGATAGTGTGCAAGTCCAAAATCTTT
>NW_004567116.1:41453764-41455373 GCF_000260355.1 Condylura cristata | reverse complement strand
CGCCATGTGGTCACCTCCCAGGCAGGCGGGAATTGAACCCATGCTGTGGCTTTAGCTTCTCAGTGCTGTGCTCTAACCAGCTCCGCCACCAGGGAGGGCCTGTTGCTGTTATTTTATTAAATTAATTACATGATTCTATGCAAAAGTAGGATAATGGATGTAAAGGTCTAGAAGCATTCTTGAAACAGGCTTTGCTCTCATAACAAATACATGGACCTTAAATGGTGACTTTCAGTGCACCATTTGTCTTATTTGTAAACTTTATAACTAGTTTTCCTTGTTAAACTGCTTCCTTTTTCTTTGTATCTTATTTCAGTGAGAATATTGACTTACTTGTTTCTTAATCTTTACTGTTTGTACTTGGTTCATGGATTTTTTTTCTTTAAATGACTTTCATATTTCCCTTTCACTTTTTTTTTTAAGATTTGTTAATTTGTATGTGTATAAGAACTGGGGGCCAGAGCTCCTATGGGTGAGAGGGTTCACTAGAGACAGTGGGGAGGAGAACAGGCAGAATGACTGAAACACACTCCTGAGGGGAGCAGCAGGCGGGTGTCAGTTGAGGTCTGCCACACCATGTGGGTCACCCTCCTGGCCAGGAGTCGAATTTGTACTACAGTGGCTTCAGATAGCTTTGTAGCTTTAACTTGTTGCGCCATCAGGTAGGGCCTTCCCTTTTACTATTGCCATCCACCTAGGCCTTTTCCTTCTCACACTGGTTATACAGTGGGAATTTTTTTTCTTTGATTATTTCTTTTTTCCAGCTTACTCTGCCATATTGATCTTCTGAAAACATCCATATCACCCTTATAAAGGTTATTCCCTCAGCGATTTTTTGGTACTTACCATGTGACGTTCAGATTCTTCAGTTAGACTTTGAAGAGCCAACTCTGTCTTTGCTCTAAGTGTCTCCGGTCTTGTTCTCACTATTCTGAATAAAACACATAATATTGTTATGGGCCAAACATCTGCCTGATTTAAACACATTGTACATGTTTATTAATTAAATCATTCCAAGAACCCAATATGGTAGGTTCTTTTACCATCACATCTACCATAGATTATGATCCCTGTTTTACAAGTAAAAACTGAAATCACAGAATGTCATATAAACATGTTTGAGATCAAATAGTAAGTGGTGAGAGGATTAAGTGAACTATTAGGCAAAAATAATCTATCAGGTAGTATTTTTCTCCTTGCATCTTACATGTATTTAATATGAATTAGTATTCTGTGTTGCTCTTAAGATTTCTGATTTTTAGTGATAGAATAGTATTTTCTTCCTTGGTAAATTTCACTTACTCTCATAATGCTGTGATCAATATGTCCTTGAAATTATTTAGACTTTGGGTCACATTATTCCTTATATTCTCCATTTTAAGCTCTTGTGATGATCCTCTGACATGGGCTTTATATAAGATGACTAGGATGATTTCTTGTGTGCTAGCATATTTTTAACCTGAAGAGCTCAAGATGTTATTTTTTTTTTTTTTAAAGATTTATTTATGCATACAGAACTGAGGTTCAAGCCAAAGGCACAGGGTTGGTAAGATGATTCACCAGAGACAGAGATGGGAGCAGAACAGGCAGATCGACAAAGTACACTGCT
>NW_004567116.1:41435569-41453384 GCF_000260355.1 Condylura cristata | reverse complement strand
GGGCGGGTCAGGAGAGGTCTGCCACGCCATGTGGTCACCTCCGGGGCAGGCAGGGATCGAACTCATGCGGAAGTGGCTTCTCAGTGCTGTGCTTTAACCCCGTGTGCCACCAGGGAGGGCCCTAAAGTTTTTTTTTTTAATTGTAAAATTCTTTATTGCATGTGATTTCCTTATAGCACATGAATTAAGATCACACTTTTTGCTGAAATTAAATTTTTAAACTTATTTCTGAGCTCATTAGCATATTGAATATTATCTCTATAAAACTTTCTCAGCCTATATAACTTCCCCATCCTCTTAATGTCTTGAATACCCACATCGCTTTTTTTCTGCCATTTACTTAACTTTGTTTAATACTATGCATTCTAGGCCCTCCCTGGTGGCGCAGCGGGTTAAAGCACAGCACTGAGAATCTAAAGTCGCTTCTGTATGAGTTCGATTCCCACCTGAAGAGGTGTAGCAGACCTCTTCTGACCCGCCCACTACTCCCCACTCTGTCTCTGGTGAAGCCTCTCACCGCCCCTGAGCCTCTGGCCTGTACCCCAGTTTTGAATGCACAAATAAATCTTTAACAACAACAAAAAAATACTATGCATTCTAAGATTTGACTTCATTTTACAAATTCTTAAAATATTGTATACATTTAAGGTATATAACATGTGTTGATATATTGATACACAATTAACTGATTTGTCTAGCTAATTAACAAATCCATTTTCTCACAGTTATGTTTCATTGTGCTTGTGGTTAGATTACCTGAGAGATGCCTTAGTAAATTTTGACCATTTTGTCATTTACCAACAAACTACCAACAAATGAGATTTCAGTGCTGTGTTTGTTTATGTAAGAGGTGTTTATTGAGTCTCTATGCCAGGTATACAACAATGCATGAGAAAGTTACTGTCTTCATATTAATGGCAGTTCTAGCAAAGAAAAAGAAAATAATTAGTTACAGTACATTGTAATGCAGCATTGAGGCATAGGGGAAACTTGAGAAGCTGTGGAATCAGGGTGGGTCCTTCACCCAACCTGGATAGTCAAGGAAAAATTCATCAGATTCACCCAGTGATTGACAGAGCCAAGATTTCAAAGAGGGATGGGAGTGACCCAGGTGAGGGATAATTGCATACAGGTAGAGAAGAGAAGCAAGTCAAGGGGTCAGCAACATGCAAAGGTTCAAGAGAGCCTTCACCCTTAGGGAACTGAACATAAGTACATTATGTTTGGAATTTTTGAGTGGGAAGGGTAGTTATTTTAGCAGCTGATAAATGTGGTGCCGTGAATTGGACTATATCTTAAAGGAAGTGGGAAGCTGTGTTAAAGAATTTCAACTTTGGGCCCTCCCTGGTGGCGCAGCGGGTTAAAGCACTGCCCTGAGAAGCTAAAGCCACTGCCGCATGAGTTCGATCCCCGCCTGCCCTGGAGGTGATCCACATGGCGCAGCAGACCTCTCCTGACTTGCCCACTGCTCCCCTCTGCAGTGTACTTCATCAGTCAGCCTGTTTTGCTCCCCACTCTGTTTCTGGTGAATCCTCTCATTGCCCCTGCACCTCTGGCCTGTACCCCAGTTCTGTATGCACAGATAAATCTTTAAAAAAAAAAAAAAAAGAATTTCAACTTTACCCTTAGGTCAGTTGGAAGCAATTGAAGAATTTCATTCATGTTTCAGAAAATGAACCTGGTTATAATCTGGAAAGTTATTTGGAGAGGTAAATAAGTGGGAAAAGAGAAATGCTGTTAAGTAACTTACATTTAAAATTGGGAGATAGTCATCTTAAGTAGGTTGTAACAGTGAATGTCAAAAGACTTAGTAGATTTAAGAGAGTTTTAGGAGATAAAAGCAGCAGAAGTTAGAGATGTGGTTAGAGTTTCTGAATTGGGCAGGTAAGAGATATCCTACAGCATGACTGGAAAAGGAAGCATTTTCTATGTGGAAAGATGATTTAATTTTTGGCACATGTTATATATGCATAGCCTGTTGGATGGACATCCAGGTGATGCAAGAGAATCTAGTATGCAGACAGAATCTAGTATGTGGGGGCTTAAAGAGTTGAGGAATAGAGAGGTGAAGTAGAGAAGGCACTGTAGGCAGCTTCCTTAGGGTTTTCCTCTCACCCCCACTTTTTAAGTAATATGAGAAAAGAGGGAGAGATAAGCAAGAACCGTGGTTCTTGCTTTTAACTTCCCTATTGAGATATATTGTAAGCTTTATAATAAGACTTTGTATCTTTAAAGAAAAACATTTCCCAGTAAATAACCTTTGTACAGCTGTGAGGGTTGAACAACTGGTACCGCATTTGAAAGTTTCTTCCTAATGTTCTTTTAAAGTTGAAAATTTGCAAAGTAAAACATATAAATTAATTTTAATTTAGCGTTTAATCCACATATATCTTTTTCTTTGTCAATTTGTTTCTTGATAATTTTAAAAAGTGAAAGAAGTGGCAACTGTTACTAACAGGTGATAGAGCTTCTTTCTAAGTGCAAATATAAATTCAGTCTAGCTTTCTGATGTACTTAGTAGATTATTGCCCCGCTGTTCATTTTTCCTTCAGATGGAATGGAGGTAGATACTGCACCAACAGTTGCTGGACAGTTTGAAGATGCAGATGTTGACCACTGAAAATGACTTAATGCTGCTTTGAGGTGAGATGTTTATTTTTTCTTTTGTCGCTAAACATAAAAATCATGTGAAATATTTTTATTTTCATAATTCAGGAGAGTTAGCAGTTTAGAAATGTTATAAATTAAATAATACAAAATTATTTAAAGTTAGGTGATTTTTTTCCCCCTCTAAGAAATCAAGGTTTACAAACGTGGTGGTATCTGAGTTAATATTATTTACTCAGTAAGTGCTGCACTAAGCATTGTGAGTATATGGATTAATAAAATATATCCATCTTTAGTGAAATGAAGAGAATGATACTTCATTATTCAGAAACAGAAGCCTCCTTCATTAGCTCAGACAGGAGCAGCAGAACTTGAAACATGTCCTGTTTTGAGTCACTTTTCCACTTGTGATATTTGATGCTTTAACATGTTCTCCAAAAACCACAAAGCAGAGATGCTGTTTTATCTAAGTCCTTAATTTTATTAAAGCTTTTAGTAATATCATGACAAGATTTATGTATTTTGTCTTGACTCTTTTACCATTACCA
The DNA here is from genome assembly GCF_000260355.1 of Condylura cristata. NCBI lineage: Eukaryota > Metazoa > Chordata > Mammalia > Eulipotyphla > Talpidae > Condylura > Condylura cristata. The sequence goes on along the minus strand of NW_004567116.1, from coordinate 41,450,229 downwards.
CTGATACTGGTAGATTGTGAAATCCCTCATTCCAAGTTCCATTTACCTTCTGAATTATTGATAACATACAGTTTCTTACATTATCCATGAATTGTGATAGTGGATCTCTGCTTTCCTCTCAGATTCTGCTTTTGGAAATAGCAGAAAGTAGTTTCTTAGAGTTCTGTGATGTATATCTCTTTCCTTAAATACTTAATATTTTATTCACAACATCAACTTTTGTCATGGGAGCCATAAGTAAAACCAGTGTCTCCTTTGTAGTTAGCGAAATACAGTGCGTTCGCGTATCACTAGAGCTCTGCTAACTTGAATTTTCAGATCTCACAGTTCTAGGTGTCAGTACTTCATTCTATTTGATAGTAAATTCTTTGTTATCAGTTTAAATCTTGATTCCTTATTTCTCACATTCATCCTACCTTTTTGAATCTTCAGTGATACTTAGTAACTTTTTAAAATTTAAATGTATTTACTTACATCATTATTCATTTTGTGCATTTTTTCATATCTGTTGTAAACTTAATGACTTTTATTAAAACTGGAAAACATGTTTTGATCTTCTGGCTTTGACAATATTCTTGAAAAAGACTGTTCAGAGAACACAACCACTATTAATTAGGATTACGGGAAAATAATTTCATATGTCACTAATGGTTATACAAGTGGGATGTTACTGCGGTTCCCTGGTGGGAATTCTTAGGACTCTTTGTAATGTAATTTTATGGTGAGATAACCATGAAATAGTCACAGACTTTGTAGTGAGCTGAGGATTTTGATTGTTTTGTTACAGCTCAAGAGGTATTTTATTCATAAAGTTCATGCAAATTCTTCATTTGGATAATTTATCTGAATTCCAAACAATGTCCGTAAACTCTTAATCATTTAAAATTGTAGTTCCCTTGAAGAAATAGCAGGAATAATTAGAATGTTTATGCAACCACTAGAAAGCTCAAGCCATTGGAACTAGGACACCTCAGTGCCTGGTGGCATGTTGGAAAGTGTATGGAATTTGGTACAAAATAATTTTGGGCCCAAATGCCAGATTTCTACTAATTTTATAATCTGAGGCAAAATTACCCAGAATTTTAATAGTATGAGATGAAGTGAAGTGGAAGGCATGTTACTGTAACAAAACAGAATCGTTACTCTGCCATGTACTATACTTACGCCTGTGGACAGGACACATACCTTACATCGTGCTCAGATTCCTCAGCTATAAAATGGGGTGATAATAACTGCAGGCAAAGACTGTTGGAAAGACTGAGCTATAACTTATCTAAGTCCCATGTTACTTTTTACTAGATATTCTATAAATTATGACCATTATAAGCACTGTCAATCTTTTGTCTTTCAGATTCTGCTCATAACTGTAGGAGAGAACTTGGTGCCTCTTCTTCTGTGCAGTGGGTATTGATGAAAGGCTCTTTTTTCCCTTCTCCAAAACTCACCTGAACCAGTTCTTTCCTGAGACAGACTATATATTGAGACAACATGTTGTCACCAGCAGAAGAAATTATGACCTTTATTAACAAAGGTGAATTAACTTAACCAAGAGGGTATTTGTAGTTTATTATTCCCTAAAACTTTCTATGTCTAGGTAACCTCTCAATAGCCCTGTAATTCCTGCTTTTATTGTATGCATCTTCTGTAACCTAGCGGGCCTATATGGTGAAATGTGTAATAGTATGGGAGTATAGATAGATTGGATGGAAAAGAGGCTGAATCTAAATTATACCTACTTAGGGCCTAAGGATACCTTTACCTCTTAAAAAAGAAAGATGAAGAGCTTTCAAGAGAAATCTTAGCCTCTGCTCATTATCCACAGGGTTAAGGGTCTTTTTTTCTAGTTTGGGATACAGATTAATTATTTCAGGTATCTCTAGAAATATCCCAGCCAGACTTACTACCACTAACACAAGTGCTTTTGCTGCTTTCACCACGTTTCTTCAGTCTAACATCAGGTTATATCCTATAATTCCCAACCTCTTAGGCCAGTTTCTTTAACAGAACAATGAAATTGGGATGAAATCCTCCAAGGACTTCAGATAATTGTTTTGGCTTTGTAATAGCTTAACAAATAAATCTAGGTTTTCTGTATTAGTGTGTTTTCATTCTTGACTAAAACCATTAATGAAAAAAATGTTTTTAATGCTGGCAAAAAATGAGAATCTTAATTTTGTTGAGAACATGAACATGAAATGAATAAAATGTGTAGTCAGAACTTTTCAGGGCTTAACACATTCTAAGGACTTCAGCTTCCATTTAGAGCAAGAGTAATTCCTTAAAATATACTTATCAACTCTCAGTTTTCCATTTTTATACATACTGGAGCATTTATGGGCTGAATTGTAGCTATAGATTTGTACTTGGACTTTGGATAACATTATATGACCTTAAAAGTAAAGTTAGGAAAGCTGTTCAGAATCTCTTGACTATTAGCAGTTAAGGTTTAGTTTATCACTACTGAGTTATATTTCAACATTCCCACTTGTTTTCTTATCATGTGCAGTATACCAAAAATAATTTATTTTTCTATTTCTGAACAGACTGAAATACTGAAAGGGTCAGTTGGAAATGGGAACTGAAATTTACCAAGACCACCTCTGTACCAGTTACTGTCCTGGGTTCTTTTACATGCTTTATGCATATACTATTATTAACTATCTTGGGAGTATAAGTACTGTTACTAGTCTTCTTTAGAATGAGGAAACTGAGTTAGAGAGCTAAGATAATTATAAGAGATTATATAGGTAGTGAGCTAATCAAGATTTTTAAGCCTATTCCCTAAAACACATTGCTTTACTATTGACCAGTACCTGAAAGCAAGCAAATTCTCTCTTCACTGTTTCTTTCCTTATTTTTTTTTTCCCCTAGAAGGGCACTTTTTTTTTTCTTAAAGATTTTATTTATTCATACAGAACTGGGATACAAGCCAGAGGTGCGAGGACGGTGAGACAATTCATCCGACTCAGAGTCAGGGACAGAACAGGCAAAGTACACTGCTGAGGGGAGCAGTGGGTCAGACAGGAGAGGTCTGCTGTACCATGTGAGTCACCTCCCTGACTGGGGCTCAAACTTATGCTGAAGTGGCTGCATCCAGGTTCATAGTGCTGTGCTTTAACCCACTGTGCCACCATATTTTTAAAAATGTGTGTGTCAGTCATTTATGTAACTATGATTTTGGGACTGTAGCTTCACACCTCCATGTGTGCATGTGCTTCCCTCACCTTCTACCAAAATCCAATGTCAGTATCTGTCCCCTTCTATCACCTATCTCTCTTCCCTCTCCGCTCGTCCCTCTCATAACCTGTAGATTTTTCAGTGTCTAAGAATTTTTCAAGCTATGTTTTTTCAGTTTGTTTTCTTTAGCCATTTATATTCCAAAAATGAGTGAGATCATCTGGTAAGCTATCTTTGACTTTCTGACTTATTTCACTTAGCATAATCACCTCAAGATCATCCATGTTTCCCTTTTAAAAGATACTATTTCATTAATAGCTGAGTAGTATTCCACTGAGTGTATTTTCCATATATTCTTTATCCTATCATTGTGCATTTATTTGGTTCTCTGACCCAGCTGTTGTAAATAAAACTGCTATGAACAAAAGAATGCAAAATCTTTTTGTATTAAGAGTTTTCATGTTCTTTGGGTAAACTAAATACCTAGCAAGAGTTCGTTTTCTTTTTAAAATTTTTTATGGTGAAAAAATTTTTATTTAGAATTTGCCAGGTGGATTTAGTTTAGATGATCCCAGTTTTGTTGGCAACATCCAAAGCATCATAGTCAGCAACCAGGCGAACATATGCCACCTTTTCTCCATCAGGTCTGCTCAGGGTGTTATCCTTGGCCACGTCAATGTAGAGCTTCTTCACAGCCTGTTTGATATGGTATTTATTGGCCTGGACATCCACAATGAACACAGGTGTATTATTGTCCCCTGTCTCCTTCATGGTTAACTAGTTAGTCAGAGGACTCTCTTGATGTATAGTGATCAAACTTGATTCTCTTAAGAGCTCTTTTCTAGGGACATTGGGGTTGCCTTTGGAGTGTCAGTGTCTTGGGCCTCTGGAAGGTGAGTGGCAGGTGTGTCTTTTCTTGTGGTTGAGGATGCCTTTCAGCACTGCTTTGGTCTTAAAAGCGCTGGCTTCAGCTTTGGGGACTGTCAGGGCTTCCTTGTTTATTTTTGGCACCATTTTGATGAAAGGGGTTTCTCCATTTTTATTTTTATTAAAAAGTTTTTATTTATTTTGCATAGAACTGGGGTATGGGCCAGAGGTGCAGGTGAGAGGATTCAACAGAGACAGAGTGGGGAGCAGAATACCCCAGATTTATTGAAATACACTGCTAAGGGAAGCCTTTAGCAAGATGAGAGGTCTGCTGCGCCATGTGTGGGCTAGCTCCTTGGCCAGGATTGAACTTAGCCTTACTGGTAATAGCACTGCACTGAGACTTTTTTTTTTTTTAAATTCATACAGAACAGGGATACAGGCCAGAGATGTGGAGGGTGAGAGGATTCACTAGAGACAGAGTGGGGAGCAGAACAGGCCAACTGACGAAGTACACTGCTGAGGAAAGCAGTGGGCGGGTCAGGAGGGGTCTGCTGCGCCATGTGGATCTCCTCCGGGGCAGGTGGGGATCGAACTCATGCAGAAGTGGCTTTAGCTTTTTAGTGCTGTGCTTTAACCCACTGTGCCACCAGGGAGGGCCCAGCACTGAGACCCTCTAGGCCACTCAGGGAGACTCCCCATTTTTATTTTTTAAAGGAATCTCTATCATTTTTCATAGAGGCTATACCAGTTACATTCCCACTGACAGTGGAAGTATTCCTTTTCACTTCCCTTGTCTTTTTGGTAGTAACCATACTCACAGGGATGAGGTGATACTCTTTTGATTTACATTTTCCTTATAAGTAGTGGTAGGGACTCCTGATGGTGCAGGGGGTTAAGTCTCAGCAATATGAAACTTTTGGCAGTACAAGTTTGATCCCCAGCCAGGGAGCTAATGCACGTAGCATAGCAGACCTCTCCTGTCTCACAGGCTGCTCCCTTCAGTAGTGTATTTCAGTAGATCTGCCTGCTCTGCTCTCTACTCTGTTGCAGGTAAATCCTCTCACCTTTCATCCTTTCCTCTCTGGCCTACACTGCAACTCTTGTATGCATACATAAATTTTTTTTTTTTTAAAGTAGTGATGTTGAGTTTTTTTTCAAGTGCCAGTAGGCTCACTTCTCTTTGAAGTGTCTAGGTCTTTTGCCCATGTTTGTTGTTGAGCTGTATGAGTTTTTCATATTTTTCAAAAAAGACCCCTTGCCAGACGTCTGATATGCAAATATCTTGTCGCAGTCTGTAGGTTGCCTTTTTGTTTTTGTGCTGGTTTCTTTTGAGGTATGAGAGCTTTTTAGTTCAGTGTAGTCCTACTTGTTTTTTGATAGTTTCCCTGCTATTTGAATTGTCTCTAAATACATCTGTGAGGTTGATATCCAGGAATGTATAAACCTGTGGTTTGTTTGAAACTATTTTATGGTTTCAAGTCTTATATCCAAGTCTTTAATTGATTTTGAATTAATTTTTATGTATGGAGTTGATCTAGTTTCTTTCTTTGTTTTTAGGCATGTGGCTGTCTAAGTTTCCCAGCACCATTTGTTAGAGTGTCTTTACCTGTTGCATGGTTGTGGCCCCTTGTCAAAAATTAACTGCCCATATTTATGTGGGTTTATTTCTGGGCGTGCTATTCTAGACCATTGGTCAGTGTTTGGTTTTGTTCCAGTACTATACTATTTTGTAAACTTATTTCTGTGTAACATAGTTTGAAATCAAAGAGTGTAATACTGTCATTTTTCTTCTTTTATCTCAGGATTACTTTTGTTGTTTGGGGTCTTTTGTGATTCCATATGAATTTTGTAATTGTTCTATTTATTTGAAGAATGACAAATCCCTTATAAAGATTCCAATAGAATTGCTGCCATCTACTGAAATGTATTAACACTATCATGAAATTCTGTTCCTATATACATGAAAATAACATTGTGTATAATTAGGTCTTGGTCAATTATTTATACCTATACAATGGGAAGCTGTATAATTAAAAAGAATTTGGTAGATAGATGCTTACCGATACTGAATTTGCTACACGATACATTAAATGGGGAAGGGAGGAGGAGGCTGCAAAGATATTTATGAAGAAGAAAACAGGCTGAAGGTTGCAATGTGAATTATAAATGCTTATGTATACATAAAATATCTTGAAAGAACATAAGAAAGTCAAAATAGTTATCTCTAGGAGAAGACGACGACAGACAGGAGGGTCTTTTTTTTTTTTTTTTTTCCGTTTATGGGTTGAATTTTTTTTTTTTTTCTCAAAAAGATATAAAGTCCTAACTCTTAGAACTTCAAATGTGACCTTACTTGGAAATAGGATCTTGAGTTAAAATGAAGTTATTAGGCTGGACCATAAATCCAATGCTCTGTTGTCCATATAAGAAGAGGATTTCACACAGACAGGCATAGGCAGAGAAAAGGCCATGAGAGGACAGAGTCATGTACTGATGGATCTACAAGCCAGAAATGCCGGAGGCTGCCAGAAGTTAGGAGAGGGATCTGGAATCGATACCTTTAGAGGGGAGCACAACCCTGCAGACAATTTGATCTTGTACTTTTGGCCTCTAGAGCACAATAAGTTTGTGCTATGTTGTATTGGCTATCAGAAAATTAGTACATACAGAAAAGAAAATCTTAGAGGGAAACTTGAAGTTTCTTTAAGCCTTTTAGTTGGGCCTCCCTGGTAGCATAAGGTGTTAATGCGCAGCACTGCAACACTGGCCAGGGAGCTGACCCTCATGGTACAGCAGACCTTTCCTGTGTTGCCCACTGCTCCCCTCAGCAGTGTACTTTAGTTGATCTGCCCGTTCTGCTCCCCACTCTGTCTCTGGTGAATCCTCTCACCCCACCAACTCTGGCCTGCATCCCAGTTCTTGTGTTCATAAATAAATAAATCTTTTTTTTTTTTAAAAAGCTAGTTAATTCCTAATCACATTTTAATATTACCATTAGTCATAGTGTTAAAGAATTGTTTTTGTGCCAAAGAAGAAGTCTAAAGATGTATTTGGCTCTAAATAACCAGGAGCAGGACTTACTTTTCTTATCTGTAAAATAGCGTTTAAAAATACATGCTCTAACAGGTAGGTGTTAGGATCAAATGAGAATGTGAGCAGCTTACATCTTTATTTTGTTAAGGGTGTTTGTTTATTATAATCTATTAAGGAAAAGCAACTTGCCTATAGCTAATAAAATAGTCTGTTTAGAGAAAATAATTTAGAACACATTTAAAATTCAGAAAACACCCTTGAGAATGAGGGATGTATAATCTACTTCCAAAAGCAACTTTCCTATTGAAAGATGACCCTACTGATACTATCACTGAATGAGGTAGCAGCTGAAAAGAATCCTGTTTAGTTCTGAAAGTGTAGCTGGTTTTACTTTGGCTAAAAATCCTGTTCATTCAGGTTGCTCCTGATAAACACTTTTTTGGGAATGACTGGGAGTCCTAACCATCACCTTCTTTCTATTTTGTGCCCGTTTATTTCCCCCCCAAAAATTAACAATTGCCACTTGAGATTTATATTTAATGTAGTGAGTCTTCTCTAGCAGCATTTAATACATTTGTGAAACATCTTAACTGAGAAACACAGGATACCTCATTTTCACAGTAATTTTTTAAAGTCCCAGTGATGAAAATATAAAGCAGCTTCCTCAAAGGACAGTTAACATTGATGAATCCAGTGTAGTCATTTGTTGAATATGAAGTGATAGAATCTTTATCACATCCAACTTGACTGTCCTGTAACTAAGTCGGAGTCTTTCAGAATGGTTATTCCTTTTTATTAATTGTCTGGTGGTTATACAGCCATGGAAGGAAAAAGCTAAACATCAAAATCATCAACAATATACCTGAAAGACAAAATACAACAGAATAAAAGCAAAACAATATCTTAAGAAAGTTCATAATCATTTGGTGGATACAATTTAAAATTATATATGTTTACATACTTAAGCGATTTGGAAGGCTTTGTTTAAAAGAATAATCTGGGCCTCCCTGTCGGTACAAGGGTTAAAGTCTCAGCGCTATCAATCAGTCCATAGTCAACTGCAGCAGGGGTTTGAGCCCCAGCCAGGGAGATGACCCATGTACGGCACAGCAGACCTTTCTTGTCTCACCACTATTCCCCTTTGCAATGTATTTCAGTAGATCCTCCTGTTCTGCTCCCTACTCTGTCTCTGGTGAATCCTCTCACCCCTCCCTACTGCACCTCTGGCCTGTACCCCAGTTTTAGGCAAAAAAAAAAAAAGCCCAAAAAACAGCTAAGTAACATATGAATCAAAACAAGCAAAATGCAAAAGCCCTTATTTAAGCTACATTTGGCAATGACCTGAAGTGTACCCATTTTGTTTAATAGACATGAGCAATAAGCAAGAAGTGCTTACTGTGGATAAAAGCAAGGGTGAAGAGTATAAGACCAGGCATCATACTCATAGTAATGAAGCAGGCTTAAAACAGGTGCCTAAACAACATTAAGCAGTGTTAATACAGAAAAGTATATTATGGTTACAGTTAAAACTTTTGTGTTACTGATGCATTTGTTTAGAGGAGCTTTATATATCTTGTGATCCAGATAGAAATCCAGATAGATCCAGATACTCTTTAAGGGATGTATTATTTTATGAGATACTCTAGCAAAAGTAGTCAAATGAATAAATAGTCTTTTATCTGGAGCACACAAATTTGAAACAACTACTTCCTATAACAAAATAAGAGATTATATTTATTTAATTTTTAAAGATTTACTTATTTATGCACACAGAACTGAGGAATAGGCCAGAAGTGCAGAGGCAGTGAGAAGATTCACCAGCAAGAGTGGGGAGCAGAACAGGCAGGCTATGAAGTACACTGCTGAAGGAAGCAGCAGGCCAGACAGGAGAGGTCTGCTGCCCCATGTGGGTCACCTCCCGGGCTGGCCAGGAAATTGAACTCCCACTGAAGTGGCTGCTGCTAGCTTTGCAGTGCTGCGCTTTAACCTGTTGAGCCACCAGAGAGTCCAGTTTTGTTTTGTCTTTTTAAAGATTTACTTATTTCTGCATCCAAGAACTCTAGTACAGGCCAGAGGTATGAGGGGTGAGAGGACTCACCAGACAGAGTCAGGAACAGAACAGGCAGACTGACTGAAATACACTTGAGAGTTTTAATGGGTGATTCGAGCGGTCTCCTGAGCCATATGGCTCACCTCCCTGGCCAGGGATTGAACTCGTGTTGCAGTGGCTGTGGATAGCTTACAGTGCTGCACTTCACCACCAGGTAGGGCCCCAGTTTATGTTTAAAAAGAATAATCACGCCTCACTTTTTTGCCCTCGTATCTGGGGGTTTCTTATAGTGGTAAGACTGAAACAGACTGCCCTTGACAGATAAGACAGTCTGAAAGGATATTACACAAAGTAAAATATTATTTCAGGTGCATTACCTTTTTTGCTTTTTTTGTGGCTACTTTGGCTTTGGAAACTGACATTTCCATGTCGTATTTTAAGAGATATTAATCTTTTAATCATATTAAATAAAAATATACTTACCTAAAGAAGGAGCCAGCCAGTATACAATAAAAAAGTGAATGAATGCTTCATCAAAACACTTGAAATGTAGTGAAAGTGCCAAAATTGGATTAAATACAGCTCCTGTTAGACTTCCTCCTGTAATACATTTTAAGCAGAGTGATAACAAGCAATATATCTTACATTTTCTTATAAGTAGAAAGAAAGGGGTTACTAAATCGTAGGGTTTTTTTTTTTTAAAGATTTATTTATGCTTACAGAACTGGGGTACAAGCCAGAGGTGTGGGGGGTGAGAGTTCTCATCAGAGACAGAATAAGGAGCAGAACAGGCAGCTCAACTTGAAATACACTGCTGAGGGGAGCAGTGGAGAGGTCTGCCACACCATGTGGGTCAGCTCCCTGGCTGGGGATGGAACTCAAGTTGCTGTGGCTTTGGAGAGCCTCATAGTGCTGTGCTTTAACCCATTGTGGCACCAGGGAGAGCCCAAATCATATGTATTTTAAGTATTGTCTTCCTTAGTGAAATCACCAGGTATATTATAAACTATATCACCAGGCATATTATAAGCTATAAAAGGAGAGTAGATAATGCTAGGTGAAAAGCAGAAAAGACAAACATTATGAGTTAAACCAGTGCCTCTCTATATATTGTAAACTACATCTCAAGGGCTTCTGGTATCAGGTTCTGGGGAAAGGGATGGCAGAATGCCAGATCTGGTCCTGAATGAGACATGAAGCAGCCCAAGAAGGAGGCCAAGATGATGGATGAGATGATGGATGCATTCAAGCAGAAACAGAAAGAGGAGGTAAAAGTGATGGCTGCCAGGAAAGCTATTCCTGACCCCCAGGTGGAATTAAAAAATTGGCTAAAAGCAAGCTATTCCATTCCTGTTTAAACATCTGGACTCCTTGTCATAATATATCTTGCTGGCAATATCTAGAATGAAGTGTCTTGGAGTCTATTGTACATTTATGAATAAACTTCAACCCCCAAAAATGAAATACATGTTGAAAATGACTCTGCTCTATTTTTCCTCTCATTTTATAAAACAGATTTGGCTGCTTTTCTTAATATTAGTCAGTTTAAGTGAGTAGATGATATTTGTACATTTAAAATGTGTATCATAAACATACCCAGGATCCTACTGGGCAAGAGCAGACCTTTGTGTTGAAAATAATGTAAACTAGATCAGTTGCCAATGACATCATTTTTACTTTGTCAAGAGACCCTCCGGAAAAAGTGGTTGTGAATGGCATGTGAATTATGTTAGTGAAATGGTGACAATTTTTTTTTTTTTAAAGATTTATTTATTTGTACAGAACTGCGGTACAGGCCAGAGATGCGGAGGGTGAGAGGATTCACCAGAGACAGAGTGGGGTACAGAACAGGCAGATCGACAAAGTACACTACTGATGGGAGCAGCGGGTGGGTCAGGAGAGGTCTGCCTCGCCATGTGGATCTCCTCTGGGGGAGGCGGGGAATCGAACTCATGCGGAAGTGGCATAAGCTTCTTTGTGCTGTGCTTTAACCCGCTGCGCCACCAGGGAGGGCCCGACAATTTGTTTTTAATAAAAAGAAAGTGGCCATGAGTAGTGATAAACACAGATTCCTATTGTTGATTAATGTCAGAACTCATGATCCAGCTCTGTACCCAGACTCTGACGTGGAGCTTACTAGCAGGAAAAGGCAAGAAAAGCTGGACTACCTTTAAGGTTGTACTCACAAGAGCTATGATTCTGTATTTCAGAATATAGCCTGAGAGTATCCCTAAAACATTCCTGGCAGTTCTATGTGGGAGCTTGGGCACAAAAACTGATGGAAAGAAAGCCCAAGATCTTCACAGATATTATATTGACATAGGCTATTATAGTGTGCTGGCTTCATAAAATGCAGCAAAGTAAAACTGCAAATTACATGACACTCAAAAGTATTTCTGAGTCTTCACACTTGACAGGCTGAAAATACTGTAGCTGTGTTGAGAGGAAGATACTGAGTAATGAAGGAGGTTAAGATTTTCTAGCAAATCAGCCTCAGCATGAGTCATTCAAGCCTCTGCAATTATAAATTACATCATTTTATGGACCTTCAGAATCCTTGATTGTCAATTCCAGGAATGTTAAAGCGGCAACTCATGGACCAAGAGAATTGTCTGGTTGGCAGGTAAGTCATATTAGTTTGATTAAAGTATTGTGTTCCTGTGTAGTTGATGCCACAGGCAGAAAGATAAGGACACACAATGATTTTAAAAATTTGGTGAAATGTACTATAAGTGACCTATGGTTTTTCTTAGGCAATTTTCAATATAGGCATATTGAACCACTGCCTTCATAATTGCTTTATTTATTCCAGAGTTGAAGACTTGCCACTAGGTTTAGGGTCACTATCAGTTTTACAATATCCTAAAACTCAAATACCCCACTCCTTTTATCTTCCAATTCTCATATCACCATTTCTGCTCAGTGTGACTTGATTGAAGATGCTCCTGTCAAAAGACAGTCTATTCCCCTGTCTTAAATAGGAACTGGCTTTGCAACTTATATCAACAGAATGCAACAGAAGTGATGCTATGTGAATTCTGAATGTGAGGAGTGACAGTGTTGTAGGGTCAAGGTCTCAATAAAACCATGAGCTACCACTTTATACTCTTGGAACAATATCCTGACCATACAAATAGATTGGCCTAGACTGCTTTTCCAAAAGGAAAAGCCAGGCACCTTCGATGCCTGCTGGCACCAACTCTGGACACCTGAGTGGGGCTACCTTGGCTCAGCCCTACTACGCTATAAATACACACACACAGTGTGTGTGTGTGTGTGTGTCCCCTGGTCCTGTTGTGTGTGTGTGTGTGTGTGTGTGTGTGTGTGTGTCCTGGTCCAGTTATATACTCTGAGAGGGCCCTCCCTTTTAACCACAGACTAACAACAACAAAAAAAAGTGACTAAGATGTGAGGTCTTTTATTACATAGCAATAGTTAACTGATACATCCATGTGGTGTTGGCTTTGAAGTCTTAGATGGAGTTGTTTTTTGTTGTAAGGGTCTGGCCTATAATAGGATATTTAGTAGTATCCTTGAACTTTACCCATTGGGTGCAAGTAGCATAGCCACCTCCCCTCATAACAAAAATACTTCCAGACATTGCGAAGTGGCCATTAGGAGGCAAGATCATTACCCCTGAAAAAACACTGTCCTAAAGAAACTTGTGCACAAGTAGACATACAAGGTTATATGTAGTAGCAAGGTAGCAGGAAGAACCTAAATGCCCATAAGAAAATAGCTAAGCAAGTTTGTTACTGATTTAGAATACCATTCCATATGTAGAAGTAATGAAAAATCTCTTTACTAACATAAGTAGATCGCCAAGATACATTGAACAACCACCACCATAAAAGGCAAACTGTAGAAAGTAAGGTGTGATGTCCTTTATGTTAACATGAACATACAGTAGTTTGTAGCAGGGACCCTTCCTGATGGTACAATGGGTTAAAGCACAGCACTGCAAAATTCTCCAAAGCCACTGCAGCACAAATTTGATTCCCGGCCAGGGAGGTGACCCGCGTGGCATGGCAGACCTCTTGTGACCTGCCTGCTGCTCCCCTCAGCAGTGTATTTCTGCTCCCTGCTCTGTCTTTGGTGAAAGCTCTCAACCCCTGCCGCAGCATCTTTGGCCTGTACCTCAGTTCTTGTATGTATAAATAAATATTTAAAAATAAAATTGAATTCTCTTTTTTAAAAGTTTGTATAGAGAAAGGCTCATCTGTGAGTATAGTAAGTGTACATAAAAGTGTTTGCAACACATACACAGAATTGTCCTGTAGTAAGAGCAGGCAGGGAAGGAGGGGGACAAGCATGGAGGATTTAAAAGTAAGAATAAAACAAAACTAAAGTGTCTTCAAAAAGTAAGATACTATTCACATTTGAAGAGAATGCATAATATGTTGAAGAGGCATGAATTGGGAAATGCAGCTGGTTCACTGCCAAGAATCTTAAAGGACAGCATGAACTTGGCAAAATTCCCACAAATACTGCATCCCAAATAGGGCAATTCTAGGTACTAATTTTTCTTAGTATTCTTAGTGAAATCAAGTTTTCTGTGACAGACTGACTTTGGTTATTAATATAAAGATTCCCGTATAAGTCAGAATGAATGTCAATTAACAGCTTACAGTGTAGGCAAGCCTTTTACAGTGTCCAGAATATCTATGATACATATTACACTAAGAGCTTGAAATCCATTCCTCCTTAAAATACAATAGCTTTAAAAGAGAGGTAGTTGGCTCCATTCTAAAGATTACAAAACTGAGGCCCAAGTAGCTCTCCTAACCCATTTCAAAGTTGTATGTACTCCTAGCCACTATGCTATAGTGACACATTAAAAAAATGTGGGGCCTTTTAATTTGTAAATTGGTACCTATTTCATTTGATTATTAAAAGCAAGCAGAGGACTCAGTTTCCTTTTACAAGTAATTTTACCTATATATTATACAAATAATTTTTTATATATTATGTATTTATACTATATATTATACAAATAATTTTACCTATATATTTATACCTATAATAATTTTACCTATATACCTTCATAAGTTTGATACAAAAGACTTACGAAGTAATGAAGTAAAAATACTAGTTTATTAGATTTACTTTGAAAGTCTTTTTGGTATAAATTATGGAATATGCATATGGCTTCTTTTTGTGTGACAAAAAAACTGTATTTGCTCATTCATTCATTCTTTTATTCATTTTGTACCAAATGACACTATGCTAAGTCCTGTCTATGTCATAGTAAATATAAAAATTAAGATTCAGCCCTCCCTGGTGGTGCAGCGGGTTAAAGCACAGCACTAAGAAGCCTAAGCCACTTCCGCATGAGTTCGATTCCCGCCTGCCCTGGAGGAGATCCACATGGCACAGCAGACCTCTCCTGACCCACCTGCTGCTCCCCTCAGCAGTGTACTTCGTCGATCTGCCTGCTGCTCCCCGCTCTGTCTCTGGTGAAGCCTCTCGCCGCCCCTGAGCCTCTGGCCTGTACCCCAGTTCTGTATGAACAAATAAATAAATCTTTTAA
>NW_004567116.1:41419183-41435469 GCF_000260355.1 Condylura cristata | reverse complement strand
GATCTGCCTGCTGCTCCCCGCTCTGTCTCTGGTGAATCCTCTCACCCTCTGCATCTCTGGCCTGTACCCCAATTCTGTATGAATAAATAAAACTTTTAAAAAATTTTTAAAAATTAAGATTCTGTTTACATCTAGTAGAAGAAGGTACAACAGAAGTGTATAAAATTCTACAAAGGAAATGAACAGGGTGTAGAAATGAAGACAACTTGCTGAGATGTGTGATAGATTTTTTTTTTAAGATTTATATATTCGTACAGAACTGGGGTACAGACCAGAGATGCGGAGGGTGAGAGGATTCACCAGGGACAAAGTGGGGAGCAAAACCGGCAGATTGACGAAGTACACTGCTGAGGGGAGCAGCGGGCGGTTCAGGAGGGTTCTGCCGTGCCATGTGGATACCTCCAGGGCAGGTGGTGATTGAACTCATGTGGAAGTGGCTTAAGCTTCTTTGTGCTGTGCTTTAACCCGCTGCGCCACCAGGGATGGCCCAGATGTGTGATAGATTTTTTAAAACATTTAGAAATAAATGCAGTTCTCTCTTACCCTGTTCATTCTCCCAAATCCTATACTAAAATTCAAAGTCAAAATTCTCCCAAACCCAAAACTAGAAATGTGTTTGAAATCCTCATTATTAATCTTATAGCTCTAGTATGTTAATAAATTGCACAGCTTTTTAAAAGTTTATTTGGGAAGCCATTTAATGACATCAGTGGCCTCCATTTGCACAAAGTGCAGTGTGCTAAATCTAAAATCACAATCAGACACATGGTCACTGGTTATCTGAGGAAACTGGGGCTGTGATGCTAGATAGTTAAATTCTGTAATTTTAAAATATATAGTCAGTCTTTTTCATGTGACCTCTGTCAGCGACTTCTGAGTCACTGCAAGTGATTAAGGACTCTCCCAGCATGCAACTTTGTCAAGATACTAGTAAGGACTACTAGTATCTTACACCTCTCCTGTGTCCCCTCAGCAGTGTATTTCAGTCAATTTGCCTGTTCTGCTCCCTACTTTGTCTCTGGTGAATCCTCACTCCCCTGCTACTCTGGCCTACACCCCAGTTCTTGTATGCATAAATAATTCTTTTTTTTTTTAATGGGACTTGTAAAATCATTGTAGCTCTCTATATGCAAGTCATTAAAATTGACCTCTCCTGCCAGCCTTTCTGATGCTATTCTAATTACTCAACCAGCCTGAAAATCCAGGGCAAGAGGAAATTCCCCTGTCCCCCTATGACATACTGGTAGAAAAAAAGTGAGTTAGTATGTACAGTATTCCCCAAAGTATGTTCTCTTCTGCCATATACTAGACAAAATTATTCCATGCATTTGAAAAACTTCCACATTTTCCCTTTGGAGTTTCACAATATTCAGGAGCTTATAAAGGACTTTGAGGGGCTTAAAAATAGAAAAGCTGTTTTAATCCAGTGTTTGCCAAACTTAGTTGGCAACAATCTTTTTTTGCAACTTAATATTTTTAAATGATGGTAAAACATAACATGAAATACCATCTGAACCATTATGAGGTGCTATTAATTACATTTCAAACATGTCCAGAACTTTTCTACCCTACTCCCCATCCAAATTTTATACTCATTAAATAAAAGTTCCTATTCCCTCCTGCCTCCCCACCCCTACCCACTCACGCCTGGTAATCTCTAGTGAATAGAATCACCCCTTGCAAAAAGTCATGCCACACTTTACCTCTGTATAATTAAGAGCAGTAAAAATGTAAAAGATGTTTCAAGTTAATATATTATAAATTTAGATCTTATGTCCTTTCTGGAATATGATAATATTGGCATTTTTCCCATATTCATATTTTAGTACATATTTATAATTCTATAAATAATACTGTATATAATATTGGCAAATACCTAACTTACAAGGCACAAAGATTTTGAGAAAAAGAAACAATAATATTTGAAGTCATAGATAAATATATTAAGTTATTGGAAAGAGCCCATAAAATACCAACTTTATCTTTTTCTTCCTCACACAACACAGACTTTGAAATTGTTGAAACAGGGCTGCTAATTGTTGGGGAAAGAGGGGTTTACTAAGGCACTGCTTCTCATTGTTCTCTCCCTTAGAATCTCCATAAGAGTGCAGTGTTTTTAACATAACCATGAAGGGATGCAGAGATTAAAATATAATTGTTCTGGGAAGGGGCCTAGGGCAGCAGTATATTTTAGTTTCCCAGGTGATCCTAGTATGAAACCAGTGTTGAGAACCACTGTTCTAGTCTAGACTTGTGCTGCCTCATTTAGTAGCTGGTAGCTGAAGGTGGCTATTTATATTTAAATTAACTGAAATTAAATATTCAGTTCCACAGTAGCAGTGCCCTCACAGGAAGCTGTCTGCAGCCAGGGAGGTGACCCACATGGCACTGCAGACCTCTCCTGTCTGGTCCTCTGCTCCCCTCAGCAGTGTGGTTTAGTCAGTCTGCCTATTCTGCTCCCCACTCTGTCCCTGGCTTGTCCTCTCCACTCCGGGCTTATACCCCAGCTCTTGTATGCATAAATAAAGCCTTTAAAAACAAAATGATACATTTCATCATTAAACTTTCATTTTTCTATTCTTTGTTTTATTTAGAATATCTGAATTACTGAATGATCTGTTGAGGTAAACAAATGGTTTAAGAAATTCAACCTATTTCTCAATAGTTAATTGCTTTAAAACATCTTTCAAGCAAGTTTATTTTTAAAACATCTTTCTTAATAGGCTATTTTAAAATCCATTTATAAGACAGGACAACTTATTAAGGAAATAAGTGACATTTTTTAAATAACTTTATAAAAAGAATCAAGAAGTAGCACTACAGAATTTCTCTACTGAATTTCACCATGCTCACTACTAGCCCGTTGTGTCGCTTTTGCTTTAAATTGAAATAGACTTTTAAGACCTAGGATCACTTTTCAGTAGAGTGTCAGAACCTATACCAGGTTGGCATGAGGAAAGAGCTGATAAGTTATCTTTCTTCTCCACCATTGAAACGATCCCTATGCGGGATACTTGAACTCTGGGCGGTATCGTAAGATCAGCACTCAAGTGGGCTTCTCCCTGGGGTTCAAAAAAGTACTGATGGCAGGATCTACATATCCACCCTATAAAGAACAAACTGCAAAATAGTTAGCATGACGGAGTGCTAATATTGACATCACAGAGTTGTGTGGGTTTCAAGTTTATATTGATAAAGAACTTAAAACAACTCAGAGAAGCCCGGGAGGTGCCGAGTGTTTTGTGGGAAGAACAAACCTGCATAGACCAAAAAGGTGATGAGTGCTGCCAGCAGGTGGATTCGAAGCTTGGTTCTGACCTCCTGGAAGTGCAACAGAGCGCTGTGGAAGATGAAGGAGCACATGGTCTCTACGATGACTGCTTTGTGCAAGTCGACCTGGATGGGACTCCTGCAAGCGAAGGTCCTCTGGCTGTCGTGGTACTTGGTCAGCCCCAGGCTCCACAGGATGCCTATGCAGTACCTGCTGCTCAGGGCGCCAATCAGCTGAGCCAACAGCCTCACCGCACCCATCTCAGGGGACATCCCCCCGAGCATCAACTGCATCATTATGCCGCACGGGTTACTGGAGGTGCCCACCAGAGTCAAGCCATGCACCAACGAGAAGAAGTAGACCAGCATCAGCGGCCAGGTTGGGTGCATAGGTTCCTGCTCGCTCAGTAGTTGCAGTTCATGAGTGCAGCAGCAGAGCTGGAAGGTGGCCAGAAACTCCAGGACGAAGGCGTGGGCCATGGGCCTGTGCAGCTGCTGCCGGGTGACCACCCGGCCCACCCCCATGGACAGCACGAGCGACAGCATCAGCACCAGCGAGGTGCAGGTGTCCTGCACCTCGGGCCTGAGACCCCCGAGCGCCGTCATGGCTCGCTCGCGGCCGGCGCTGGCAGCGGGCGCAGGCTCGGCGGGAGGCGGACTGAGGACCGGAGTCCGATGTCCGCGGCCCCGCCCCCTCCTCAGCCCCTCGGGGCGGGCCGCCTCGGAGGCCCAGGGGGCGTCACGCAAGAGGGCTCCTCCCCCTCCCCGGCTCCGCGCGGGGGTAATGGGACGGGAGCCGGGGAGGAGGGACGGGGAGGCGAGCTGTGGAAAGCCCTCCGAGGGCGCCGACTGAGGGGCCAACGGTCAGCTGGAGGCGGAAACACACCCGCCTCGCCGCCTCCCTAGGAGCCGGGGAGCGTGTTCCGGCAGCGCTGGGCGCGGAGGGACGCGCGCGCCGCAGGTCAGTGCGCATGCGCGCCGGTGCCTGCGCCCTGGCCCTGGAGAGGGCGGCGTGACCCGGGACCCGAGACCTCGGTGGGGGAGATCTGGGCTCCGCCTCGTGAGCGTTCACTCCAGCACACAGAAAGGGCGCGTCCACTGCTCTCTGCTGCTTTGAAGTGCGGGCCTTGAGATTTTCCTTTGCTTGCTCCTAAGGTGTAAAACTGGCAAAGTGGCAGGACCCCCGAAAGAGCCTCTTGACCAACCGCCCCGTTCTTGACTGACGGGGCGACTGTGAAGACTGGAGGTGCAGCTTCGAAGCGGGGGGCTTGGAATGGGGGGGTGGTCTAACCCGGGTCAACCTCGGGCGGAGCTAGGTTCGAGTTAAGTGACAGATGCCACTGGGGCTCCTTGAGACTTAGTTTCCTTTTGCTTATCGCCTCAACCCGAAGTCCTGCAGCAGACAGCCCGCCCCGTCGATTTGTTGTAAACGGATGAAAACCCCAGAGTTTCCAGCACTTACTGTTAAGTACCGACCAGAAGCATGGGTGCCTGCCCGCTTCTGGTCGGCAGTTCTTGGAGGGCTGGAGAGGAGGGAGAGAGGAACAAAAAACGAGAATCAGTGGGGCTTCACGGGGATAGAGCACTTGAAAGGTGTTGGAGAGCTTCTCCTCAGCTTTCCTCCCCAAACGCAGCTTGTCCTGTTATAACTCATGAAATTTCTCTTTATAACTCCGAAGTTTTCAGTCAAGAGTCATTATCTGAATTAAAAAATAAAGTCACAAAACATAGACACTATGTACAGAAATGAAGTAATACCGTCTTTCCTGTGTCGGTGCCCAACCCAGAAGTAAAGTAAAATTATTTTTTAGACACTGTTGTTGAAATAATTTACTTTTAAATTTACAATCCTGTAAGTATAATCCTTTCATCTCTCCTTTTACTAGAAGTCCCTTGGGGTTTATTTAATATGAATATATTTTGTTCACTACTCTGCTGCTAGCTCACTTTTAATATTAAGTTATAGAGAAAACTAGTCTGTTAACATCATTATAATATTTACTGTAATTTTAAAAACCTCGGGCATTGTTTCAGTTAAACAAGATCAAAAGTAAAATCTAGTTACTTGTGTGTGGGTATTTCACAACACATAAATCAATCTCTTTCTATTTCCAGACTCAAGAAATTGTAACAGGGTGATCCCCATGGAAAGGGGACGTTCTAGGCTCCCTGCCTGTGGGAGGCACTTGGAGGAGAGACCTGTGAAGAAGCTACACTTGCTTCTCAGCCTTGGACTTGTCCCAGGTTCTTGCAGAACATGGAAGGAGACACTTGAAAGAGAGAGAGCAGTGAGTGAGAGACCCCTGGGGAGGCTGACAATGGCAGCCTTTATTTTTTTTTTGCCTTCCAGATTTGTCTGGCCTGTTCTACTGCTTTCCAATGGGTCCTCACCAGAAGGTGCCTTAGACTTGTGCCAGGCTTTTGGGTCTCAGTGATCCTGTTTTGGACCAACCCTGTTTGGCTGGGCATTTACCCAGGGGTGGGTAACTTTGGGTGCTCTTTTCTCTTAATTGCACACTAATTTTATTAAAGGTGTTAAACACACTAGAGTATGTTTTATAGAACTCATTTAGAGCGGGCAGGTTTTGGGGTTGCCAGGGTGCCCCTCACTTTGCCCTGTAACACAATCACTAATTAAAATCTCTTCAGTGACATCATGCGCAAGACCTCTGTGAGAAGAAAAGCACTATTGCTTCAGCATAAGTTTCTGTTGAACACGACTAATATCCAAGAGACATAGAGAAC
The DNA here is from genome assembly GCF_000260355.1 of Condylura cristata. Classification (NCBI taxonomy): domain Eukaryota; kingdom Metazoa; phylum Chordata; class Mammalia; order Eulipotyphla; family Talpidae; genus Condylura; species Condylura cristata. Next base: position 41,429,454 of record NW_004567116.1, on the reverse strand, counting down.
TCAACAAGAAAATGAAAATGGGCAGAGAATATAATTAGACACTTTCCCAAAGTAACATACAGATAACCAGAGCATATAAAAGAACACTTGTCATTACTAATCATCAGGGAAACACAAATCAAAACCACAGGGAGATACCACTTCCGAGAAATATCACTTCCCTTTAACTATTTATACTTTGTTTTTTATTTTTTCATTATTATAATAATTTATTTTTATATCATTTTGTGCATTTTTCCATCTCGGTTGTAATCCCCATGGACTTCCCATCACCAAATCAGCCATGTGCTATCACTACAGTCCCATGCACTCCCACTCCCCATTTTTGATCCCATTTCCCACTCCACCCCTATAAAATGTCTTTGGTATATAGTTGTTCATTATTATTTTTTTCTCCTCCTGGTTCTGTATGCTCCCGCTATGAGTGAAACCATCTGGTATTTTTCTTGTCTTTTGTTTTTCTGGCTTATTTCACTAAGCCAGTTCCATCCACGTTGCTGCAAAAGGCATGACTTTCTTTTTTGATTGCTAAGTAATATTCCATTCTGTATATGTACCACATCTTTTTAATCTGGTCATCTAGTTTTGGGCATTTGGGTTGATTCTATGTCTTTCCTAATGTAAATAAGGCAGCAATAAACATGGGGGTGCAGGGGACTTTTTGAATCTGTTTTTGTGTCTTTTGGATAGATACCTAGGACTAGGATTGCCAGGTTATATGGAAGCTCCATGTGTAGCAGTTTGAGGAACCTCCAAACAGTTTTCCATAGTGGTTGTACTAGTTTGCATTCCCACCAGCAGTTCTCCACATCCTAGCCAACATTTGTTGTTGCTAGTTGTTTGAAGATGTGCCATTCTCACTGGTGGTGTTTTATTGTGGTTTTAATTTGCATCTCCCTTATTACAAGTGATGTTGAACATTTTTTCATATGCTTTCTAGATTTTATTTTATTGACTTATGCATATACAGAGCTAGGGTGTAGGCCAGAGGTGTGGTGTGGGTGTGTGAGAGGATTCACCAAAAACAGTTTGGAGAGCAGAACAGGCAGATCGACTGAAATATACTGCTGAGGGGAGTAGCGGGTGAGACAGGAGAGGTCTGCTGTGCCATTTGTGTTAGCTTCCTGGCCAGGGATTGAACTCATGCTGTAGTGACTGCAGATAGCTTCATAGTGCTGAGACTTAATCTCTTGAGCCTCCAGGGAGGCCCCTACATTGTTTCTTAAGTTGCATTTATTTATTTTCTTACATAGTTGTTCATTTTTTTTTTTTTACAATATTTGATTTCTCCCTCAGATGTAGTCCCTGTGGCACCCCTGATCCATCACCATAGTTCCTTGTGCTCTTCCCTCCCATGTTTTAATCCCTACTCCTCTTTCTGTATGCCTCAGCTCTATGGCCTACTTGTAAGTTTGTAAGAAAAAATAAATATTTGGGCTCTCCCTGGTGGCGCAGCTAAGCCAAGCTATGGCCACTTCAGTGTGAGTTCCATCCATGGCTGAGAGGTGACCCATATGGTGCAGCAGACCTCTCCTGACCCGCCCACTGCTCCCCTCAGCAGTGTACTTCGTCAGTCAGCCTGTTTTGCTCCATACTCTGTTTCTGGTGAATCTTCTTGCCACCCCTATACCTCTGGCCTGTACCCTAGTTCTATATGCATAAATAAATAAATCTAAAAAAAAGAAAAAATAAGTTGTTCTTAACCATTTGGTTTTTCTATATTCCAGATATAAGTGAAACCATCTGATATTTACCTTTCTTCTGACTTACTTTGCATAGTATAATCCTTTCCAGCTCCATCCATATTGCTGCAAATGCCATGAGATTATCTTTTTGATCACTCAGTAGTATTCCATTGTGTATATATACCACAACTTTTTGATCCATTCATCTATTTTGAATTGTTTAGTTTATTTCCATATCTTAGCTATTGTAAATAACATTGCAATAAATATCGGAGTGCAGGTTTCCTTTCAAGTGACTGGATTTGTGTTCTTTGTAGATTCCTAGGAGTGGAATCACTGGGTTATTTGGTAGATACAATTTTAGTGTTTTGAGGAACTGACACACAGCTTTCTATAGTGGCTGGACAATTTATATTCCTATCAGCAGTGTAAGAGGGTTTCCTTTCTCCACACACTTATTTGCATTTCCCCCTCCCACCCCCACCCCCAGTTTTTGTTTTTAAATGGGACATTCTCACAGGTGTGAGATGATATCTCATTGTGTGTTTGATTTGCATTTCCCTGATGATTAGTGATATTGAACATCTTTTTCATGTGTCAGTTGGCAGAGAATGGTCCAATTTAAAAAGATTAGAAACAACAAGCAAGGGTATGGAGAAAAAGGAACCCTCGTACAACCCTTATTGGTGGGAAAATAAACTGGTCCTATCTACATGGAAAACACTATGGAAGTTTCTCATGCTATTACAAATAGAATTACCATGTGGTCTAGCAGTTCTATTCTTAGGTATCTGTCCACAGGATATAAAAACACTATATTTGAATTTGAAAAAATGGATGCACTCTTATGTTTATTGCAGCACTATTTACAATAACCAGTATATGGAAACAACCTAAGTGCCCAGCAACAGGAGTTAGATAAAGTAAGTGGTAAATTAAATCTTGCCATTTGTACTAGCATAGAGGGAACTGGAGGCTGTTATGTTCAGTGAAATTAGTCAGAAGGAGATAGATAAATAGCAGATGATATCACTCATGTAGAATAGTAAAAAAAGGACAAAAGAACAGACAAAAGTAAAGCAAAAAACCCCCCAAAAATAAAAAACCAAAACACTCTAGAAATTTGAATGTAGGACTGAGGATACCAGAGAGTAAGGGGTGAGGATATGAAGCCAAGGTGGGAAAGAAACCCGCTGGAATCTGGTGGAGGATTTTGGTGTGCTGGTGATGAATGTGGCATGGTAACATACTTTTGAAGAAGTGTAAACCTAAAACATATGGTGTTGGAAGCCAGTGTTATCTCAATAAAAGAAATAATTAAAGACAAATATTTTTGAGTAACACCTGCATCTTGCAAATCCAGATCTCAAAACTTCAGTTTCCAAGAACAAGGTTTTCATGAGGCATAATGACTCTGATACTGGTTGGGAACGTAAGAAGAGTCTGGCTTTCTCTGAAATTCTAACCACTTTGTGTTTGGGCCTTGTGGGGATATCCTGACCACGAAAAAGCAATGTGATCCTGAGAGGCAGGGAGTAATACTTCGTTTGGTGAAAAGACTGGGTTTAGCATTTGAAAATGAGGGATTGAATCTCTAAGAATGTATTTAGAATGTGGTCATGAGGAAATCATTACACTTCCTGAGGTTCAGTTTTTCCATTATAAACTAGGGTAGCTAACTCAAGTTTTGTTGTGAAGGTTGAGTGAGACCATAAAGATGAAGGGCTTTGTAAATAACATGAAAGAGTTATCTTTTTGAGATATATTTCATACCCTATAAAATTCACTTTTTTAAAATGTTCCATTTAGTGGTAAGTATATTAATTAAATTGCAACCCATCATAAGTTAGTTATTATTCTGAGTGGTAATTTTAGCAATGAAGCCCTAAATATATAATGTGTTTCTTTCTTTGACATGGATTGTTTGAATGTGATCATATGAAACAGTTAAATCTTCTTACAGCAGCCACAGCTTCCTATGTGGAAATGAGATCTAAAACATAACTTTGGAAAGGACTAAAGATACCAACCAATGGATCTTGAGGTGAAAAATTATCTAGGGCTTTACCACATACAATCAGTTGGATTTTTGTGAGGTCTTTTTGCTCTTATCTCAGAGATGCTTACCTTAGAAGTAGGTGATCTTCCTGTTAATCCTAATTTTATTTATCTATTTATTTTTAGTGCTGTGCTTTAACCCGCTGCACCACCAGGGAGGGCCCTATCTATTTATTTTTAAGGATTTATTTATTCATGCATACAAGAACTGGGATACAAGCCTGAGGTGCGTGGAGGTAAGAGGATTCACCAGAGACAGAGTAGGGAGCAGAACAGGCAGATGTACTGAAATACTGCTGAGGGGAGCAGTTGGTGAGATAGGAGAGGTCACTGCACCATGTGGGTCACTTCCTGGTGGGTGATGAAACTTGTGCTGCAGTGGCTGCTGATAGTTTCCTAGTGCTGCGCTTTAACCCCTTGAGCCATCAGGGAAGGCACAATACTAATTTCAATTAAAAAAATACTTGAGTAACAGACAATAAAGAGTTTGCCTCAATAACACAGTCTCATAACAATATGTGATATTTATTGAGCACTAATTTGTGTGAAACCAAGTATCACTGTCCTTATTTTCCATAGTTCCAGAGAGAATAAAAACAAACAGAAGATAGATAATATTGTGGAAGAAGAATGTAGGTCTATAAAATTAGCGTAAATCACCACCAATACTCCAAAATTTAGATAAATTAAATCATCCTACAATGGATTGTTGGGTTGTCCTTGACTACAGTGTGAGAAGATTTCACAGCCACCCACGTCTTTACCAGAAGTAAAAGCAGCGTTTATTTAGAGACAATATGAAATTGCACCCAGAAAGAGATGGGGCAGAAGGCAAAATTCTGGGCAAAAACTAAGAGGGAATTGTGACTCCGGGCTTAAATGGGGCACAGGAAATGTTCACTCAGTCCCTTCCTGGGTTGTACTGCTCAGGAGCTCCGAGGTGATTGGCTTGTGGGTGGAGGCCGCAGTTTCTAAGTCACTCCCCTTTCTACTGTGCTCAGGTAACCGGCTGGCGCAGGGTGAGCTTTTGGCCTGAGTTGCCATGGTAACAATCTCCTGTGGGGTTTTATAGGGTATTGCCTGTCCTGTCTAGGGGAGAAACATTTGGGGTTTTATGAGGTATTGCTTGTCCTATTGAGCGGAACTGGCTTATCGTCCAGAACCCAGCCTCATTCCGGGAATGGCCCCCAGCTGTGTGTGTGTAGATGGGGGTGGGAACTACTACCTTTTTCCCCTCTGGGCTTTACCAGTTCTGGCAAGTTATTTCCTGGGGTTCTGGGTGTAGTTGGCAGTTTAATTTTCTTTGGGCTTTGCCCTCCTTGTCCTAAATGTCTAACAGGATAAGATCAAATTTTCACAGAAGCTGGCCTGTTTAACAAAGCCCTCTAGAATTTCCTTCTTTTACTCTGATTTCATGCTATTTACTGATCTAACTTCCCCTGTTTCTTAACACGAGAAAAAATAGGCCATGAGTATAGGAATACCAGAATTTCCACTGCCAGTATATTTTGTATTAGATGATTAAACACTATTTTAGTTCAGTAGTTTAAGGAACTAATTTTTAAAATTTTCAATTATGGAAATTTCCTAACATATAAAAGTAGAGAAGGAGCCTGGAATAAAGCAAATATCTTGTCATGCTTGTGGGACATACTTCCAGTCTACTCTTTCTCTGCTTCTCATCCTTGACTTTTTTTCCCCTTGAGGTTAAGCCATATAGAATGCAGGTAAAGTTCTTCCTTACCCAGTTGCATCTAATTGAGTTTGGTCAGTGGAGAGTGTTGTGGGGAGAAGATCAGTCTGAGGCCAGAGGTGCAGGGGTGAAAGAATTCACCAGAGACAGAACAGAACAGGTGCATTTAGGAGAAGCAACAGGTGAGGGCCCTGTCTGGTGGCCCAACGGGCTAAAGCACAGCTCTGTGAAGCTGCAGCATGAGTTCGATCCCCGGCCAGGTAGGTGACCCACATGGTGCAGCAGACCTCTTCTATCTCCCTCCTTGCTCCCCTCAGCAGTGTATAGATCCTCCTGATCTGCTTCCCATTCTGATTCTGGTGAATCCTCTCAATCACACCCTGACCGGCACCTCTGGCCTGTACCCCAGTTCTGTATACATAAATAAATAAATCTTTTAAAAAGAGAGAGAAGCAACAGGTGAGACAGGAGAAGTCTGTGCCCTGAGGAGGATTTGAGGATCTCTTTTATACTTTGTTTTCAAGGGCTTTCTAACTGAAGGTGCCACTTTGCACCAGTTATCTGCTGAATGTCTGGTCTTCTGCACTGGATTTGAGGGAAGCATGTCTGGCGCCTGCTTTTGTATTCCTGGAATGGGCTGACTGTTCTGGTCATGGTTGGTTTTATGACCTTGTCCCCAAGGGAGCCTTATCCAGTCCCTTATCTATTACTCCAAATCTGCCTGCTGGTCAGGAGTCTGGGTTTAGTTTTTAACCTTACTAAGTTGTACCCAGACAGAGAACACCACCGGGAGTTTGGGGAACTGGAGGAGATAATACCTTGAGGCACCCGTCCTCTGATTCTGAAAGTTTGTTGCAGCCAGGGGTATCGTTTGGGTATGCTTTCGGTAAAGGCCACAACTTCTCCCTGGAATGTTTTATGTCTCTGCGTTCTAATAGCTACAGTTGATCTTTGAACAATGCAGAGGTTTTGGATGCTAACCTTCACACAGTTGAAATCTGCTTATGACTTTTGACTCCTACAAAAACTTAACTCTTGACTGGAGTGATTATTGTTAACATAAAATAATTGATTAACACACGTTTGGTATATTATATGTACTATATACTGTATTCTTAGAGTAAGCTATAGTCTTTGGAGACCTGATGATTAAATGTCATGTAGTATCTTGGATGGAATACTGTGACAGGTGAAGGATATAAGGTATAAATTAAGGAGATATCATTAAAATGTACACTTTATTAATACCATATTAATATTGGTTCATCAATTATGACAAATGTCCCATACTGACATAATTTGTTAATAATAGGGCAAATTAAGTGCAGACTACATAGGAACACTCTTTCCTATATTTGAACTTTTTCTGTAAATCTTTTTTGTTTACTTAAGAATCTATATCTTAAATAAAAAGTTTATTAGAATAAGTGGATAATATTACACACATACAAAATAAAAGTTGATCTTATTTTTCTGAAGGAGAATTAGAATACCAGGAAGTTTCAGCAGAATCTGGAGTTGGCACTGGTGGTTTTGTCAATGACAAATAATAGTGAGGACCTCAGCAATTATTTAAAAAAAAAAAGGCCTCAGCAAATGACCTTGAGGCCCTGGAGCAGGCTCCTGTGAGCACCAGCCACTGCAGAGTGCTGCGGGCAGGCACCAGAGGTCTGTTTGTTCTTTAAGCCTTGGGGGAAACGCAAACTCCATAGTAAGCCAGGAGCTAGAGCAAGTAGAAAGGAAATGGTGGTGAAGCAGCTTCACAAAACAAATTGTGAGAAAACGAGGAAGCTTAGATTTTCTGCAGAATAAGTAGAAGCAGAGCCAAAGAATTACAGTTTTATAACTGTTGCTGCAGCCCTATATTTACAATGAAGGACACTGTTACCTGAAAAATGGATTTTACAAAATGAGAGGATTTATGTCCATGGTATCAATAAATATCTTTAAAATGTGTTAAAAATGAAATGCAAAATAAAAATTGCCAAAACACACACACTCCAAATGCAATTTAACAATTTGACTCAATGGATTTTTAAAATGATACTTATTTATGTGTATATTTTACATTTTTATTCATTTTTGTACAATGTTGATTTCTCCTGTCAGGTGTAGTGCCTGTAAAATTCCCAGCACTGAATCACCTGTGAACCACCACCATCACCTCTTGTGCTCTTCCTGCCCCTTTTTAATCCCTTTCCCTCCCCCTTCCCTGCTGAATGTCTCCAATTTATACTGCCTGCTAGTTTTGTCTTTTTCCCCCAACCCCTTATTTGGTTCCCCTGTATTCCTCCTATAAGAGAACCCATCTAATGTTTTTCTTTTTCCTCCTGATTTATTTCACTCAGCGTATTTCCATCCAGCTCCATCCATCTTGCTGCAAATGGCATGAGTTAATCTTTTTGACAGCTGAATAATATTCCATTGTGTATATATACCACATTTTTTTAATCCAGTCATCTGTTTTGGGTATTTAGGTTGTTTCTATATCTTATCTATTATAAATAGTGCTGCAATAAACATTAGTGAAGGTTTTCAAAGAATTTAAAAAAAATAATATAATAGTTTATTTTTACATCATTTTGTGCATTTTTTCAACTCAGTTGTAATCCTCATGGGCTTCCCATCACCAAATCACCCATGTGCCATCTCCATAGTCCAGTGCACTTCCCTCTCCTCACCGTTATTGATCCCATTCCCCATTCATTATTATTATTATTATTATTGTTCATTATTATTGTTATTTTCTTGTCTGGTCCTTTAGCCTCCTGCTATGAATGAGACCACCTGGTATTTTTCCTTTTCTTTCTGGCTTATTTCACTCAGCATGATCTTTTCCAGCTCCATCCATGTTGTTGCAAAAGGCATGTGTGGTTTTTGTTGTTTTTTGGTTGCTGAGTAATATTCCATTGTGTATATGTACCACATCTTTTTAATCGAGTCATCTACTTTTGGGCATTGGGCTGTTTCCATGTCTTTCCAATTGTAAATAAAGCAGCAATAAATATGTGGGATGCAGGTGTCTTTTTGAATCAGTGTTTTTGTGTCTTTTAGGTAGATACCTACGACTGGGATTGCTGGGTTATATGGAAGCTCCATGTGTAGCAGTTTGAGGAACTTCCAAACAGTTTTCCACAGTGGTTGTACTAGTTTGCATTCCCACCAGCAGTGCAGGAGAGTTCCTTTTTCTCCACATCCTAGCCAACATTTGTTGTTGCTAGTTGTTTTAAAATGTGCCATTCTCACTGGGGTAAGGTGGTGTCTCATTGTGGTTTTAATTTGCATCTCCCTTATTACAAGTGATGTTGAACATTTTTTCATATGCTTGTTGGCTATCTGCATTTCCTCTTTGGAGAAGTGTCTTTTTAGCTCTTCTGCCCATTTTTTGATGGGGTTGCTTATTTTTGTTGAGTTTTATCAGTTCTATGTATATCTTTGTGGTCAATCCTTTATCCTAGTTTTGTGTGAGAAAATTTTTTTCCCAATCAGTGGGATGTCTGTTTGTTTTTTGTAATGTCTCTTTGGCTGTACAGAAGCTCTTTAACTTGATGTAGTCCTATCTATTTATCTCAAAGGATTTTTTTTATAAAGTCTAAAACTAAGTTAATACACAGATGCCAGAAATCCCTCTCATTATTAGCCATACTCTATTAGGAATAGAAACCTCAGCCAACTGGTTTTTCAACTTCTTTTGTCTCTAAAGTCAGGAATGTGTGGTTTGAACATACTCCTACATTTCTGGTTTAAATTGAACTGGATGAAACTGATTCTTGCCAGGATTAACAACTCTGAATTCTAGCTATGGAGCTACCTCCTTCTGAATTTCATTCTACCTAGCTTCTTTTTCCAACTTCTAATAACTGTTTCATGAATAGCTCTTCTGTGTTAAAAGAGAGATGTTTGTTTGTTAGGATTAATTCTTTCCTAATCTCCAGATGGTGAACAGAAGCTAATTGGAGCTATAGAGACACGTTCTAATGCCAGACCAAGGTTTGTTCAATGAAGATTATGCGTAGAATGACTGACTAATAGGCATTTACCACCACCGACTCTTCATTTACTCAACTAGTATTTCTTGAATACCAGTTAAGTGCCAGTCAGTATGCTACTCACTGTACTGTCTCAATGAACACATTTTATTTACTCTTTTCTTAAGATTTATTTTTATTTATTTATGCATACAAATACTGGGGTATAGGCCAGAGGTGTAAGGGTGAGATGATTCACCAGAAACAGAGTGGGGAGCAGAGAGATAGGAGAGGTTTGCTGCACTACATGGGCTCTAACTCACCAAGCTCATGCCAGTGGCTGGTGATGGCTTGATAGTGCTGAGATTTTAACTCCTGCCACACTAGGGAGGCCCTGTATCCATTTACTCCAAATGATGAGTTAGGGTTAATTAGGCAGCTTCAGGGATTGTCCAGGCAGGAACTTTGGGAGAGTTAAAAAAACTGATATAAGGACAGGACAGAGAAATCCGGGAGGGTTAATTAAGGTAGTAAATTTTTTTTCCATTTTTGTATTGTGTCTGTGTATATATATTTTTTATTATAATAGTTTTATAATAGTTATAATAGTTTTATAAAACTATTTTATTATAATAGTTATTTTTACATCATTTTGTGCCTTTTTCCATCTCAGTTGTAATTCCTGTGGACTTCCCATCACCAATTTACCTGTGTGCCATCACCATAGTCCCATTCATTCCCCACCCCTCCATTTTTTTTTTTTTTTACTTTCAGTATTTTTTTTATTAAAAAGTTTATTTTTACATCATTTTGCACATTTTTTTTTCATCTCAATTGTAATCCCCACGGGTTTCCCATCACCAAATC
>NW_004567116.1:41405416-41418068 GCF_000260355.1 Condylura cristata | reverse complement strand
CAGCACCACTTGCTGAACAAATTTTCTTTGTTCCATTGTATCTTCTTTGCTCCTTTGTCAAAAATTAGGTGTCCATAAACTCGTGGGTTTATATGCCCCACCCCTCCATTTTTTATCTGAGGGCAGTAAATGTTAAGAACAGTGAAAGAAAAACTAAGGTCTTGTGGATTCCACACCTACCCCAGACACGGGAACTACAAATCCCAGCATCACCAAAGGGAGCATTGCTGGGGCCTGAGGGTGGAGTTAGGCAGCCAGGTTGGATATAAAGCCAGCCATAGGGTCTTTGGGGGTCTCTTGGCCTCACAGCTCATGGCTTGTCTCTTGGCTTTTTGCTGACTCTCAGTGTACTAGTGGGTTCCAAGTCAGCAGAGCTGGTAGGATACATTAATTAACCTCTCTCTCTTCCCAGTGTTATTCATTTCACTTTTTTATGCAAATAAACCCATTATTAACCTTTTTGTGTGTGCCTGCCATTGAATCTTGTAAGTCCCTTTAAGTGCACAGGTGAGGACTCACAGTCACATTGGGTTACCCTGCTGCTCCCCTCTGCCTTGCATTTCAGAGATCTACCTATTCTGCTCCCCACTTTGTCTCTGATGAATCCTCTCACCCCCAAACCTATCACACCTGGCCTATACCACAGTTCTTCTATGCAAAACAAACAAAAAACAAAACCGCACTGATTTTTAACCTTTGTAGGTAGAAGTAATAGTCTCCTTGAATTTGATCAATGTGATGGACCCTTACCACAAACATATCCCAAAAGCTTGCCAATAATTTCAAACTGTTGGTGATCCTTTGAAGCCCTTCCATGGGCTCTATAGATTTAGAAATTCTACCCTAAGAAATAAACACCAAAGTCAGAAGAAACATAAATTCTAAATAATATGGAAGGGAAAGTATACTAAGTGCTGAGGCATGTCAGCAGCAATAGTGGCAAGTAAGTTTCTGTAGCATTATCTGTCCTATGTTATCACCAGTTAACATAATATCAATTAATGTTTCCTGGAACAATCCAATGACGACCCAATGCCCCACTGAGTGAAATTGTCCTTGTCACAGAAGCTTTTTAAAAAAGAAACTCCCAGCTTATTTACCTTTGCTCTATTGCAGTGGCAATCAGCATAGTCAGTTGTATTATAAATTAAAATTAACCAGAGTGAAAAAAACTATGCAGTCTGAGAGATTGGAACACTAGGGGAGTGCTGTAAGTTTGAGCTATTTTATATAATGATAGAGAATAAGGTGATAATTGAGAGAAATTTGTAAAAGTGGGGGTGCAAGCCATGTCGATATTTGTGACAAAGGGAGCAGCAAAAGGCTTAAGCTAGTGGAGAAAGCAAGTCAGTACAGGAGTGGGAGGGAAATGAGGCCAGAGAGGGAGTTGTGGTATCAAGTCTCGCTGATCGGGGTAAAAAGGTCAGGGTTAAGGGTAAGAGCATCTGAGGGTGCCAGCCTCTGATAACATCTTTGAATGATGTTAGTCAAGGGAAAATTGCACAGTGAAATCCAGTGGAAGGTGTTTCACAATGCCCACAACAGTGCAGGTGCTGAAATGGGGGTTGGGTAGCCACACTAGGATGAAGCAAAGGTCCATGTGTGCAGAACTGGTGTGTGAGTATGACAGGGTAGGGTGGTGGAGGGGGTGAGCAGGAAACTGAAAGAACAATGGGAGAAACACTGAGGAACGTGAACTGACACAGAAGAAAAGGGTAGCTTACGTGGGAAGAACACAGAAAAAGATTAAATGGCGAAGGATCCGAAAGAAGGGATAAGTAAGGAACCAGTATTTGCCAAATACTTCCAATTTGCCAGGATCTTTACATATATATTTTAATGTGGCACAACAGGTTAAAGTGCAGCACTGTGAAACTATCTGCAGCCACCGCAGCACAAGTTCCATTCCCAGCAAGGAAGCAGACCCACATGGCACGGCAGAACTCTCCTGACCCACCTGCTGCTCCCCTCAGCAGTGTACTTATTTCATCGATCTGCCTGTCCTGCTCCCCACTCTGTCTCTGGTGAATACTTTCACCCCCTGTACCTCTGCCCTACACCCCAGTTCTTGTATGCATAAGTAAATAAATCTTTAAAAAATAAAGAATAATGAGATAACTGACAAGTGGAAAATATCCAAATTCTAAAAGGAATTCATACAACTCAACAAGAAAATAACCAAACACAAAAAATGGTCAGTTAATCCAGAACAGAGGTGCAGAGGCAGTGAGAGGATTCACTAGAGACAGAGTGGGGAGCAGAACAAGCAGATTGACGAAGCACACTGCTGAGGGAGCAGCGGTTGGGTCAGGAGAGGTCTGCCACGCCATGTGGATCTCCTCCCTGGCAGGCTGGTATAGAACTCTTGCCTCTTGTGGAAGTGGCTTTAGCTTCTTAGTGCTGTGTTTTAATCTGCTGCACCACCAGGGAGGGCCAACAGTTTCAAAAGAATACATATAAATGGTCAACAGGCATATGAAAAAAATGCGCATCATTACTATTATCAGGGAAATGTAAATCAAAGCCAAATGAAGGACTATCTCACATTTGTGAGAATGGCCCACATCAAAAAAACCAGAAACAAGTAATGATGGAGAGCATGCAAGGAAAAGGAACAGTTGTACACACTGGTGGGATTCTAAACTGATCCAACCTATATCGAAAACAGTATAGAGTTTTCTTAGCTATTACAAATAGAATTACCACTTGATCCCTTAGTTCTATTACTAGGGATCTATTTAAAGAATGCAAAAACTAATTTGAGAAGATCTTTACACTTGCACCCACAGGAGTACTATTAATTAATTTAAGAGATTTATTTATTTATGAATACAGAACTGAGGTACAGGCCAGAGGTGTGGGGGGTGAGAGGATTCACAAGTGACAGGGTGGGGAGCAGAACAGGCAGATTGAGGAAGCACACTGCTGAGGGGAGGAGCGGGTGGGTCAGGAGAGATCTGCCGCACCATGCCGGCCAGCTTCTTGGCCAGGGACCGAACTGGTGCTAAGTGGCTGCAGCTAGCTTCTTAGCGCTGTGCTTTAACCCACTGCGCCACCAGGGAGGGCCCAGCAGTACTACTTAGAACAGCTAATATATGGAAGCAACCTAAGTGCGCAATGACAGATGGCTGGATAAAGTAGATGTGGCATATGCACAAGATGGGATGCTACTCAACTGTAAGTTGAGTAAAAGATTAATTCTTTTCATCTGTAATAACATGGAGGGAACTGGAGGGGAGATGCTGGGTGAAGTAAGTTATAAAGAGATAGACCATTTCCAGATGATTTCAACCTTTTGTGGCTAGAAAGAAACAAAGCAAAGTAACAGACAAAACCAAACCAAATAAACCTTGGATTCAGACTGAAGCTACCAGAGGCGGGTGTGGGGAGCAAGGTGGGACAGGCCAGTGGACTGTAATAGAGGACTATTACTGCTTTTGTGGTGGGTGGGATTTGCTAACTGGTATTGAAAAGACATGAACCTATCCCCCTAAAACATATATAGTGTTGTAAACCAACTTCACACATTAATAAAAGTAATACACATTAATAAAAGTAATACAAAGAATAATGAAATAAATATTTTTAGATGTAGTTGACAAACAACATTGTAATAGTTTCAGGTGTTACAAAATAATGATTTAATATTTGTATATATTGCAAAATGTTCACCACAATAAATGTAGTTATCATCTATCACCACCAAATAGTTAGAATTTTTGTAACCTAAGTCAGACCTTACTAAAAGACCATCTTTTATCTACTTTTAATATACACATACATATATGTATAGATAATAGAGTATTATTAATTGTAACATACTGTTAACTTGGCTTTAAAGCTATACTACGAGATGGATGTAATATTGTCCCCATTTTATAGGTAGGAAAATTTCAGACCCAGAGAACTTCAGTAATCAAAGTAGTAGTATTATGGCAGGATTCTATCAGGTAATCAGGCAGCACTCAGGAGGAGGAGGGAAGCTCTTTAGTTTTTATTATACCTCTATGGTGGTGCAGATCTTAGGATGTAGCCTTCGAAGTCAGTTGTTTTTAGGGTTCCATTGTTTGCAAAAGAAACTAGTCAGGGCTCTCCCTGGTGGTTCATTGGGTTAAAGTGTAGCAAGATGAAGCTGCAGCTGCTTTAGCAAGAGTTCAATCCCATGACAGGGAGCTGACCCCTATGGCACAGCAGGCCTCTCCTGTCTTGCCCGCTGCTCCCCTCAGCAGTGTACTTCGTTCATCTGCCTGTTCTGCTCTCCGCTCTGTCTCTGGTGAATCCTCACACCACCCCTGCACCTTTGGCTTGTACCCCAGTTCTGTATGCATAAATAAATACATCTTATTAAAAAAAAAAAGAATTGTGTCTTCACTTTTGTGTTGTACTTCTGGCCTTATAAAAATTGCCACAAGATGGCAGCATCTTACTCGTTAGTCTGTAGCATTCATGCTGTGGGCGACTCTTTCCCACTAGGCCAGGGTCATGGATTGTATTGGCTATATATTACGCTATTTTAGGGTTTTAGGTCTTACAGCCAAGTCTTTAATTCATTTGGATTAAATTTTGTGTATTGTCCAGATGGTTTCGCTCATAGCAGGAGTATAATGGACCAGGCGAGAAAATAATAATAATAATGAACAGTCATATACCAGAGACATTTTGTGGGGGTGGAGTGAGGAATGGGATCAGAAACAGTTGGGGGAGGGAAATGCTCTGGACTATGGTGATGGCACATGGGTGACTCAATGATGGGAACCCCATGGGGATTACAATTGAGATGAAAAAAAAATGTACAAATTGATGTAAAAATAAGCTATTATATTTTATTAAAAAATTTTGTGTATTGTGTGAGATAAAAACATTGAAGAAAATGTAACATGGTCAGATGTAGTCCATATTTAGGAACTCACCCATTTTTTTTTTTTTTTAAAGATTTATACAGAACTGGAGAACAGGGTAGAGGTGCAGGAGAGTTGAGAGGATTTGCCAGAGACAGAGAGGGGAGCAGAACAGGCAGAATGAAGAAGTACACTGCTGCGGGGAGCAGTGGGCAAGACAGGTGAAGTCGGCCACATGATGTGGGTCACCTCCCTGGCCAGGGATTGAACTGGTACTGAAGCAGCTGTGGCTAGCTTCTTAGTGCTGTGCTTTAACCATTGTGCTACCACGGAGGGCCCAGAAAGTCACCCATCTTAACCAAAAATACTTGTTGGGAAATAGAGTAAAACCCCTAAGTTAACAGAAATATTTCATCCACTCATAGGCATTAAGCATTTTTGTTTGTTTGTTTGTTTTTTAATTATTGACCTAACATTTGCTTTCAACTATTGGGTTTTTGGAAAAGTCATGGCATATTTTCCTATGTTTTTTAAGCAAAATTACATCATGAACTTTCCCATAAACCCAATAAAATACAACAGCACTGTAGTTTGATAGTGTATATGTTATATAATGATCCCCACAAAGGTCTAGTTCCCATGCGTAATCATCCAATTCAGCACTTTCCCAACCATGTCCTCCACTCCCCATTGCACCAGGATATTAACATCTGCCTCCAAATAAACAGAACAAAATAAATCATTTCCAGTGCTATGTGAGTTTTTAAAAAATGACAGATGTAGTGGTCAAGTTTCCATTTGGGACACAAGAGAGAACTGTGTTAAAATTCTAATTCTGACAATTAGGTATGAGGAAAACTGATGCTAAGACTCTTTAAGAGATTAGCTGCAGTCACAGCTAATGAGAAGAAGCCAAAACTTGATGCATATTTGCTGGACTCCAAAGCCCAGGCTCATTTGTATACTCACTGCCATCTGTTCCCACCCCACTTAGATTATCTAGGTTATTTCTCTCAAGAACCAGCTCTGCTTTTATTCCCTCCTTAAAAACGCTTTTGCCTCAGAACACAAAGACACTTTTATTGACTCAATTTTTTAAAATATTTACTTATTTATGTATACAGAATTGGGGTACAGGCCAGAGGTGTGGGGACGGTGAGGAGATTCACCAGAAACACAGTGGGGAGCAGAACAGGTGTCTGACTGATGAAGTACACTGCTGAGGGGAGCAGCAGGCAGGTCAGGAGAGGTCTGCCACGCCATGTGGTCACCTCCAGGGTGGGGATCGAACTCGTGTTGAAGTGGCTTTAGCTTTTTAGAGCTGTGCTTTAACCCGCTGCACCACCAGGGAGGGCCTATTGACTCAATTTTTATGGCACTAATTAACCACCTTAGTTATTTGGTAAAGTGAACCTTATGTGTAGTTAATTTTGTCCTGTCTATGACCTGTTCCCTTACATCAGGCTGGGAAGGAGAGAGACCTTTCTCTAAACTGTGTTTTTGTCCTGGTGTGTGTATCTGTGTCAGAATACGGTGCAACTGCACAATCATAATACCTTCATCGTTTGTGAGACTGCTCCCCTGGGATTATCGGAGAAGGGGAACTTCTACAGACCCCAGGCGGAGTTGAAAATTTGAACTGCAATGGAATGGTAACTTTTGCAGGCTCAGCTTTATAGCGATACTCTCTTTTCTACAAGTATGCCTCTAGGTGTCAGCAGAACGTCTAATTTGAGAACACCAGGGTCTCAATAGAAATCAAAATCTCAAACTAGAAGTTAACCATTAACCTAAAGTTAAAATTCCTTTTCTAGCATAACAACAAGAGCAACATGCCTCCCAGCTCAGGGGCCAGTGCTAAAGAACCTACTGTTTCTGGGGCTGTTGATTATGCGGTCGTTTTTGAGGTTATGTGAAAGGCTGCCTCTTTGTAGCTTCAGCTTCCTCTACAACAATAACAAGTGAAACAGCTCATTCTCTGCCCCTGGGTCTGGGCCAGGGAGCACCCTGGCACAGGTGAGGCAGATTTGCCACACAGAAGTGGCAGTGCCAGGATCTCTTGTTGGCACCAGTGGAAGCCCCACTGTTCTCCATTGTCCTGCCCACAGCCCCTCCCTTCCGAGCAAAGCATTACCCACTCTCAGCATCCAGGAAGGATGGAAGTGAACAATGCACCTCTCAGATCCAGGGTAGAAGAGAATGCTTCTTCCCAGCAACATCCCAAGACCTGAAAAGTATTTATTTTGCTCATGTAAGCCACATTTTCACTTTTGTTCTTTTCAAGGGCCCCTTCCTAATAGACTGGTCCTTGCTTAGTCAAATCCACTTTCTTTAAAATTGATTTTATTTATTTATGCATATGAGAACTGGGGTACAGGTCAGAGATGTGGGGGGTGAGAGATTCACCAGAGACAGAGTGGAGAGCACAATAGGCAGATTGACTGAAATACACTGCGGTTGGGAGCAGCGGGTGAGACAGGAGAGGTCTGCTGAGCCATATGGGTCACCTTCCTGGCTGGGGGTGGAACTTGTGCTACAGTGGCTGGCAATAGCTTAATATCCTAAAACTTTAATCGCTGTGCTACCAGGGAGGCCCACCAAATCTACTTTCTATGCTCAAAATAGTAGAGATTATATTGCTTGGTCTCAGATGCATTCTTCAGAAATATATAATCTGAAGATGGCCAGATAGTAATTCTATCCATCCATCCACCCGCCCAGATGTCCACTGCATATGCTTTTACTGAGCTCCTATTATGTGCCAGGTACTGAGTCTTCTAGTGGGCAGCCAATAAGTGGTAAAAGGTATTAACAGTTTGATGATTAAGTCAGTCACAGGTAGGTTCAATTTTATGTGGTGAAATTTTTGAAGGGACAGGAGAGATAAGGGGACTAGCATTTACCAAAATGAACTGTCTGCCAGACGAGTGATAGAGGCTAGCTTTATATGCCTTCTGTTATTTAAGTCTTACCACCATCTTACGAGGTGGGCTGCCTTTATTTCCGTTTACAAAGGAGGAAGCTGAAGCTTATGAGTATAAGTCCCTTGACCAGGGGTGGGCAGCTGGTAAATGGGGCAGGAGTCTGTAAACACACCTCCCCACTCACAAAGCCTTGGGGTCTCCCACTGGAATTCCAACAACTGAACTGATTTCTCCTGCAAGTCTTGTGTCTGAAATAGATAACGCTTTAAATTGTTTTCTTTTCAAGCTTTCAAACCCAAAGCCCTTATTTTCTCTTTGCTTTACATTGAGGTTTACAGAGTAATTTCTTTGTTATTATTTTTTCTAACACTTCAATTTCCTGCCAGTAGTTTTCCATTATAAAACTGGGACAAATAACAAAGCACATGAAAGTCAATAGCAGTCACTTGGGTATTCAACAGTTTGTTTTTCTCTAGAATTAGTTCTTTGGTTTTATTTCTTTTAATTGACAAATTGCTGTGTTAAGACCAAAGAACATCTTGAAGAAAATAAAATCTTTTCTTCAAATCTTTTATTCTGATATAACTATTTCCATTCTAACCGGTACCCATATATAACTATATCAATTATAAATCCTTGATAAATGTGGCCTGGTATTATTATGTTTCAGTTTTTTCCCAATGCTCTTTAAAGATCATTAACCCGTGTTTCTGTGTCATTTTCCTAGTGTCTCATATGACAGCTGCCTAATAACCTATCAATTTTCATTATATTTTAAGGGTCTAGAGACAAAATTGAGGGCTTATTGTCAAGAAATGTTCTTCAATTCATTATTTAAACAATCTGCTTCAGTATAACTTTAACTCTTTTTGTGGTATCCATTCAATGTGTTACAACCTCAAGAGGACAAGGACATATTTCTCTGTAAATAGGACATTTCCTTTTTTTTTTTTTTAAGATGTGTTGGGGTTGCAATCAGATTTCCCATATTGGGATTTTAGGATAATGCTGCTGAAAATTTTTGGCATTTGTTCTTTTCAAATCCTCCGTGTCCTGAGGGCTGCACCCGGTGACTGATGTCTTCATTTGAAGGTTCTGAAAACCTATTTAGGCTTCAGTTAGTAGCGCTTATCATGGCTTTGCTCTGTAGAGTTTCTTTTTGGTAGCTGCTTCTTGTTCTTACAATGTCTGCTATATCTAGCAGCAAATTATCAAGCAATAGAGACTACTGTTGTTTGCTTTGAGGTGTGTGTGTGTGTGCACACATGCACACATGTTCACATGCATGGGTGTGCAGTCTTAATTGTGCTCTTTGCTGCAATCTACTTTTCTCTGTGTTGGCTTTACAGGCTGCCAAGCCAGCAGGGGAGAGAAACTAGCATGTAACCAGGTTAGGATTTTTTCTAGCCAAGTCTGTAGGTTTCTGTTTATCTCTAAGGTGTGTACTTAGCAGTTTTCCATCCCAGGATGGACAAGGAAGCCACTCTGAGCCAGGGTTCTGACAGTCTCTATGAGATTACAAGTTCTGCTGAGGGACCGGGCCTGTCTTTTTCTGCTTTATGACTTGCAGATGAATTTTCTCTTGGTTTTACCTGGGAGGTTGAATGGGAGAAATGATAAAACACCGATTATGCTATTGCAAACATACTTCAATAAAATAAAGGAAATATTAACAAATTTCAAACACAATGATAGAATATTCCCTTTCATTTTTTAAATGTTTTACCTATTCTTGCATGTAAGTGCTGGGGTGTAGACCAGAGATGTGGGGTGATAAGAGGATTCACCAGAGACAGTGGGAAGCAGAACAGGCAGATGTACTGAAATACACTGCTGAGGGGAGCAGCAGGTGAGTTAGAAGAGGTCTGCTGCGTCATCTGGGTTAGTCATGTGGGTCAGCTTCCTGGCCCAGGATCTAACTCATGCTGCAGTGGCTGTGGATAGTTTCATAGTGCTGAGACTTAACCCCTTGCGCCACCAGGGAGGCTCCTACATTTTGTTTTAAAACAAGCGGATTCTTCTCTGGACTGATTTATCTTAATACACCAGTCAAAGTGTTGGGGTCAGGCACCAGCCAAACCTAGGCACCCAGAAGGAGCAGATGCTCCAAGAAGAGATTCAGGACCTCATGACTTGTTTGTCACCACCAGTTAACGTAAGCCCAGGGAGAAAAATAAATTCAGTTCCTTGTCAAAATTTTCTACCCAGCTGTTTCTCCCCACTACATAGGCTTCTGAAAACCCCTCTTACCCCGCCCTCAGGGAAGGTCTGCCACCCCTCAGTTAAAACTTCACCAGGCACCTGGCCCTTAATAAAATCCCTCTTCTCTGAGACCATGTATGTGGTCCTTGGCAACCTTTCAGTAAGCTGTTGCTTTAAAGATAATACTCAAAGGTTTGCTGTTTCTGAGTAAAAGGCAATTTCTATGTAGTTTTGCTGAGACCTAAATTTGAATCCTGTGCAATAGGATGTGGTTGTGAAGAAGCTAGTCATTTGGTAAGTGAGGGCTGATGGACAGCCCTTCACATTCTCTGGTGGATTTTCACCTAAATACCCAGCATTATATAGGGTTATGGGGAAAATATATGATATAGTGGTATATTACACTTGGGGGAGGTATTTCTTGGCTATATTCTGCAACGCTGTCAAGAGCTATCATTCTTCAATTATGCTCAGATATTTTCTTCCTCTGTGGCTTTGATTTTACCCATAAACTGCGTCACCCCATAGCTGACAAAATCATGTTTAGCAAGTCTCTCACTCTCTCAATAAAGCCTTTCTTGATGTATTTCCACTAATATGATCCTCCTCATTTTGCCATTCTTAGAGTTTTATTTTGTACCTTTCTGGAGGGCAAATAAACTTTGCAGTTTAAACATTATATGTGTGGCCCTCCCTGGTGGCATAACAGGTTAAAGTGCAGCACTGAGCAGCTAACCACAACCACTACAGCATGAGTTTGATTCCTCGTCAGGGGAGTGACCCAGTGGTATGGTAGATCTCTTTAACACATCCTTTGCTCCCCTCATAGCACATTTCAGTAGATCTGCCTCTTCTGCTCCCCACTCTGTTTCTGGCGAATCCTCTTACACCCCACACCTCTGGCCTGTACCCCAGTTCTCGTATAAATAAATATTTAAAAAAATATATATATATATATATTCTTATAATGATCTGTGTATTTTATCTTGTTACTGTGCCTGACATCATATTACCTTCAGGATATACTGGGTCTTATCTGAAACTATCCGCAGCCACTGTAGCACAAGTTCCATCCCGCCAGGGAGCTGACCCACGTGGAACAGCAGACCTCTTATATCTGGTCTGCTGCTCTCCTCACCAGTCAGTCTGCCTGTTCTGCTCCCCATTGTCTCTTGTGAATCTTCTCACCCCTGCACATCTGTCCTGGACCTCAGTTATTGCAAGCATATATAAATAAATTTTTAAAAAAAGAAATGTTCTCTGCCCTCCCAGGTGGCGCAACGGGTAAGGACGCAGCACTGTAAGCTAGCCACAGCCACTTCAGGCTTCAGTGGGAGTGCATCCCCTCCCCGAGGTGATCCACATGGCGTGGCAGACCTCTCCTGCCCCGCCCGCTGCTCCCCTCAGCAGTGTACTTCATCAGTTGGCCGGTTCTGTTCCCCACTCTGCCTCTGGTGAATCCTCTCACTGCTCCTGCACCGCTGGCTTGTACCCCAGTTCTGTATGCATAAATAAATAAGAGAAAGAAAGAGAGAAAGGGGGAAAGAAAGAAAGAAGGAAAGAACGATTCTTGCAAGTTTCTAACCACCAAATTGTGAGAAATATAAAAGATAAAAAAGCCTATTAAGTGACACAGTAGGGATGAAAGAAACCAAATCAAGAAGACAGGGCATTCTAGAAGACACATGACTCAATTTTGTCAATAATTAAGTCATATGAAGAAAAAAGGTGTGAGAAGAGACAGGTTTAAGAGGCAAGTTTTTTCCACCCATTATTTATTGAGTTGTTCATTTTACTTTGAGTTGTAACAATAATTCACAATAAATATTGCACTCTACATAAGATACATATTCTAAATACCAACCCTTAATCAAATATGACTTTTAGTGATTTTGTGCATGCATCATCAGCACTACCTAGTTTTGGGACAATTTCATCATCATCTAAGTTTCTATCCATTTGCAGTCAAGTTCTACTCCAACACTCAGTGATAATTATTTATCTGCTTTCCATCTGTGGCTTTGCCTTTTATAGAAATTTCATATAAACAAGATTATACAATATGTAGTCTTGAGTTTGTCACTTTGCTTAAGCATTTTTAAAGCTCACCCATGTAGTTTGAAGTGTAAATATTTTCCATTTTTATTTTGGAATAGTATTCCTTTGTATAAACATTGATTTTATTTATCCATTGAATAATTGGTGGATAGTTACATTATTTCCAGTGTTGCTTTGAACATTTGTAAAGATCTTTGGGTACTTGTACATTTTCATTTCTCCATGGTTCCATCAAGAATGGAGGTGTTAGTGATTATGTTGAATGTGGACTTAGGAAGTTGCCAAAGTGGTTTCCAAAGTGGCAATGCTAAGGTACATTCCCACAGCAATAATAATTTCTCCACACCTACACCAACACTTGTTATTAGCAGCCATTTTGATTATGGCAATGCATTGGTTGTGCAGTAGGATCTCACTGTAGTGGTTTTCTTGGTTTGTCATTGATTTGTTAAAAATTTCAGTTGGGATCCTTCCTGGTGGTGCAGTGGGTTAAAGCGCAGTTTTGGTGCAAGGTTGTTCCCCATCTCTGAGGTGACCACATGGCGCGGCAGACCTCTCCTGTCCTGCCTGCTGCTCCCCTCAGCAGTGCACTTCGTTGATCTGCCTGTTCTGCTCCCCACTCTGACTATG
>NW_004567116.1:41389959-41405195 GCF_000260355.1 Condylura cristata | reverse complement strand
AAAAAACTTTCAGGTGGGAATCTTCATCTCTATGTGTATGTATAAGACTCACCTCAGCCACTACCCACTGTTAGATTGTCACGCTCTATCTTTCTCTCCCCTCTTCTGCCCTTCTGGTAATACTGTACCCCAGTTCTGGTAATACTACATGTTTTTCCGACACATAAGAGTCCGAAAGAGTTGTTTCATTCACCCCACTTCAACTCACACTTTATAGGAAGCATTGTAAAACAATTTCAATACTTTACATCATCTCACTATAAATACCTTCATCTCTAAAAATAATGACTTTAAGAAAATAGAATGGTGTGATGATAACATTAACAATAATTCCCTATTGATGTAGTTTTTGGAGTTGTTGGGTTTGGAAAGCAGGGTCCTTGGGTTCACTCTGAGAAATGCTTCAGAGCTCTCCTTTTGGCGGCATGTGGTGAGTTTTCTAGGCAAGTATCTCCAGGAGATAGAGATTTAGTTATATTTAAAGAGCAGATTTATTAAGGAGAGGGACAGAAGAATAAAGGACACTTGCATAGACACTAATCCAGTTATTTATATTTTCTGTATTGTTCTTTAAAAAAATAAATGTAGGGGCCTCCCTGGTGGCCCAGGGGTTGTCTTAGCTCTGTGAAGCTATCACCAGCCACTGTAGCTGGCTGAGTTCGAACCCCAGTCGGGAAGCCAACTCACATGACTTAGCGGATTTCTTCTGTCTTGGTGGCTGCTGCCCTCAGCAGTGGATTTCAGTAGGTCCACCTGTTCTGCTCCCCACTCTGTTTCTGATGAGTCCTCTCACCCCCTGCACCTCTGGTCTACACCCCAGTTCTTATATGCATAAATAAAATAAACCTTAAAAATTTTTAAATAATACCAAAATTTATGAAATAAAAGCAAACTGCCCAATTTCACTCTCCAGAGGAAGGAATCACTGTCAACAATTTGGTGTCAATATATTTCCTGTCTTTTTCTGTATGTCAGTAAATAAATACATACATGTTTATGTGTTGACATACACATGGTCTATGTTTATTTTTTAAAGATTTATTTATGCATACAGAACTGGGGTACAGGCCAGAGATGTAGGAGCAGTGAGAGGATTCACCAGAGACAGTGGGGAGCAGAACAGGCCAGTTGATGAAGTACACTGCTGAGGGGAGCAGCTGGCTGGTCAGGGGAGGTCTGCCATGCCATGTGGTCACCTCCAGGGTGGGCAGGGAGCGAAGTCATGCTGAAGTGGCTTTAGCTTCATAGTGCTGTGCTTTAACCTGCTGCGCCACCAGGGAAGTCCCAGCATATGTCTTTAAAATGAAAACAAATCCTATGTTGTTTTGCAGTTTTTTTGTTTGTTTGTTTCCATATTGTAATACATAGTGTCAGTTCCTATGGCTCCATAGAAGTAATTCAATAAGAAGCATTCATGTGCCTTTGTTCCCAGGTGTGAGATTGCTATGAGACAGACCCCTACAGCAGAACTGTGAGGTCACAGGTACAGAGTATATATTTGGTAAGCACTACAAAATGCTCCTCTGGCTGGCTCCTCCATAGTTATTGAGGCAAGAGCCTCAGTATTGTTGTATTTTCTGTGCATTTAGAAGTTGCTTGCTAAGAGACACTGTCTTTCTGGTGTCATTTATTTCTCAACAGGCACAGAAAGTGTTCTGGAGAATAAATGTGTATGACTAGCAAAACTCAGCCTCCTGGACAAGTCAGGCTCCATTCTGCTCTGTCGGAGGATAATGTGCTCTATGCTGTTTTCAAGATTCAGCGTTGCAGTGGATTGGATAAAATTAATGCGAGTCCTAGCTTTCTTTGTGAAAAAGACAGTGACAATTATGTAAGACAGGATCCCAAAAGCCAGCGGGGGAATAAAACTTCCTCTCAAAAGAGGTCCCAGTGATGGCAGCACGATTAGGTGAATGAGTAAAAGAAAGGGAAAGGAAGCTCTGACCTCGTTCCCTGGCATGTGCAAGATCTCACTTTCCCCTGCCACTGTTCTAGTGCCTTTTAGGGAGGACAAGTCCAGAGATGGGTAGTTTCAAATATACAAGAAATCTACGCTGAGTCCAACTGCCTCTCTTATGTAAGAGTGCATGTCATACAGGGGACAATCGTCCTAGGCAGAACTCCCAGAGAGATCACTGTGTAAACCGTCCTTCAGTTTAACAACTGTCCTTTGTTCAGGCTGCTCCCTCATCATCCTGCTATGGAGTTGCCGGTCCAAACCACTGCAGTAAGGTTTGGGCAAGAAGAAGTTATTCCATTGTCTTTTAGAAATTAGATCAATAAGAGTGACGTCACTCATGTGTCGGGCTGTCCTGAGTGCTGGCGTTTCAGATGACAGCTGTCACATGCTGCCTCATGGCTGCCAGTATTTTTCTAGGCCCATAGGAGAAGTGGGCACAGAGGAAATGCCCTATCCCAAATGTGTGTTTTGACCTAAGTTCTGAAAAGCTTGACTTTTTAGGTGACATAAAGCAGCATTTCGTTTCGTGCCTTCTAGAACAATGCATATTAAAACAATGGTTTCTCTTGATCTTAGGGAATAGATTTTTATTTCACATTTTTAAATCCAGGTCATAGACTGAATAAAATACAGAAAACATTTCATTGTATTTGACCTCTCCAGGGCCTCAACTCCAAGCTTGCTCAGTTCTCCATGGTAGTGGATGAGAAAACAGGTCACGAAACCCATATGGGGGAGCAGGAACAAGTCTATTTTAGTAACAGGGGACACACAAGTAGCATTAGCAGCAGCCACAGAAGCACAGTCTTCTGGGACGTGGCTACAGTGGTCCTGTGCCCAATTAGTGGCCAGCGAGTGGTCCCCTTTGTTTCCCCCTTTCCCCTCCCCTCACTACCCCCCCAAGAACCCTATGAGCTTTTATATCATTTATAGTCAAAGCCAGCATAGGGCCAAGTTTAGGCCAAGTTTATGGAAGTGTGTTTTGACTCATGTGAAGTATACATCAAGGGAACATTATTATTTATACTATTTACTGCTTTCTTCACCCATGGACCTCATCTCAAGGCTATGTGTTACCTACCAGGCCACCTGTGCTGGAAGGTCACCGGGAAAACCAGCCTGAAACACTCTGAGAAGCTGTTTTCCTGTGGGCCCTACAATCAACCAAACACTTAAAAAAAAAAAAAAAGATTTATTAATTTATCCATACAACAGCTGGGGTATAGGCCAGAAGTGCAGGGGGGGTGAGAGGATTCACTAAAGACAGAGTGGGGAGTAGAACAGGTGTATCTACTGAAATACACTGCTAAGAGGAACAGCAGGAGAGACAGGAGAGGTCTGTTGCACCATGGGGTCACCTCCCTGGTGGGGGACTGAATCAGTACTGCAGTGGCTGGGATTGCTTCCCAGTGCTGAGACTTCATAGTGCTAACCCCTTGTGCCACGAGGGAAGTCCTCACATTTACTATTTTTCAATTTCTGATTATTTTTTAGGTAAAGAACTGTATTTCATTGTTGAAAAACCTTTTCTCCTTTACAAGAAATTACATATTTCAAAAATAATAGTACAAGTTTCTAAACAAAAACAAAAAAGATAATGAGGTCAGTTGGTAGAATTTAATCTTTGAAGAGTTTAAGATAGAATATTTTAAACTCACATTTTAAATCTTGTTTTGTCTTTCTCATAGGTCACCAGAATCATTTGCCCTTAAGATCTGATCTATCATTTTATGTATTCTGCAGGTCATTGTCTGATTCCCACCAATTAAAATCTCCATAAATTTTGAAAGAGCCAATGATAGGTTTCATACAAGGTAGGCTTATTGGGGATTATACAACAGATTAGGGTTGGCAACTGCCCCTCTTGATTTGAGAGTGGGGTGTGGTGGGGGTGGTTGTGTGGGGGTGTTCTGATATATGGGGTTGGTTACTAGGGAAAGGTAGCAAGGAACAGACCAGATTATGGTGCCTAAATGACATCCTCCAGTGAAAAGAACCAGATGTCTTAGATGACTGATTTTAAATGTAGGGCAATACAAAATGAGTCTGGGACATCTTGCTGAACCAATAACTAAGTTATCAAAAGAACTCAGGAGTCAATACTGAAGGATCCAATCGGTCAAGGAAGGGATAATTTAAATATCCAAGAAGTAGTGGTTGAATTTGATTGAAATACGTAGACTACATTACAGTCTATGGAGTTCAAAAGGGGAAAGAGCACCAAAACAAACTCGCCCACTGGATACCATTAGCAGTACCTAAGCCAAAATTGGCCATTAAAGGGACATAATTGGGCCCTCCCTGGTGGCGCAGTGGGTTAAAGCACAGCATTGAGAATCTAAAGCCGCTTCCGCATGAGTTCAATTCCGCCTGCCCTGGAGGTGACCACATTGTGTCGCAGACCTCCCCTGATCCCACCGCTGCTCCCTTCAGCAGTGTACTTTGTTGATTTGCCTGTTCTGCTCCCCACTCTGTCTCTGGTGAAGCTTTCACTGCCCCTGAGCCTCTGGCCTGTACCCCAGTTCTGTATGCACAAATAAATAAATCTTTAAAAAAAAAAAAAGGGAAATAATTAAGCGTTATCTGGCCTTTCCGATATAGTCTGCTTTTTAGAGTAATCAGATAGTCTTAACTGGCGAGGAAAAGTTCTTTTTTACAGGTAATTGCTAGCAAATGATTGTGAGAGTGTTCAGAATTACAAAATTCAGTGTTTCTTTTTTTTTTAATTCAGTGTTTCATGAATTAGAAAAATCACCACTTTGCAATCCTAGTGATATAATAGATTAAGATAAAGATTTTTTAAAGAAGGATGAAAACATTACATGAAAGACTTATTGGAGAGCTTTACAATGGAGAGAACTAGCTGACACCATTCGAGCCCACTGATCAACCTTAACCCCATTAAGAGTGAATCAGCCCCTCTTATGTGTCAGTGATATGTCCCTGTTATGGAAAACATAGAACCTAAATCCAGTAAGGCACAGAACTGTCTTCCAATTTATATAAAATATAGGAGGTAGGTAGTTTACATAAAATAAAGGAGGAGGTTTAAGTTACCCTCTAAGGACATAAGTGGATTAATCCAGGATATAGGATATTCTTTTTTTTTTTTAAAGATTTATTTATTTATTCACACAGAACTGGGGTACAGGCCAGAGATGCAAAGGGTGAGAGGATTCACCAGAGATAGAGCGGGGAGCAGAACAGACAGATCGACGAAGTACACTGCTGAGGGGAGCAGCGGGCGGGGCAGGAGAGGTCTGCCACGCCAGGTGGTCACCTCCAGGGCAGGCGGGGATCGAACTCATGCGGAAGTGGCTTAAGCCTCCTAGTGCTGTGCTTTGACCCACTGCACCACAAGGGAGGGCCCGGATATGGGATATTCTATAGAATAATTGAAACAACAGTCAAAAGGTCAATAGTGTAGGAGGTGGAGAGAATGTTCCAGATTTTAAGAGATTCAAGACAGTGCCAACAATGCAATGTGTGAATCTCACACGGATTTTGATTCTAATGGAACTGCAGCAGAGGCATCTCCATGGAAGAGGGAAACACCATGTTCCCTGCACCCATTTACAAGCTTCCACCTGGAACCAGTTATTGGGAACGATGGGTGGAGCTGAGCAGGTGAAGCTACAGCACATGGAGGGTAGGTGGGTTCTAGAGAGACATGTGGGAAAGAAGGGCGCTTGCTTCTCAGCTTCAGACTTGCACCAGGAAGAGAGGGGAGGAGACATGTGGAGGAGCAACATATAAAGACCCTTGAAAGAGACCTGTAGGTGAGGGGCCCATGGGCAGGCTGACAATGGCAGCTCTTACGTTGATTTGTACTTTGATTTTGCTCCTTTCATCCCAGACTCTCCTGGTCCCTCCTGTCCATTTTCTGTGGGTCCCGGCCAGAAGGGGTCTTAGACTTGGGGCAAACTTTTTGGCCTCAGTGGTCCTGCTTCAGGTCACTTTGTTTGACTGGGCATTTACCATCAAGGGGATGGGTAACTTTGGGTGTTTTATTCAGAATATCCTTTCTTCTTTCTCTCTGCAGATCTTTCCCACTAAGAGTCTCCTTTGTCTTTGTGTGCACAGAGGGCCAGATGGCTTTAAAGTGTGCAAATTTGGGGGTTTCAGTGTATCCTTCAATTACGTGCTAACAAAACAGTTATTTTTTAAAAAGACATTCTTTAGGTGACAGGAAAATATGAAAGTGGTCTAAGAATTGCACAATACCAAGGAATTGGTACTTTTGCTAGGTGTGTTCCTGGTAGAGTGGTTACATAAGAAAATATTCGCATATTTAGAGTTGCAAAATGAAGTACCCAGGAAGAAAGAACAAAATCCAGGATTTGCTTTAAAATACTCCATAGAAAAAGGAGTTGGACAGATGAAACAAGGGTGGTAAAATGGAATGATTTCTGCATTTGGGTGACTGGAATTTTTCGTATGTTCTCTCATGGAGCCAATGGAGTAAGCAAATGGGAAAAGTTATTGCAAAAATACTTTTTGCTATTTTTTAGCTGTCTGCATAGACTGTTCCAGAAAAAGCACACCTGATGTCAAAGATCACACTTTGGACGATGCAATCACAGTGAAAGAAGGGCTGACAATTCTTCCTCACATCTCCTTTTTGCTAACACCTGAGGTGGTACCTCAACAAATCCAATCAGGACACAGAACAGTTAGCAATATTTGTTTGCATTCAAAAAATGCTAATCACAGTTGATATCTTTGCTGATTCACTGGGGAGTAATTTTGATCCTGTAAGTGGAACTCAAAACTTAAATAGAATGTGGAAGAATTTAATAAGCATGTCGATTCTGTACAGATCACACCTCATCCCACCTCTCCCAAGACTTTCTCTGTGCCTGCCCTGTTTGAGTAAGGGTGCTGGATAAAGAAAGTAGAAACTTAATTTTTGTTTTACTAGATGAAGATTACAAAAATAGGGTTCAGGGGCCTCCCCTGGTAGTGCAAGGAGTTAAGTCTCAGCACTATGAAGCTATGGGAAGCCACTGCAGCATGAGTTCAATCCCCAGCCAGGGAGCTGACCCACATAGCACAGCAGACCTCTCCTATCTCATCTGCTGCTCTCCGCAGCTGTGTATTCCAGTAAATCTCCGGTTCTGCTCCCCACTTTGTCTCTGGTGAATCCTCTTACTCCTGCATCTCTGGCCTTACCCCAGTTCTTGTATGCATAAATAAATCTTTGAAAATATCAGGTGCATATGCAGTGACCACTGCTTTCCAAACTAGGGAGAGATAGAAGTCACTAATTGATCCAACATCTTGCCACACTCCAGTAGCTCCATATTGATGAAATCATCCTCACTTAAAAGATCTTTAGGATCTTTTAAAGATTTGTCTAGCTGTTTTGATTTATACAGCATGACAAACAGGATGAAAAACCTTGTGTAGAAAACTTAAGGAATTTGATAAGTTGGATTTAAGGAAGAAATTCATGTGGGGATTATTAAAGCTTGGAATAATCACTTAGATTAGGATGTTTTTTCTTAAAAGATCTATTTAAACTGGGCAGATTTTTAAAAAAATACATATATGTATATATTTTGGATATATATATGTACTATATATATATCTTTACCTCATTCTTCATTTTGTGCATTTTTTCAGTCTTGGGAATATTCTTGCTGTCTGGAATAGTCCAGAACTAATGAGGCTGGATACTATCTTTTGGCTTATGTCTGAGCATCTGGAATTTTACCTGCCTGGCATATGTGTTCCTCCTATAATGTCCTCCATATGAAATCCAACACAACAAAAAAAGTCTGAGTCTTTGGGGAAGAAGATCCCCAAATTACCTGAGACTTTGGTTTAAGGTGTACGTAAGGAAGATTTACTCCTGAATAATTTTAATCTGAACAACAATAAATTGTCTTTTTATTCTTCTTTAGTTGATTTCAATAGGAGTAGTGTCACTTTCAGGGAAAATCTTGATTAGGATAGTGTGTTCATTTATCCAAATAACACTTTTTAAGCCACTGTAGTCTCTTTGACACTCTGGAGATACAGAATGGAAAGACAATCTTCATCTTAGTATGTTCACAAAGAGAGTTATCATACAATACTAACAAATTAATGACATTTAGTGCTTAGTAGGTTCCAAGAACTATTGTGAACATTTTACATACATGGACTTAATTCTTACATTTGTGTTTTGTCTCCTAACTCCTTGTTACTTTTTCCATTTCAGACATAGGGAAAGCAGGCACGAAGAGGTTCAAGAAATTGCTCAGTTTATATCTAGTTCAGAGGTAGAAGACTTGGAATTCAAACTTTGTAGCTGACTTTTAATCACCTCATTCTATAACTCCTTTACACCTGTTGGCCAGTGTTGGGCTTATACTGGAAAATAACAGTGGCTGCCTATTCATTGCTGCTTACTACTTGCCCAGCCCTGCGCTAGGTGCACTTCTCCTTGAGCACATTAAAGCTTTTCCAGGGCTTAATGCAGCAAAGATCATGCATAATTGAAGGAACTGAGACTCAGAGAGATTAAGTGACTTTCCCAGATTCCAGTTTAACCAATGCCAAAGCCTGAATTTGCAGACAGTCATGTCTACCTTGTCTTTCTGGCCTATTTCTTTCTTTTTTAAAAAAGATTTATTTATTTATGCATACAGAACTGGGGTACAGGCTAGAGGTGTGGGGAGGGGGAGTAACGGGTGGGTCAGGAGAGGTCTGCCACACCATGTGGGTCACCTCCCTGGCTGGGGATGGAACTTGTGGTGCCTTCATAGTGCTTTGCTTTAACCTGCTGTACCACCAGGGAGGACCCTTTCTCGCCTATTTCTCTTGGGGACCTTACCTTCCAGCTTTTCTACTAGAGGTGTAGCATGTCTGGGATTCTTATAGCTGGCTGCCAGTGCTCAGAAAATGAGTCAGCCTTGGGAGCCCTCCAAAGAGAGGGTTATTTTGCTTGAAGAAAGGCTCTTAGACTGTGTATATACCTTGCAACTTGATACTCCCGAGAATATATCTGCTGTAGCCAAGGAGAGATTAAGAAATGTAAGTGCCCCTTTGGGAGAATAGAAAGGATGTCATTTGTATATTTTTGTGGCATCCATTCAAATATTGAAGAAGAAATAACTTGCTTTTGTTCTGATTCCTTCTTCGTTCAGATCTGTGACTAAGAAAGCTGTTGGATAAGGCTTGTGTCCAATATCCTGAGGACAGAGTGTACATTTAACTAGAAAACCAGGGACTAGAAGGCAGTATTGGGGTAAGAAGATTATCTAGGATCCATAACAGGCAATCTTGTTTAACAAAAGCATCCCTAACAGAGGAGAAGCTCTTAATACCACCACATGGAATTAACTGATACTCTCTATTCCTTTTGAAAAATTTATCAACGAGGGCACATGTCATGCATCTTTAATCAATCATTTACTAACTGCTTACCAAGATTTTGATGGGAATTAATTTATCAAATCCTTGTAACACCACCATTTTACAAAGAAGTAAATGGTGTCACAAGGAAGTTAAATAACTCAGCACCAATTAAGTTAGATGCTTACTTGTAACTTAGAGTCAATGATGTTTGCCAGCAAACCAATTTTTTGCCAGTCATACTTAATACACTTTAATAAAGTGTAAGCCTGTGAACTATAAGTGTAAAAATAAGTTCAGCTCTTCTTTCTATGAGAACTAAGTTGACCATTTGGAAAGAATTGATAAAAGTGAGTTTCTAAAAAATATGCTATTAAATTAGGGATGAACAAGATTATGCTCTGTCCCACCTCTGTGCCTGTTTCTGTTGCTGCTAATTAGAAGGTCCTTTCTCCTATTTTTCTCCCTCAAATGTCCAAGATCCAGTTCAACTGTGACATCCTCTGAGAAGCCTTCTCTGATAGTCTGTTTTCTGCCAGTTCTACTATTATTCATGAACAGTCAGTTGCTTAATCTTTCTGAGGCTACCTGTGAAACGGAGACAAGAATAACCACGTCACAGGGTTGTCGTGGAGGTAAAATGAAATGATGCTTATAAGGTTACATGGCTTGTAGTACATACTCAACCAATGGAATAATTATGTTGAGTTTAATCTTACTCTAGTGGCCATGGAAACAGATGTATGAGACAATCCCTGTCCCAAGAATGCCAGACTAGCACATGACTGACTGTTTTTGACATCTCTTGCCCTGTAGTGAGCTGAAGCAGACATTCACAAATGTAAATAGAAACTTTTCTGGATATTTTTAGGCAATGACACCATTATGTCATACAAGTTTTCAGTATTTGAATAATTCATGCTGAAGGCTTTGAGTGCATCGATAGAGCCCTTCCAGATACAACTTTCTTATGCTCAGTCACAAAATACTTTGTCCTGAAATTTTAAGGGGCCATCGGAATGGTTTTCAGAGGAAGAGTTTCCCATTCATGAAGGCAAATGGGAGAAGATTCTGGAACCTCTGTGTTGGGTTCGAGTCATGATGGTACCATTCACTGGCCATTTGACCTCAGGAAAATTATATAATGATTCTGAGTATCCATTTCCTCATCTGAAAAATGGGGTAATAATTCTCATTGCATAGGGATGTATAAGAAGCAGATAAAATGAAGTGGCAAGTGTCTAGCACAGTAATTAATACCTGTCTAGACAAAGGCAGCCTTTACTCTGAACTAGAAGTTGGTCAGTTAAACAAAAATGTTGATTAAACCAGGGCTCTTAAAAAGAAAAATATACAAATGCTCCTTTCTTCAGCATGCCCTCCAATACCACGAGACGATCCAGGCTGCTCATGTCATCATGATGGAAGCAACTCCTCACCTGTGCTGACAGACATGTCACCTATCTATAAAAGCTGGAAATATTGCTCCAGACATAAAGTTTTGTTCATAACCTTGCAGGTGCTCCTGCTCACAGAGACCTGAGTAATGACCAGAGGCCGGGGTAGAAGAAAAGGCAGAGGGGTGGCACCCACTAGGGACCACAGGAGAGGAAGATGTGGAGGAATCTGAAAAGTGGGGGGAAAGATGAAGGAGTGGAAGAGGAACCGTGAAGTAGGAACTTCTTGGGTAATAGCTGTCCCTGGCACTGCTGGAGAGGGCCAGTCAAGGCCTGCAGAATTAAACTGCCCCTGAGCATCTGATTTGAAGTGAGCTGTTTTGCTCTAGAGGCTGTGGCAAGCTTTCCTGCCCTTTGGGTCCCTCCCATGTTAGCAACACCAACTCTTATAAGCCCCCCAAATAGAGTAAGGAGACATCACCTCCCAGATGGGGTTGTGGGGCCCAAGAATGGAATACCTTAGCACCTTTTTAAAGTGAAACTGGACAAAACCAGTTTGCCCTGGCCTCCATGTTGGGATAGTTGAGATAGAACAGCACCCTGAGTTATACATACTATAACTGCAAACTGTGGATTTAGGGTTCTGTCTTTTTAAGTACCCCTGGAGACTACCCCCAATCTGACCTGGGACCACGTCAGAGGTCTGTTTGTCAAAGATGATGCTCATAATGTGATCAAAACACACACTTCTGATTTAGTTGTTCCTGCAGCTTATAATTAGATCTTGTTGTCAAGGGGGAAAAAAAGCTACACAAAACTTGAAGGCAGCTGTGCTGCTGTAGTGCTATTCAGATCTGTGACTGACCCAGTTTTTAAAGATTAAAAATGTGGTGTTGGTATTTGTCACGTCTTTGTGTCTTGCTCACACCCCTCACATCTCTCGGAAGATCAGTGTGAAGTGTCTGAGCAGTGATTAAGTGGAAAAGGAAGGACTTTGAGACCCAGGGCATTGAATAGCCCTTAGGGCAAAACTCCAGAGACTCAAATCTTGCTGAGATTTACTTTCACAGGCTGAAAGGAAGATGGTAAAGCAGGTTAAAGGTGACCTTCAAAAGTGATGGGTCTTAGAGGAAAATAATTGTGGGGGTTCTTTATGTTACAGGACACCAAATCTGTTCCAGGACAGCAAATCTGTTACAGGACAGGGGGAGAGGGGCACCCCTAAACCCCTAAACCTGCCTGCTCTAAGTGGGTTCTGCCATCCTCCGCAACAAGACAAAACATACATAACTTTAATGAAAAGAGACTTTAATACAGTGAATATACAATACGGAACACAAAGAATGTAACTTCTAAATCAAACACCTGAAGTTACCCTCCCCTTTGTGGACAAAAGTCAACCCAAAAGGGATTGGTCCAAAGCAAGGCCTGAAAGCCTGCCACAAGACTAAAGCACCTTCTGGCCGGGACCCATGGAAAAGGGTCAGAAATGGCCACACAAATCTGGGAGGAAAAGAGCAAAATCAAAATCCATATAAACACTGCCATAGTCACCTCCCTACAGGTCTCTCACCCACATCTGCCTTAACCAGTCCAGGGTCAGGAAACAAGCATGGTTTCTTCATCACATGCTTGCTGCTCCATGTGGCTTCCTCAGGTCTCCTTCTTGTTCTCCATCCGGCTTCCTTCTCTTCTCTTCTGATTCCTTCTCTTCTCTCCTTTTTCTCTGCTCAGCTCCACCCTCCTTCTGGGTAGGGCAGGGAACCTGGAACTTCCCCTTTTCCTAGGGACCACCCTGTTAAATTTATACTGTTGTTCTCAATGCTGAGTGTCTTTGCCTCATACAAGAAGTGAGCTCTAGAGCTGTAACCTTTATCATGGATCCTCTGTTCAGAGGATGGGGTTGCTAGGACCCTTCCCATGGCTGTGCAAGAAAGTAGAAGTTTACCCTAAAGAAACGGGGTAAATATGTGTGACTTTTAGGATTCCTTTTTTCAAAAATTTATTTTATATATTAAATGTA
The DNA here is from genome assembly GCF_000260355.1 of Condylura cristata. Classification (NCBI taxonomy): domain Eukaryota; kingdom Metazoa; phylum Chordata; class Mammalia; order Eulipotyphla; family Talpidae; genus Condylura; species Condylura cristata. Next base: position 41,392,474 of record NW_004567116.1, on the reverse strand, counting down.
ATGGTTGATAGTTCTCCATCTGCTCATTATAAAATGAAATTTTCAGCCTCCAGCTACCCCTGCACACAGCACACAAGAAATCACAGTCATGCTTTTCTTCTCTTGTTCTCAGATTTGTGTAAACCAGTAAAGGTGACCAGACACTTAAGTGAAGCATAAAGGGCAAGACAAAGTAGTGAGGAAAAAGATAAAATGGTGGAGGCAGAATATCATGGGGGGAATCCCAGACAGTGAATAAATAAATTTAAAAGAATCATCTAATTGATATCCTCCTAGAAGATGAGGCACTCATAAAATAGGAACAGCTTCCTATGAAAATGCAAAAGTTCAAAAGGCAGGATAAAGCCTATCCCAACATTGGCAGCGACCCTAACAACTTATGGCACATTACCAATAACGTTGTGGAGCAGAAAGAAATCTTTGTAAACTAACAACTACAAAAAGTGAATTTTTTAAAAAAAAGGTTTATTTACAGAACTGGAGTACAGGCCAGTGGTGCAGGAGCAGTGAGTGGATTCACCAGGGACAGAGCGGGGAGCAGAAAGGGCTGACTGACTAAATACACTGCTAAGGGGACTGGGGGGGCGGGTCAGGAGAGGTCAGCTGCACCATGTGGGTCAGCTCCAGGGCCCCAAGCAAACTCATGTTGAAGTGGCTTTAGCTTCTTAGTGCTGTGCTTTAACCCACTGCGCCACCAGGGAGGGCCCTCCAAAAATGAATTTTAATCAGCTGTAGAGACAAAATTGAATTATCTTTCTATTTTCTCTGCTGGCTTAAATAAATTGAAGCAAGCAAAAATTAAGTGAGGTTATTAAGAATTAAGACTGAGGACTTGAAACTGGGAACTGTCTTCAGCTCTAGGAAATTTAATTTTGTACACTCTGCAAAGAAAACATTTTTAAGAATCAGAGAGGTGTTTTGTTAACAAATGCATTTTATGTTGTCTGTGCAGTGAGGGAAACAAAGAGCACTGTTAAACGTTACCCTGTCTGCTTAGAGCCTTATCTTCCGGGGACTGAGTGTTTTATTTTCTAGGAGTCAACTTCTTTGATGTTATTGATGCAGCTTCTGTACAAGGCCAGTTCAGCTGTGCCTTGACTCTTAGACTTGCAACCCTTAGAACAGCAGGCAGGGGGATACTCTTAGTTTTTTATTTTAGCTCTCACCTCTTTGAAAATGATACTACAAAATCATTCTCTGAAGAGCTTATCAAAAAATAAGCAATGAACAGTCATTGAGAAAAATTATATAGAGATGTCTTGCAGTTAATTATTGATAATAAAAGTTTTATATTTCAGTTAGCTATTATTTGTTTAAAAGCTATTTATGCAAAAAAAAATGTTATTTATGCATATAAGAACTGGAGTGCAGGCCAGAGGAACAGGGGTTGAGAAGATTTACCAGGGACAGAGTGGGGAACAGAACGGGGAGATCTACTAAAGTACACTGCTGAGGGGAGTAGCGGGCAGGTCAGGAGAGGTCTGCTGAGCCATGTGGGTCACCTCCCTGGCCAGCTGGGATCTAACTCATGCTGCAGTGGCTGAGGTTAGCTTCATAACCCTGAGACTTTAACACTTGCCCACTGAGGAGGCCCCTTTGTCCACTAGCTTTTTAAAACTTGTAACTTGTTTAAGTTTTTTTTCTCTAAGTAAAAATTTAGTGAAGTAGAGTTTTGTATTTCTAGCTTTAATATTTTTTTTTCTTGAAGATACCCTTCAAATTCTCTAAGTTTTAGGCCCCAGAGAACCTGGATGTGCCCCTAGCAAGAGCTATAGTGCTTCTGTTTCTCATTACACACATAGGTAGCACAAGGGTGAAAATACAGACTCGCAGATAAAGACTCAACTTGGGCGAACAGCTACCTTGCAGTAGGGGGTGCTCTATTTTTTATTTTATTTTCTAAAAGCAAAAATGAAAAGCTTAGCTTATTTTGACTTGTAGACTCGTAGATGTTAAATGATCCTGAGTGATTTTCTTTTCAATTGTACAATTGGGAAGGCAGACTTGCTCAGAGTTTGGGTGGCATCTCTGGCGGTCTTGGGCATCCAGTGTTTTCCATGACAAATCTGCCAGTCAAATGCCATTCTCTGTTGGTTCTCTGCTTTTCCTCTCTTCAGCCTGTGGTCCCACTTTTTCACAACAGTCTGCTTCAGTGTGGATCTTGAGTCTCAATCATTGTTTAAAATAGAAACAGCAAGCTCACAAGGGAGTCCTTCATGACACTGTCAGCAAGATTTAATACTTAACCTGCCAGAAACTCTCCTTTTTATGGAGATTCTTCTGTAACAAAGTAGTCAATCTGGAGTTTCCTAGTCAGCTCTAGTGAGGTAATCTGCTTAACACCCCCTCCCCCTAACCTTCCTTTGTGGACAGAGGTTTTCCCTGAAATAATCTTTCTTTTTTTTGGCTAATTACCTTATTTCCCTCCACCCCCCCCCCACTTTGACTATAAAAATCATTTTTTAAAAGAATTATTTGTTTATGCATAAAAGAACTGGGATACAGGCCAGAGGCA
>NW_004567116.1:41340291-41389859 GCF_000260355.1 Condylura cristata | reverse complement strand
CGGGGACAGTGAGAGGATTCACCAGAGACAGAGGGGGGAGCAGAACAGGCAGATCTACTGGAATCTACTGCTGAGGGGAGCAGCTGGCAGGACAGGAGAGGTGTCTCACACCATGTGGGTCAGCTCCCTGGCTGGGGATAAAACCTATGCTGGAGTGGCTGTGGATAGCTTCATAGTGCTGCATTTTAATCTGTTGAGCCACCAGAGAGGGCCCTAAAAATCATTTTCCACAATTTTTTTTTTGTAGTACCTCTACTTGCTAAAAGTGATGTTGTTCCATTCATGAATGGAATAAAGCCAATTAAATCTTTAAATTTAACTCAGTTGGATATTTATTATTAAATGTCAAGCTAGATTTTTGTGAAATTTTCTACATGAGGACTAAATATCCCTCTGCTCCAGGTTATTCTTTTGTTTCATTCAATTTTGTCCTTGTTGTTTACTGTTCGCATACTCTATCTCCTATTAGTCAGATGTTAGATGTTGTGGGGAGAAGATCAGGATGAGGCTGAGGCTCAGGGGTAAAGGAATTCACCGGAGACAGAGTGGCAAACAAAAAAGGGAGAGTTATTGGAATACAGTCTAATTGAAGCAGCAGGTGACATAGGAGAGGTCTGTGTTGGAAGAAGGGTTTGGGGCTCCCTTTTGGAACCAGTTTTCCCAGGCTTTTCATGACTGGGGAATTGGTTTGGGTTGGTTTGTGCTGGGATGTCTGGTCTTGGGTGTTGACCTTTGACACAGAATGTGTACTGGCCCTGCTTCAGCATTGGGGTCAAAATGACCAACCAGCCTTAAGGCCTGGTTCTTATAGCTGCCTTACCAATTCTTTTATCTGTTCAAGCCTCCCTGTTATCAATTCAAATCTTCCTTCTGGACACAGGTTGGGGGCCTAGATTTTAACCTTATTAGATGATACCTTGATATTAGACTTCCTATTTTTGTGCAGACTAATTATATTTTTAATTTCTAGGATTGTTTTCCTTTCATGACAACCTGTTTCTATTTTGTACATACTCTGTCTTCTATGCAGATATTAATTAAATGATTTTAATTATACCGATTTTTTTTTGGTATGTTACTTTGTAGTTAGTGGATAGTTATGGGGTGGTTTAAACAGACATACCAGAATGGATTTGTCTTTAATTAGTAAAACTGTAGTGAGATTCTATTCAAATCTTGCAAAACAGACACAAAAACATTTCAGGATTCTAAAATATACTTCAAAAACATGGAAGAAAGTCTGAACTCAAAATGGGAAAAGTTTATTCAAGAAGTTGAAGTAAATTCATATATATATATATATATATATATATATATATAGTTTACTTTATATAATAGTTTATTTTTACATCATTTTGGGCGTTTTTTCATCTCAGTTGTACTCCCCGTGGGCTTCCCATCACCAAATCACCCTGTGCCATCACCATAGTCCAGTGCATTTCCCTCCCACTGTAACAGGGTGGTCCCTAGGAAAAGGGGAGGTTCCAGGTTCCCTGCCCCACCCAGAAGGAGGGTGGAGGTGAGCAGAGAAAAAGGAGAGAAGAGAAGGAATCAGAAGAGAAGAAGAGCAGGAAGCTGGATGGAGAACAAGAAGGAGACCTGAGGAAGCCACATAGAGCAGCAAGCATGTGATGAAGAAACTGTGCTTGTTTCCTGACCCTGGACTGGTTAAGGCAGATGTGGGTGAGAGACCTGTAGGGAGGTGACTATGGCAGTGTTTATATGGATTTTGATTTTGCTCTTTTCCTCCCAGATCTGTCTGGCCATTTCTGACCCTTTTCCATGGGTCCCGGCCAGAAGGTGCTTTAGTCTTGTGGCAGGCTTTCAGGCCTTGCTTTGGGCCAATCCCTTTTGGGTTGACTTTTGCCCACGAGGGGATGGGTAACTTCAGGTGTTTGATTTAGAAGTTATATTTTTTGTGTTCCGTATTGTATATTTACTGTATTAAAGTCCCTGTTCATTAAAGTTATATATGTTTTGTTTTGTTGTGGTGGATGGCCGCACTTAGAGCAGGCAGGTTTGGGGCTTCAGGGGTGTCCCTCTCTCCCTGTCCTGGAACAGATTTAGCGTCAGCCTGTAACACCACCACTGTGTTTGATCCCATTCCCCACTCCACCCCCATAAAATGTCTCTGGTATAAAGCTGTTTATTATTATTTTCTCACCTGGTCTGTTATACTCCTGCCATGAGTGAAACCATCTGGTATTTTTCCTTTTCTTTCTGGCTTATTTCAAAAACTCATATTTTTAACTGAAATTTAGGGATATGTTTTTAAAGGTTTCAATGAAATAAACAAGAAATTAGCATCCTGATAAAGATGTATATGCAACTTTATACAGACTGTGGTATAAAATATACCAAATCTTTCTCTCCAGTTCCTGGTATTGAGCTCCTAAAACCACTGGAATTTCCTGACTGATGGCTCTTCTGTTCATATAAGCCCCTTTCAATCCCACTTGAGTTTATGCTGCTGAGATGACTCAGACTGGGGTTCCTAAATAGCCCCAGAATGGGGCCTAGTCACAAAGAAATCAAACAGGACACAGAGGGTGGGTTCATTCATCTCTGCCCTCTGACTTCTCTAAAGTGAGGTGGACTGGGGTCTCCCTGGGAGTGCAGGGATTCAAGTCTCAGCACTATCAAGCTATCTCCCAGCCACTGCAACATGAGCTCTCCAGCCAGGGAGCTGGCCCACACAGCACAGCAGACCTCTCCTGTCTGGCCCTCTGCTCCCCTCAGCAGTGTATTTCAGTGGATCTGCTTGTTCTGCTGCCTACTCTGTCTCTGGTGAATCCTCTCACATCTCCCCGGCCAATGCCTCTGGCCTATGCTCAAGTTCTTTTATGCATAGGTAAATAAATCTTTAGAAAAAATAATAAAAATCGAGTGTGGTAGATTGAAGATTGGGCCAAAAAGACATTTTGAATTACATAAAATTCAGAGAGTCTCTGAGTTGATGAACACACTCATGTACTAGAAGTTGGTGTACCCTGATTCCCTGGGGACAGAGGCTTCTGTGCTCAGGACTTGGAATACATACATCCTCATCTGGTTGTTCATTTGTGTGTTCCTAATAAACTGTAATAATAGTAAGTGTACGTTCCTGAGTTCTGTGAGTTACTCCAGTATATTACCAAGCCTGGTAACCCCATCAGTTTGGTGTCTGAACTGGGGACAATCTTACAGAATTGTGGAGTCAGCACTAACTCTGGAACTTAGGGTGACAACTGAAGAGCATTTTCTGACACCCTCTTGGTAGTGTAGAATTTATAACTCCAAGGGAAGGTGGAGCTGAGCAGGAGGGAGAAGAAACTAGAAAGGAGATGGGACGAAGGAGGCAGGATGGGAGCCAGAAGACCTGGAAGAGGCGCATGGAGCAGAGAGACAGGTTGTGGAGGCTGTGCTTGCCTTTTGGAGCTGGACTGAGTGAATGGATGTGGGTGAGACCCCTGGGAAGGTCAACAATGGCAGCTTTTATCCTGATTTTGATTTTGCTCTTTTCCTCCCAGACTTGTCTGACTTTCTGACGCCTCTTCTAGCAGTCCCCCACCAGAAGGTGCTTTTAGACTTGTGGCGGGCCTTGCTTTGGGCCAATCCTGTTTGGGTGGACTTTTGCCCACAGGGGGATGGGTAACTTCTGGTGCTTGATTTGGAAACTATATTCTTTTGTCTTTTCTGTATTGCATGCTAATTGTATTAAAGTTCATTTAAATGTCTAAATGTTTTATCTTGTGCAGCAGATAGCAGAACCTATTTGGAGCAGGCAGGTTTGGTGTCTCTGGGGTGCCCCCTTTCTCTGGTATGGACAAATAAGACTTATTTGGTATCAGAAGGCACCCGTCGATTCATTTGCTATTTGGGGTGATGTGTCCTAGAAATAAAAATTTTAATTCTACTTTACATTTCTTTCATTAAAAAATAGGTAACCAAGTATATATATAGTGTACTCAATATACTATATTCTAACTTTTAACACAAGAGAACTTCTATTTTATCTTTTTATTGATTTACCACTGGTTTATAATACTATACAATTGCAGGGATATAGCTTCACACTTCAATTTATGTATATACAGCACCCAATACCAAAATTCTATTTACTCCTATCAAATCGATCCCCTCTTCCAGTTCCTTCTATCTCCCCTTCCCTCCTGGTGACCACATTTTTGTTCTCAGAATCTAAGTTATTTTTGTTGTGTTTTATTTATTTCTGTGCCTTGTTTATTTATATTCCACATATGAGTGAAGCCAGCTGATATTTGTCTTTCACTTTCTGACTTATTTCTCCTAGCATGATCGCCTCAAGTTCCATCCATTTGTTGCAAAAGGCAAGATTTCATCTTTTAAAATTACTGAATAGTATTTGATGGAGTATATATACCACAACCTCTTTATCCAGGCATCTGTCAATAAACATGTAAGTTGTTTTCATGTCTTACTATTGTGAATAGTGCTGCAATAAACAGAGTACACATATCTTTTTAAATAAGCGGTTTCATAGTCTTCAGATAAGTATCTCAGGTTAAAAATTGCTACATCATATAGTAGATCTATGTATGTTTAATTTTTTGAGGAATGTCTATACTGTTTTCCATAGGGAATGGATCATTCTACATTTCCACCATTATACAGAGGTTCCCTTTTCTCTTCACCCTTGCTCTTCGATGTGGGCCATTCTCATGGCTGTGAGGTGATATCTCATTGTGGTTTTGATATGCATTTCCTTGATGAAAAGTAATGATGAGCAACTTTTCATGTGCCTTTTGGACATCTGTATGTCTTCCTTGGAGAAGTGTTCAGAGCTTCTATAACTTTTTGGTTGGGTTATTTGCTTTTTTGTTGCTGTTAGTTTACATGAAATATTCATATATTGGGTTGTTGCAAAAAATCATGACATATTTTTTCTATGTTTTCTTTTTTATTTTTTTAAAGATTTATTTACTTATACATACAGAACTGGGGCACAGGCCAGAGGTGCAGGGGCAGTGAGAGGATACACGAGAGCCAGCACAGAGAACAGAACAGGCTGATTGACCAAGTACAGTGCTGAGGGGAGCAGCGGGTGAGACAGGAGAGGTCTACCAGGCCTCTCCCAGAGGCCTGGATCACCTCCCAGGCCTGGGATGGAACTAGCACTGAAGTGGCTGCAGCCAGCTTGCAGTGCTGCATCCTAACCAATTGCGCCACCAGGGAGGGTCCCTTTTCTATGTTTTCTATGCATAGAAAAAAAATGCATCATGACTTTTCTGACAACCCAATAGTTTGAATATTAACCCCTTGCCAGAATATGATGTGTAAATGTCTTTCTGTACCACTAGAGAAATTCAGAAAAAGTGCTTTTAATTGATCATGATGGAATGATTTTGTTTTTAGAGGTAGATAGGTGTTATACTCAGGAATAAGTATATTTTTTGCAATATCAGTGAACAAGCTACTGATACTTGAAGTGGTTTAGGTAAATCTCCCAGCTATTATATTGTGTGAAAGAGGTCAGACATGAAATAATCTATGCTGTAGTATTCCGTTTATATGAAATTTAAGAACAGATTGAAGTTCAAGAACAGATGGAAGGTTACAGAAGCCAGAAGTCTGTTTACCTCTGGCGTGGAAGACAGTGGTAGATGAGAAGGGACATGAAGGACACACTTGAGTGCTGAAGTGGTTTTCTAGTGTGATTTGGATCAGAATACACAGACACATGATAGATACAAAAATTCATCATGCCGTATGCTTGAGATGAATGCACCTTACAGTAAAAAGAACTCTGGGGAGACTAACACTAAAAAGATAGGCAGAAAAATGTCAACCAAATCCAGATACTGGGCAGTGGCTAGAGAAAGGTTCTCTGGCTTGCATCACTTTAAACAGGCAGATATTGCTCAGAGTTTGAGGGTAAAGAAGAGTTCTGTCTTTATAACTCTCCTTATTTTACATGCTATTGACCATCTCTGTAGCTCCAATTTCCCTTATAACTTGCTATCTTCCAGGTCAAAACCCTAGGTCAATTATTATTCATTCAATAGCTATTTATTTAGGGCCTCCCTGATAGTGTCACAGGTTAAGTCCCAGCACTATGAAGCTATCCACAGTCACTGCAGCATGAATTCGATCCCTGGCTAGGTTGCTGACTCACATGGCACAGCAGACTCCCCTGTCTCACCTGTTGCTCCCCTCAACAGTGTTATTTCAGTAGATCTGCCTGTTCTGCTCCCCACTATATCTCTGGTAAATACTCTCACCCTTCTGCATCTCTGGCCTATACCCCAGTTCTTGTGTGCATAAATAAATAAACCTTAAAAAAATAAAACCTGACACAAGCTATGCAATGTCTATCGACTGACAGATTCCGGGTAGATTGGGAAAAGCTCTGAAAAATTAGAATTTACACTGCTAACTTGTGTTATGACCTCCTTTTTTGTATAATCATAATATCAAAATATTCTGAGCAACCATCAGTTTACAACTGGATTGTCTTAGCTTCATAAGGTGCCTACCTGGTTCAGGCAAGTTGCCCCAGGGCAAGAAATCCCTTTGTCTCCTGAGACAGAAGGTAAGTCCCAGGAGAGATAAGACCTTGAGACAGAAGGCAAGCCCCAGGAGAGATAAGACCCCAGGGCATAAAAACTCCTTAGAAGCTTTATATAAAAAAGCAAACCTCAGATAAGACTCCCAGGGCATAAGGACTCATGGACAAATTTTAACCTTGATTACACAGGTGTTGTTTGATACACAACTGTACAACTTTCCCTTAATTTACTCCTTTTTAAAACAAGCACTAACTATGTTCTGCTAGCCTTAAATTAGCCACTAGCTTTTTTTAGACAATCACTGATAACACTGCTAACACAATTTATTACTTCCCCAAGACTCCTAGTAACCTTTTGCTAATGAGCTCATCTCTTCCCAGACCCCTCTTCCTTTGAGTGATAACTAAACATCTGTATACATGACAATTATCACAAAAAAGTGTAATCTACCATAATATGTTAAGAGAAAAATGCTTTGTTCCCCTTGTCCTTGAGAATGTTTTATGGCAATCTCTCATTAACTTACCCTATGCATTATTGCAATTAACTACTTGTTACACAGGATGAATAAAGACCTGCTGAGGGAGTGGCAGGAGGACTTGCACCCAATCCTGACTCCTGTGTCTTCCTCGTGCCTGCTCCCCTCTCCCCTTTTGGAATCTCTGCTGGCTGACTCCTTCCTACCTTAGGGCCCTGCCTGTCTTGCCTCCAGACACCTCGATAGTTGGGGCTGTTCCCCAACAAAAACCAGTTATTTATTTGGTTTCTTCTTATGTCAGGTACTGTTCTTGGCTCTGGGCCACATTAGTGAATGAAACAACGGCCTTTGCCTTCATGGAGTTTATATGCCTAGCACTCTCTGCCTGGATGCACTCTACGATTTTATCTTTCCAAAATTATCTCATTATCTTTGGCACTTGATTCTCCTCACCCCTAAAACTTTCCATCCATCTTGGTGACTGCAAGGCCATCCTCTCAGAATCTTGGGAGATACTCATGACCCTTCTCCAAGAAATCTTTACTATTCTATGCCCTGGGCATTTCTCAAAACCTTCACTTGTCTGAGTTTCCATTGCCCTTTCACCCTTTTTCCTCTCACTAACTGATCTTTCTGTCTGCAGTCTTGTTCCAGACTATCATCTCTATGCAACAGTAGGATAATTAAAAATGCAACTCAGAACTGGTTGCTCTCTGTCTAAACATGTCCAGCAGCACTATCAGATGAAAGTCTAAATTTCTTCCCTTGTCCTCATGTCCTCACTGGCAGCTGGTGAACACAGCTACTGAAACCTGGATTCAAAGTCCAGCTTACCAACATGACTGTGGGAAATTTTCTGTTATCCTTTCCATGCATTACTTTACTGATTATAAAATGGGCATAGTAATAGTACTGACATCATAGAGCTGTGGTGGGGATTAAATTTGTTATTGCCCACAAAAGACTAAGAGTAGTAGTACCTGGCCCTCGGGTATGTACTCAAGAAGTGCCAGTTTTCTCTCACAAGGTTGTTGTAATGTTTAAGTAAGTGAAAACATTTGAGAGGCTTACCACAATGCCCAGCCCTTCTGAGTTGTTCTATAATGTCAATGATGTTGCTTCTCTAGATTCTCATCTTCTTTCACACAAACCTGACTCAGTCAAACCAAGCTGGGTGCAGTCCTTGTTCTTCTACTTCCAGGCTTTGATATTAGGGTTCCTCCCTGCTTAGCTTTTTCCTGGCCATCTTCTACCAAGTCTCTGCTCAGGCATCAGTCCATGGCTGCCCCACCCTAAACTGAACTGAATGTTTTTCTGCCTTTTCCTCTTAGAACTTGCACTTACTTCTATCACAGCACATTGTAATGGTTTGTTAGAATGGTTCTGAGAAATTTCTATTAGTAAATGGAATGGATAAGCAAACTTATAGTGGCATATACATATAGTGGAATATGATTCAACCTTAAAAAGGAACAAAGCATGGATACATACTATCTTGTGGATGAACCTTGAAAATGTGCATTAAGAACCTCCCTGGTGGTGCAGCACTATGAAGCTATCCACAGCCACTGCAGCATGAGTTTGATCCTAGGCCAGGAAGCTGACCCACATGGCATGGCAGACCTCTCCTGTCTTGCTCACTGCTCCCCTAAGCAGTGTATTTCAATAGATCTACCTGTTCTGCTCCCCATTCTGTCTCTGGTGAATCTTCTCACCTTCCAGTACCCCTGGCCTATACTCCAGTTCTTGTATGCATAAATAAATCTTTTTAAAAATAGAAAGAAAGGGCCCTCCCTGGTGGTGCAGTGGGTTAAAGCACAGCACTAAGAAGCTTAAGCTACTTCCGCATGAGTTTGATTCCCGCCTGCCCCGGAGGAGATCCACATGGCACGGCAGACCTCTCCTGACCTGCCCGCTGCTCAGCGGTGTACTTCGTAGATCTGCCTGCTCTGCTCCCTGCTCTGTCTCTGGTGAATCCTCTCACCCTCCGCATCTCTGGCCTGTACCCTAGTTCTGTATGAATAAATAAAATCTTTAAAAAAAATAGAAAATGTGAAGTAAAATAATCCAGTGTGAATTCACTTATATAAAGTTTCTAGATAAGGCAGATATTTACAGACAGAAAACAATATAAGCTACATGGGCTGAGGAAAAGAGAGTATTTTTAGAGTGTTTGGGATAGTGAACCACAGAGCAGGAGAGAGGTGATTTTTGTACAGTATTGTGAATGTATTTAGTGCCACTGAGTTTTGCACTTATAAATGGTTAAAAGGGTAAGTACTATGTTATATATGTATATATATAATATTTATACGGTACATATAATAAATATAAAACCATCAAAACTTGTTTTTAATGTACTAAAAACCTACTTGTTCTAATATTGTGCTAAATTCTGGCTTCAACAGGCTGTGTGACCTGGTTGTAAGTTATGTAACTTCTCTCAGCTTCAATTTCTTCATCTATAAAATATAGGTAATATTCCTTCATAAAGTCATTTGATGATTAAATGAAATCAAGCATGTAGAATACTTAGTATAGAGCCTGGATGATGGTAAGCACTCACTAAATGTTTTCTCTCATTCTTATCAAATTGTGATCTCTTTGGGAGTATGGTCTTTATCTCCATCACAGTTGGGTCCCAGGTGCTTAATACAGCACATGCTTAGTGCATGTGTATGAGTGAAAGAACAGCTGAACATTCTTTTATTTCAAGACCCTACTTAAGCAATTGGCAAGTATGATCCAGAAGCTGTGGAGGTTTTTAGGATCCCATCAGGTCAAAAATATTTTCATAATACTAAGATGCTTGCCTCTATTGTCTCATTTTCACATAAGTATAGAGTATGAAAGTTCATTGACATGGTTTCAGAGTCCCTTCCCACTGGTGAAGTTTTGGTGTAGTAGCAACAAAAAATATCTATACATATCTAAAAAAGAAATTTAAATGTTTGTTTGGGGGTCTCCCTGCTAACCCTCATATGGCACAGCCGACCTCTCCTGCACAGCATATTTCACCATATATTTCAGTCAATCTGCCTGTCCTGCTCCCCACTCTGTCTCTAGTGTATCTTCTTCCTCTCTACACCTTTGGCCAGTAAAAAAAAAAAAAAAAAAAAAAAAAGTTGCTCTGGTTTCCTACAATTTATAGGATGGGTTTTCTTTGTTTTACTTCAGTTCTAAGAACACACTGCAACAGATGAAATATAGAAGCAGATAGAAATTTTGCTGTGTTCTGTTAATCTATTTTTTTAAAAAAAGATTTATTTATTTATGCATATAAGAATTGGTGTATAGGCCAGGGGTGTAGGGGATGAGAGGAGTCACCAGAAACAGAGCAGGGAGCAGAATAGGCAGATGAAATACACTGCTAAAGGGAGCAGTAGGAGGGTCAGGAGAGGTCTGCTGCGCCATGTGGGTCACCCCCTGACCGGGGATCAAACATATGCTGCTGATAGGTTCACAGTGCTGTGCTTTAACCTGTTGGCCACCAGGGAGGGCCATGTGTTCTTTTAATCTAGATAGTAAAGAGATTAAAATATAAATAGTTCTATTCATCGCAGTAAGATTTTTTTGAAGAAAAAAAAAAGATTATTTAAAGTAAAGGAACAGACAAAAACAAATCTGACTCCAGAACTCAGGCTACCAGGAAGAGAGAGAACACAAAGTGGGAGAAGGCTCAAGGGACTATGGAGGAGGATTATTCTGGCTTTGGCGGTGGTTGTGGTGGGGTAATATACATTTGAAGAGGTGTGAATTTACAGGGATAAAGCACATGTAGTGTTATAAATCAGTGTTTACTCAATAAACATAATTAAAAAAAGAAAATATGGTTATTTTCATAAAAAGATGATTTGTGTTAATGTGCAAAGGAATTAATATTTATTTATTTAGTAAAGATTTATTTATTTATGCATACAAGAACTGGGGTACAGGCCAGAGGCGGAGGGCATGAGAGGATTCACCAAAGAGAGTGGGGAGCAGAACAGGCAGTTTGACGAAGTACACTGCTGAGGGGAGCAGCTATGCAGACAGGAGAGGTCTGCCGCGCCATGTGGGTCAGCTCCCAGGCCCAGGATCCAATTTGTGCTGCAGTGGCTGTGGATGGCTTCACAGTGCTGCGTTTTAACCACTAGTGCCACCAGGGAGGTCTGAATTATTATTTTAAAATAAATCAATAGGTGCTTAAAAGTTTCCCTGTTTTAATTTCTAATTGGCAAATTTTAGAACTCACATAAACAATATTCTTTAGGATCTTCAATAACTTCAGGGTATAAAGGAGTTCTGAGACCAAAAAGATTAACAAACGCTGTCCTGCCTTGAACTTGGACCCCTGCCATCCCAGCCTGGACAGCTGACCTCCAGCATATGATCTAATACTTCATGGGCTAGGGAGGTCACCACCTCTGGAGCCTGCTGGAGAGTCCTGGCAGTGAGTCAATAACCTGTGGTTTGGAGGCGCCTACTGACTGATCTTTTACCCACCTCTTAGTTCCACACATTGCAGTTGGAAGTCTTTTCCAGGTCTGGAAGACAGTCATCAGTTGCCCCAGGAGGAGACAGCCCAGCCTTGAGTGACTAAAGTGCACATGCATGTTTCTGAGTCAGCCAGTGATTTGATGGAAACATTGCCAAGCCAGATAAGTCACTGCTGCTTTTCCAGGAACCAGATTTTCCCAGTCCCATGCTGAATTTGAGAAACTCATTTCGTGGTTGCTTTTCCCAATAAATTAATTTTTTCTATTATGAGTCTTATAGGCTGATTAAGGAAGATAAAGTAAAAAGAGAAGAGCCTCACAATGAAAACTGGGTCACAATCAGCCCTGACTTTCTTGTCTTGGCATTTCCTTTTCAGGCTTGCCCTGGGTGCTCTCGACAAGCAGATATTTGCACTGTGCCGCCAGCGGGCTCTTGCCCATGTTGCCAAGTTGCTTGCCAAGCGGTGGAGGGGCAGCTGTTTGTCAGTCCGCAGCATGTAGGAACAGCTATAGGCACTCAGGTACAGGACGCCCCAAAAAGAGTGTGATTCTCTTGCTCTCTGAAAGTATGTTAGGCCAGGTTAAAATGGGGTGAGACTTCAGATGTGGGGTGAGAGGGAACACACTGTACTACTGCTGTGATTGGTAAATTTTTTTTTAAAGATTTATTTATACATATAAGAACTGGGCTATAAGCCAGAGGTGCAGGATTTGAGAGGATTCACCAGAGACAGAGTGGGGAGCAGAACAGGCAGCTCTACTGAAATACACAGCTGAGGGGAGCAGCAGGAGGGTCAGGAGAGGTCTGCCATGCCATGTGGGTCAGCTCCCTGGCTGGGGATCGAACTGGCTTCCGACAGCTTCATAATGCGGTGCTTTAACCTGGTGCCCTCCAGGGAGGGCCCAGTGATTGTTAATTTTTTTTTTCTATATTTTTGAGGATATAAATTCCACTTTGACAGTCTACCCAAAAGAAAGGATGATGAGGTATTTAGATCGTACTATGTCTATTATTATTCATGAAATGTGGCAACAAACTAAATATTTTATAAGATAGTTTAAAAGCTATGTTTATGGGGGCACCGAGTATATGGGACATCTCTATACCTTTCCCTTCATTTTGCTATGACCCAAAACTGCTCTAAAATAAATGAGGCTTAAAAAACTATGTGTGATTGTACATTCTGTGCTGGTTTTAAAAAAGGACATTTATGAAATCTTTCTAATGGCATGGGGAAATTCTCAACAGAGTGCTAGTTGCTTTGTATATTGCTAGCATACAGTATTAAAATAAATATTTGTTGGTTGAAAATGGAAAAAAAAATAAGAAACTGCACAGACAGTACACACTCAATTATATAAATAAAGTGAAACATTTATCTTAATATTTGGCACCAATAAACCTTGTGGTGAGGAAACTGTCTTTGTGAAAATGCTTTGAAAGCTCCAGCTGGCACAGATGTCAGCAGATGCCTTGCTCAGAGGACGGGCAGCAGCTTTGCAATGAAGCAAAGAAGACTTTGGCTTATTGCTTATGAAGAGGACAGGGAAGAAAGAAAGGCTTGGTCAAAACTCTTGAAATTGCCTATGACTGAAACTTAATACAATCTGGCTTAAGTTAAAAAAAAAAAACAGGAATCTAGTTAGACGTGGGTGGATTATGTCATCCGCAGTTGAATTTTCTCTCCATCTTGATTTTACTTTCCTTTATCTTGGTTTATTGTCAAGCAGGGTTTCACACCAGGTTGCACAGGTGGGTACTCACAGTGCCAGGCTGACCTTTCTATGAGCTCAGAGACCCAAGGTCAAGAATCCTTCAGGCACCAGAACTTCCCACAGCCTGTCCCAGTAGCAGTCTGGCCAGGGGCATGGAATACACTGATTACCCAGGCGTGGCTACTTGTTTGGATCCTTCCAGTAGGGTGGGGCCAGTCCTGCTCAAGTCATTTATTTATCAAGAATTTGCTGGTTTCTTGGACCTTCTAAAAGTCTTGAAATTTCCTGAGTGATATAAGTGTCTTTATCATTTATGAGTCTTTGGGTTACTCCTAACGTTTCTACAAATGAGAGAAATCACCATAAGCCCCTGTATAATTTCAGGCTGGATACTGGTCTCTAGAAAGACAGGCCATTGATTAGATGCTTGGGACTTTGAATGGACACACTCTCCAGGGAGGTGAGTGGGGCTGGAAGTCAAGTTCAAGCACTTGGTCCATGATGAGGGGCTATAGTTGCATGGGAGATGGCACAGAAGGTCTATGTTCAGGACCCTCCTAGAGCTTGTCCTGTGTGTGTCTCTTTATTTGACAGGTCTGATCTGTAACCTTTACAATACAACTGCCATTGTAAGTATAGTGTTTTCCTGAGTTCTGAGTCTATTGTAATGACTTACAGGATCTGAGGGGAATTATGGGAGCCCTCTGGATTTGCAGTCAGTTGATGAGACATATGGGTGGCTTGGGAGTCCTCTTGCTACTTGTGTTTGAAGTGGAACAATATTTTTGGGGATTGTGTAAAACGTAAGGAGTCTGACAATAACTTTAGGTGCTTAGCGTCAGGATCTCATTGCAGTGCACCAGATGGTGTCAGAACAGTGGTGTTGAAATAGAATAGATTCCAGGCCTCCCTGGTGGTGAAGGGGTTAAAATGCAGCATTATGAAGCTATCACCAGCTACTGCAGCATGAGTTTGATCCCCAACCAGGGAGGTGACCCTCATGCATAGCAGTCCTCTCCTGTCTTGTCACTGTTCCCCTCAGCAGTGTATTTCAGTAGCTGCCTGTTCTGCTCCCCGCTCTGTCTCTGGTGAACCCTCTCACCCCCTGCATCTCTGGCCTACACTCCAGTTCTTGTATGCATAAATAAATTTAAAAAGTAATGTTTAAAAAAATAAGAAATAGAACAAATACCCTTTTGGATATAAACACTAGAGTATAGAGGAAGAGGCATGGAGTCAGAAGCCTCAAGGCCAGGTGGCTATGGTAACAAACCGTTTCATTTTAAGAAATGAAATCTTAAAGAGTGCTTTGTATTTCTGCAAGATATGAAATTGAAGAGGTGTCCAAGCCAATTTTATCTCATTCTTTCAAAGGGAGAAGCTGCCTAGTTGGACCTGAGAATCTGAGTTACATGCATTCATCTTAGCTATATGAATTCTGTGTACACCAGTTTTCATTTTTGTGAACTGATTATAGCTAGTCTTTCTGAGTGTGCAAACATCTTCACTCACATATGGTCAGAACTTGCTTATCTTGCACGTATGTATTGCAAAGGTTTCTAGTCACCCTCAGAACCAGGTGTTGGAACAGACAGGGGAAGTGCTGATTGATGAAGGGAGGTAAATTTGCCAGGTGAGGGCAAGAAAAAGTCAAGGGAGCAAAACACATGCCAGGCTGTGTTCATTGTGTTTCTAGAAATCAGAAAATGCCAGAAAGTCAAGAGGTGTGTGTGTGTGTGTGTGTGTGTGTGTGTGTGTGTGTGTGTGTTAACAGCACATAACAGCTCAATATTTTAAGGAGTAGTGTGGACCCAGGATCATTAGCTTGCATATATTCGCATGTCCTTTCCACTGGTTAGTTTGATGAAAACTTCTGGCCCACAAACCAATATGTGAACTGACTCTCCACAAAATGTATAAACTATACTACTGTAGTTTCCTCACTAACAGCATTGAGAATAGTTGAGTTTTTACTCATTTTGTCTTTTATTATTCATTTCTTTTTAAAGACTTACTTATTTATGCATATAAGAACTAGGGTACAGGCCAGAGGTGCAGTGGTGAAAGGATTCACCAGAGACAGAGTTGGGAGCAGAACAGGCAGATCTACTGAAATACACTGTTGAGGGGAGCAGCAGGCAAGACAGGAGAGGTCTGCTGTGCCGTGTGGGTCAGCTCCCTGGCGAGGGATTGAATCATGTTGCAGTGGCTGCAGACAACTTTATAGGGCTGTGCTTGTACCACCAGGGAGGCCCTAGTTTAATAACTTTTTACACTAATGATAGTAGTAAAATAAATTTGGTTTATTTAAAATAATTTGGTTTATTTAAAATATTCCATTTATATTTTCTAAATTGTCTATAGTTCTATCATATAAATATTAAAATATAATAACTAAAACATGCCTATAAACTATAAAAAATGCAATGGTTATATGTTGATACATTTGTTATTATCTTAGTATGTTATTAATAGTTAATTTTTTAAATAAATCTTTAAATAAACCTATTTTAAATACACAATTTGGTGTTAGCACTTTGCTCTCTTTCTATGTAACTTCTATATGTGATGTCATCTCCACAACTAGGCTTGTAAACAATCCATCCCCAAAAACAACAGTTTTTTATACTGTTTGCAATCTCTATCTCCCATTCTCTTCATTGTAATGCAACTACTGATCTCCTTTCTGTCACTATAGAATTTCACATAATTGAAATCATATACTATTATATTCTTTTTTGTCTGGCTTCTTTCACTTAGCTTATTTACATTGAGAATTATTATTTGTTCACTCCTTTTCATTGCTGAGTAGTAGTCCACAATTCATGTGTCCATTTGCTGATGGACATTTGTACAACTTGATAAGTTTATGTATGTCTATACCTGTGGTGCCATTACCCTCATCAAGAACCCTAATATCTCCAAAAAAGCTTATCTCTAGTGTTTGACCATTACAAATAAGGCTATTACGAATATTTATGAATATTTATAAGGCTTTCATGGATATAGGCTTTTATATACTTTCTCTTCAGTGAATATCTAAGATTGAAGTGACTGATTCATTGGTGGGTGTACATTTAAGTTTTTAAGATACTTCCAGACTTTTTTAAAGCTTTATAATTTGCTTTTATCAAGCTAACCAGAGCTATATCAATTCCTTTACATTACTATTACTTTGAAATTATATTACTTATATCTTTCATCTTCAAGGCAATCATCAAATTTTTCTTATATTTCTGAAGAAAATGAAACTCATTTCAAATAACAGTGCTTAAGTACCATATGTATGTAGGAGGGGCAACATCTTATTTTCTAGGTTTTAGCTGAAATAACCCTCACTAGTTATTTTAATTTTTATCATACTTTTTCTTGGGGGAGGGGAACTTACCTTATTGGACTTAAACAGAGTACAATATTGAAATATATTAATGTTTTATACCGAGAATGTGGCATAAATGTGTTTCTAACTCCTTATGGCTCTAAGTGGAAACATAACACACCTCTTAAACATGGCTGAGTGCCCCTAGTTCTGTGAACTGGGAAGCTTCACATAACCATTTTTGTTTTGAGGCCAAAGTCTGTGGTTTGATTTTCTAGCAGCTTCCAGAACAGAAACTGGGTTTACTTTGCTTCCAAATTCTTTGTCTTGGTGCTTGAGGCGAATGCTGTAGTCTCCTGATCCAACTACAAACAGTCAACCAAGAACAAAGCCTTCCCCTTCCAGATTTCCCAGGAAGCCTCCATTCTCTGCCCAGAGGAAGTTAAAGGAGACACCCTGATGGCTAAGTCCCATAAACGTTGTCTCCCGCCTTTGAGGACCGTAGAATCTTATTTTATCCAGGAAGATTTCACCTTTGAAGTAAGGTTGGAAATCTTTCACTTGAGTTATGACCTGCTTCTTCACCACTGGATAGACAGGCCCACTCGGCTCGTGCAACTTGGACTTCAGGAAAGACGGATCCGCACGGCTATAGACTGGCCTCCTGCTTCATTGCAGCCCCATCTTTTTCCAGAATTCCTTTGTATTGAAAGTCCTTGGTTCCGTCTTCAGTTTTTCAGGTCTACATCCTCCAGATATTGCAGTGATGCTTTTTGGGCCCTGCACACAAATACCTCGGTGTTGGTCGGCAGCTGTGCCAGGAAAGCAGGACCTGGGATCATGCACCAACGGACCATGCATGCTGCCATTGTGGAGAAATTGGGATCTTGCCTCAGTCCTGAACTCTGGCTCTGCTCCTTGGGTGGCTGTCTGCTTAACTCTGGCCCAACCATGTTCACACATGCCAGATCCAGAAAGTTCTGGACAGATGCTGCCCCTCACAGATCTTACCTCTCAGAACCCTGCGTGCTTCCCCTTCTCTTGTGTGGGATGGGGAGGGAGGGCCACTGAGGGTGGGGGCTGATGGGTTTAAACATCCCCTGACTTCAACAGCCTTAGGGGTGGACCCTCCCAACTATTTTTTTTTGAAGAAAGTCTTTTCCAATCTTTCAATAGTATACATTTTATAGTTATAAATGTTTACATATACACTTAATAGGATTTGAGAATTCTATCTTTCAATTTTCTTACCAACACTTCTTTTGGCTAGTTTTAAAAAATATTTTAGATTCTAGTTAAGTATAAGGTGCTATTTCATCATATTTTAACTTCATTTCCATAATGACTAGTGATATCAAGCATCTTTTCAAATATCATTACAAGTTTTCATGTATTCTTACCACTGTAACCACACCTGATTTCCTTATATGTTTGTTATTATGTGTATACATTTTCTTCCTGTCTTTTTCCTGTTCTTAATATGTATTGATTCCTCCTTTGCTATACAAGACCAATACTTTTCCCCAATTTTTTTATCACTCAAGTTTCATCTTGATGGTTAATCCTTTCCATTTTTTTTTTTAAAGATTTATTTATTGTGCATACAGAACTGGGGTACAGGCCAGAGGCTCAGGGGCGGTGAGAGGCTTCACCAGAAACAGAGAGGGGAGCAGAACAGGTAGATCTATGAAGTACACTGCTGAGGGGAGCAGCGGGCGGGTCAGGAGAGGTCTGCCACGCCATGTGGTCTCCTCCGGGGCAGGCGGGAATCGAACTCATGTGGAAGTGGCTTTAGCTTCTCAGTGCTGTGCTTTAACCCACTGTGCCACCAGGGAGGGCCCAATCCTTTCCATTTTTAATTAATGTAATGCTTATGCTTTTTGAAAAAAGATTTATTTATTTATGCATACAAGAAGTGGGTTACAGGTCAGAGGCGTGTCTGGGTAGGTGAGAGGATTCACCAGAGACAGAGAGGGGAACAGAATAGGCAGATTGACTGAAATACATTGCTGAGGGGAGGCAAGACAGGAGGGGTCTACTGCACCATGTGGGTCACCTTCCTGGTGGGGAATTGAACTTGGTGTGCTCTGCCATTTGATGAATAAAAGGTGAAAAGTTCTGAAGCAACTGAGCATTTAGCAGCTGCCACATCATTGATATTTGCCATTCCCCAGTTTTTGGCAACTCTGCAAATCAGTGCAATCTGGTTGTAAACTGTGCAATGAGTTTGGAAATTGCTTTGCCTAAAATCAGTATGATATTTTGTAAAAACTAAAACATTCATTTTAACGCAAGATGGCCCTGAGAACACATGGAGCAAAGAACATCAACAAATACAATCTTGTTATTTTCTCAGAGATTCAGAACATTCATCATTCTGAAAGTTGTAAATCTTTTTTTTAGGTAGATTCTGAAAGTTGCAATTCATAGCTACCATCAGCATAAAATCATTATGTGCAAAATCCAGCTCAATCTTTATATTCCAGATGAGGAAACTAAGGCCCTGGAAACAAAGTAATTTGTCCAAGTTGACTTGGTGAAATAGTGGCAGTGGGCATAGTTCTGGTGAAGTGGGTAATGTTTACTGTTCTCTATCTTATCTCTTCTTTGAATGAAAACAATAGTGAATAATTTATGAGACTGTAGAAGGCAAGTCCTGAAAGGGGAATTAGGACCATTCAATCTAATCCTCCTGTCGTAAGGTGAGAACATGAGGCCCAAAGCAGAGGAATATCTTGTCAAAGGCTGTGTTGTAACTTTGTCACATGTAAAGTGTGAATTACAGGGCCCTTCCTGGTGGTGCAAAGGGTTAAAACACAGCACTGTGAAGCTCTCCACAGCTACTGCAGCACGAATTTGATCCCTGGCCAGGGAGCCTATGCACATGGCACACCAGACCTCTCCTGACCTACCCACTGCTCCCCTCAGCAATGTATTTCAGTAGATCTTCCTGTTCTGCCCCGGACTCTGTTTCTGATGGTCTTTCATCCTTTGTACCTCTGGTCTGTACCCCAGTTATTGTGTGCATAAATAAATACATCTTAAAAACAAAGTATGAATTACAACCTACTTATGTGTCACACGATTAGTTGAAAAAGTTCATACTAGAAATTTTTGCTTTTTTAATTAATTTTTTTCTGTTAAAATAATTTTTGATTTACAGATAAGTTGCAAGGATGCATCAAAAAGTTGCTGAATATTCGTTTCCCACTTTCCCTTGATGGTACCATTTTACATAGCCGTTACTTAGAGATTAACATTGGTACAATATTATCAACTAGATTGTAGATCTTATCAACTAGATATGAGATTTTATCATCTCATAATCTTTCACTAATGTGCTTTTTCTGTTCCAGGATCCAACACAGGATACCACAACTTAGGAACATTTAGGAGGCTGGTATAAAATGAAATGATATAGACTAGAATAGAAAATATCAGGGTACATTGCACAGTAGTACAAAACTTATTTCATTATATAGGCAAGTTGTATTTCTTACTAAAAGCAGCAGTTAAAAAAAAATTATGAGCTCTCCTTAGGCCTCTCCAAGGACCAGCTATGCTCCTAGTGAATGACTACATGATTATAAAATGTAGCTGGTCTATGCATTTTGAAAAGTTGCATTCCACTCTGGATTTGAATTTCCCCATCTGCGAAATGAGGATGTCTTTTGCTCTAGCTTCTTCTCAGGGCTAAGTATCAAGGGAGAAGTGAAATGTTTAGTAAATTATTAAGGACTATACAGATCTATGTAAAAGTTATGATTTTGGGGCCCTCCCTGGTGGTGCAGCGGGTTAAAGCACAGCACTAAGAAGCTTAAGCCACTTCTGCATGAGTTCCATTCCCGCCTGCCCTGGAGAGATCCACATGGCGAGGCAGACCTCTCCTGACCCGCCCGCTGCTCCCCTCAGCAGTGTACTTCGTCCATCTGCCTGTTCTGCTCCCCACTCTGTCTCTGGTGAATCCTGTTACCCTCCGCATCTCTGGCCTGTACCCCAGTTCTATATGAATAAATAAATTTTTTAAAAAATTATGATTTTGGCTAGGAATTTTCAATGGTACTATTTATTGTTTTTGGATGGTTAACATTTTGAGAACAGGGATCATATTACGTATCTTTATAGCCCTTTATCACCATGCCCAGACTACAGTAATCCCTGGTAGGGATTACTCACCTCAAACTTGTTCTGATGGGCCATATTTTTACTTTCATCTTCCTTTATATTATATAATTTAGGTATCTATTACCTCTGGATTAATTTTGTTGTTGCTTTATATTAGCCCCTTCAGTATTTTTTTCAAGTGTGGCTTGGTGCTGATATATTGGTTTTTGTTTTGCTGTGAAGTACTTTTACATTTCCTTCTGTCTTAAATGGCAGTCTGGTGTCATAAAGTACTCTAGGTTAGAAATCTCCTTGAGTAATTTTCTGCCATTCCCTTCTAGTCTGCAAGGTTTCCACTGAGAATCCATGGAGAGTTTAATAAAAGTTTCCTTATAGGTTTCTTTCCTTGCCAGTTAGCTTTCCACCATTTAATTATAATGTATTTCAGGGTATGTCTGTTTGGTATCATTTTGTTTCTGATTCTTTGTGTCTTTTGGATCAGGATTTCACCTTCCTTTCTTGGATTAAGGTGTTTTTTTAGCTAATATTTCTTTAAGTAAATGTCCGATGCCTTCCTTTTTCTGTCCACCTTCTCAGGTTCTCATGGTGCAGATACTATTTCTCTTAAAATTATTCCAGAGTTCTTATATTGTTTCATTAAAAAGTTTTTCTCGGGCCCTCCCTGGTGGCACAGCACTGCAAGGTGGCTGTGGTCGCTTCAGTCCGAGTTCAGGCTGAGTTTGATCCTTGCCCCAGAGGTGACTCATCTGCGCAGCAGACCTCTCCGGTCTCACCCGCTGCTCCCCTCAGCAGTGTACTTCATTATTCTGCCTGTTCTGCTCCCCACTCTGTCTCTGGCAAATCCTCTCACCACTCCTGCACCTCTGGCCTATACCCCAGTTCTGTATGCATAAATAAATCTTTAAAAATTTTTTCCTCGGCCCTCCCTGGTGGCGCAGCGGGTTAAAGCACAGCACTGAGAATCTGAAGCCACTTCCGCATGAGTTCGATTCCCGCCTGCCGCCTGCCCCGGAGGAGACCACATGGCGAGCCAGACCTCTCCTGACCCGCCCGCTGCTCCCCTCAGCAGTGGACTTCGTCAATCTGCCTGTTCTGCTCCCCACTCTGTCTCTGGTGAAGCCTCTCACCGTCCCTGAGCCTCTGGCCTGTACCCCAGTTCTGTATGAATAAATAAATCTTTAAAAAAAAAAAAAAATTTTTTCCTCATTATTTTATGTGCTTTCTCTACCACTGTATATTCAAGGTCACTGATTATATCCCTTACTTGTATTTGTCTACTATTGATATCCTCTATTGTATTTTTAAATTCAGTTATAGTATTTTTTACCCATTTATTCTGTTTGTAGCAACCTCATGTTTTTTGTATCTTTATTGTACTCCTGTTCTGTTTTTTTAAAGGATTTATTTATTTATGCATATAAGAACTGGATACATGCTAGAGGTGTTGGGGGGGCGGGGGTGAGAAGATTCACCAGACAGAGTGGGAAGCAGGATAGGGGGTTTGACTTAGATACACTGCTGAGGGTGGGACAGGACAAATCCGCCAGCCATGTGGTCAGGTCCCTGGCCGGGAGAGAAGGCCTGCCGCCGTGGCTGTGGACAGCTTCACAGTGCTGCGCTTTAACCCGTGGTGCCACCAGGGAGGGCCCTGTATTTCTGTTTTTGATCTATGATCTATGCTTTTCTTAAACCAGCAAACATGGTTATCACTGTTACCTTGAACACCTTATCAGATGATTGTGCAGTCCTGATGGATTGAGACTCCTCTTGGATTTTGTTCTTTCAACGTCAGCACTTATGGTATGATCTTTTGACTTCATTTTGAAATTTTTTATGTGTTGGGAAATGGAGTTTCCTTTTCTTGATAAATTGACTTTATACTTCACTTACAAGTAACTGGCTAGAATCCTAGCTATTTTACCCAGCATTTTGGGGTGTCTATTATTTCACAGACTGAAGATAGTGGGGAGGAACTAGAGCAGTAGGATACAAAAGTCGCTTCCAGTGAGCACCAAGAATTCAAGCTTCCTTCAGTGTTACAGGCACTTCCCTAGGGGCAGTAGGCATATTCAGTGACCCCTCTCCTAGGCCAGCTCCTCAGCTAAAATGTCATGAACAATCTCCTGTCAGCTTCAACTTCTAAGCTGTAGTTGCACAATATATAGAATCAAGAGAGGTTTATAGCTGCAAGTGGGTCACAAGCCAGTATATCGGTTGTTTTTTGTTTTTCTTTTTGAATAGAAGTTTTGCCCTGGGGTGCTTTATTCTGTGGGTAAGAGCCAGGTGCTTTGAACTCTCTTTAATGACAGTATACTGTTTGGTTGTTACCTCAGTTTTGGCACCAGGGAGAGGTAAGGCAGGTGTTTCATGTAACACATCTGCAGGCTGCAAATAATAGCCTCTTTACAAGGAGTTATAGGTGATCTGATCTAGCCCTCCTTGCCAGTTCAGTCTCCAGCTGCTCTTGTTTGGGGGCCACAGGCTCAAGTGATTGAGTGTAGAACAATTACACACTATACACCGAGTCACGATAGAATCCTCTATTATGGGGGTGGTGTTCCCTTCATCCCGTACACTGATTCTGTGCCCTTGTCTTTCCAGTATAGTCCTTTGGTTTTAAAGTCTCCGGTGCAGGCATGATCCCTTGTTTTACCAAGTCCACAGAGGCTCTGTATAGTAGCTGCCTGTTACTCTTATGCATTACACGACCCTGGAATCCCTCCAAACACTCTTTAATCACAGTTTCTCCTATCCCTTTGGCCAAGCGGACACACCTGACATTATAGTCGTCCATTCAGGGGTTGTTGTCTTCGTTAAGGTGTGTTCTGGTCATTAATATGTGGAGAAGAGGAGCCCATTGTCTTTACTCTGCCACAATCTTGCCATTGTGTCATGTGTCAGTTTTTTTGTTTGTTTGTTTTTTTTTTGGGTAGTGACAGGGACAACATTAGTTATATTTGATTATGTCAGTTTTATTAAAAACAAAAACAAAAACACCCAAGCACACAAAAACCAAAATCAAAAACTTCCAGAGAAGTTAAGTACTAAGGAAAAGATTATCCCTTAGGGTTGAACAAATTTTGCTTCCTTGGGAGCGCTCTCATCCCACTGAGAATGTACACTGTAGCACTTGACTGGGAGGTGGATAATGATTAATTTTGTGGAATTGAGTAAATTTTGTTAGGCATCATAATTTTTTTAAAGATTTTTAACTTTTTTATTTATGCATACAGAACTGGTGGACAGGCCAGAGGTGTAGGTGTGGTGAGAGGATTCACCAGAGACAGAGTGGAGAGCAGAACAGACAGATTGATGAAGTACACTGCTGAGGGGAGCAGTGGGAGAGACAGGAGCAGTCTGCTGTGCCAGGTGGGTCAACTCCCTGGCTGGGGATGGAACTCCTGGTGAAGTTGTGGTAGGCTTTCACTGATTGAGCCACCAGGGAGAGCCCTTGTTAGCTATCTTAAAATCCTTGAGGAAAGAGAGTTTCAGGCTCAGGTCATCCACTTATTTATTCAGGACATGGTATGAAGTCCATAAGGACTAAAACTAAAAACTAAAGAGTTTCTAAATACTCATTTGAAGGACTAAAAAAAACTTTCTTTTGTAGCTAAAAAGTAGAATTGTGAAATTAAGCCCAGAATATAATCTTTAGGGTGGCAGAGGTTCCTTGACTGTGTATGTGTTTTAAAGATTTACTTATTTATGCATATAGGACCTGGGGTACAGACCAAAAGTGTGGGAGGTGAGGGATTTATTAGACAGAGTAGAGAACATACACTGCTGAGGGGAAGCAGCTGGGGCTGGTCTGGAGAGGTCTGGATACTCCCAGGCAGGGGAACTGCAGTGGCTGAGGATGGTTTCATGGTGCTGAGCTTTAACCCCTTGTGCCACTGAGAGGCCCCCCTTGACTGTTGTGTTATGTTAAGTGAGGTTATCGGTAGGCTGGGAGAGGAGTCCTTGGGGTGAGGACCTTTAGATGAAAGTAACTGAGAGCCTTGCAACAGAAGCCCTCTGACTTGTTGGTACAGAGTGGTCAGCCTTGAATTGAGATTTGTTTCCTATTGTTGCTGTAAAAGACTCACACTATAGTGGCTTAAAATAATACATACTCATTATTTCACAATTATGTTGTTTAGAAGTCTGAAAAGGTGTCAGTGGGCAAAAATCAAAGTGTTGGCGGGGCTCTGTTCTTTTCTGGAGGGTTAAGGAAGGCTCTGTTTTCTTGCCAGCTTCTGGAATCCATTTATATTCCTTAGCTGGTTGCTCTGATTTCAAAGGGTGGGTGGAGTGCTTCTCACTTGCAGTCACATCTTCTATCAGACCTTTCCCTAGTCTAGTTGGCTTCCTCTTCCTCCTCACTCTTCTGCTTTCCCCCTTCCACCTTTCAGGCTTCTTGTGATCACATTGAACCTACCTGGGTAATTCTGAATAACTTCTCTAGCACACATCCCTTAATTTAATGACACCTCCAAAGTCCCTTTGCCATGGAAGACAACAACATATTTATAGTTTCTGGGCATTAGGATATAAACATTTTTAGGAAGCCATTATTCTGCTTGCCACAGAGACCATACAAAAACAATTTGGGTTTTATTTACTGGAGTAAGGCTTGGGTTTTTTATTCCCTTTGTGCTTCAGTTTCCTTATCAATAAAATGCAGAAATAACAGAGTTTATCTTATAGGACAGTAAGAGGCTTACAGGAGATAGTGCTTATAGCAGTATCTGGCACATAGTAAGCATATATGCGCAATTATTAAATCCACTTTTATGACATATTGATTTCTACTGTGCCAAGCACTATTCTAAATACTGGGGATATGGACATATGGAATATGACTTGGTTTCAAGGAGCTCAGCTACCTAATTATACTTATTATACAGTTTGCTATGTGCCATAAAAGGCAGGGAAGTAAAAAAGGGATTTTAGAAGTTGTGAATGAATACATGAACCTGACATTTGATCTGGGCTTTCTAGAATGAATAAGTATTGGCCAGTGAAATAAAAAGAGAAGAACTCAGATACATAATGAAATGTATAGTATTCAAAGAACACTAACTAGTATTTCAGGGTGGCTGGAGCAAAAGACATCTGATATGAGATAGAGCTAGAAATGCTGGGATAAGCACCAAGGTTGTACAGTGTGAAGTTAAGGAGTGATCTTTATCCTGAAGGCACTATAAATAGTGGAGGGCATTGTCAGGTTTGTGCTCTTGAAAGGTTACTATTGGTTAGTAAGAAAAGTGAGTTGGCTTTGGAGAACCTAAGACCTGCTCCCGTTGTCCAGAAGAGAAGGGCAAGAATTTGATAAATATTTAGGGCACTTTACAGGACTCAGTGGCAAATATGATATGGGTATTCAGAGAGGACGAGTGGGTAATTCCAGATTTCTGGTTTAGGGGGCTGCTAGATTGCAGTTACTATTATTCACTGAGACCAGGAATTAATACAGTCACAAGTCTGGGGAAAACTGGTTATAGGAATAGTTTACATTCCAAAGGGCTTAATACATGCTAAATTGTAGTTACTTTTATTATGGTAAAAAAGGAAGCTTAAAGAGATCAAATAAAGCACACACCTTACAACTTATTATTAAGGAGAAATTGTGGCTTAGAAATATTAAGATCCTATTACTGAATTTGCACAACTGGTATATGAAGTCAGATTCCAGACTTTGCCACCAAGGCTGTCTTAGTTTTGGACATGTGTAATTTGAGATACGATGTGTGTGTGTGTGTGTGTGTGTGTAAGTGGTACTGTCCAGGAAGCACTGGGAAATACAAAAACTGAGCTCAGGAATACAACTGTTTTGGGTTGAATGTAGTCCGTGTAGTAGGATAAAACCAGAAAGAGCCACTCCTCCATGCCAGTTCAAAATCAGTTAAACCTCTATTATCATTTCTCTGCCCTGCTCCCTACAAAAATGTCTGAGTTGTCAGGAGATGGGTAATTTTCAAATCCAACTTTTTGAAATGCATTAGCAGATAGTCTGGTGCTTTGCAATCTGAAGACCAAAGACTTGGGGATTAGCCGCCTTTGACCCATCCAGACAACATCACTGACTTCCGCAAAAATCGTACCCAAACCTTGCTGGAAACAGGTAGCGTCAAAGGAGCATGTGGTGGGAGAGCCTGCGGGCGAGCCTAGATCTGGGAGAATGACGTCACACGGCAGCTGGGTGATTCCCAATCTCTGTCGTCATGCGCCGATGACGTCAGCACAGGCGCTCGCCCTGCCCCTCGCCCGGGTTGGCCCCACTCACGTGGGTCTGGCCATCTCTCCCCGCCCCCTCCCACCTGCGGGAGGCGGGGCGGGCGGTTTCCACCGGCGCCGCCGCTTCGCGGGGGCAGGGAAGGGGGCGGGGGCGGGGGCGGAGGCGAGGGCGGGGGGCCGGTGGGAGCGACCGTGGGGCCGGGCCCTGAGCCTGACAATAGCGAGGCAGCGGGCAGGGGAGGCGGGGGCCGCGGCTGCAGCTGGAGTCCGAGGTGCCGGGCAACAGCAGACGCCCCCTCACGGGTCTCCCGCCCCCTCGCGAGTGTCCCTCCCCCTCTGCTCGTCCTTTGCGCCTCCGCGTCACCTCCCTCGCCTGCTCTGCGGTCCCGCTCCACAGACGCTTTGCCCTCAGACCCTCATCCCTCCGTCTGGAGCGCCGCGCGCTCTCGGTCTCAAAGAACTCTCTGTCTCCTCACCTCCTCCCCCAGAGGCCGCCTAGCTCCCCCGCATCCCCGCCCCCCACTGCGCCCCCTTCCCTCGCCTCTCCAGGCTCCTTCCCGCCCCCCTCACCGTCGCCTCCTCGCAGATCCCCTTGTCCAGAGGGGACTCCCCGGCACGGGAGCGCGGCGGCGGCGGCGGCGGGAGGGAGAAAGTGAAGCTGCCGCTCGCGCACACGCGCGCTCTCTCGGGCTGGGCCACAACCAGCCGGTGGAGGAGGAGGAGGAGGAGCCGAGGGGAACCGAGCGAGCGCGGAAGGTGAGCGGCGGCCTCGCGCCCCACGGTACCCTGGCGTCGCGGGCTGCGGGGCTGCGGCGCGGGGCAGGGAGGCGGCGCGCGGTGGGGGTGTGTGTCCCGTGGCCCATTCATTGCTCGTCTGGAGCCGGGCGGCCCGGGCGCCAGGTGAGCGAGGCGAGGCGAGGCGGGGCGCTGCCCGCGGGGCTGGCTGCCTCCTCTGGACCAACAAAGGCCCCCTGTCCACTCACCAGCGTGGCTGCGGGTCGCGGCGCCGGGGCCCGGGGGAAGGGAGGAGGGCCCGCGGGAAGGGCAGGGCGAGGGAGGGCCAGGGGGACCCCCACAGGTCGGTGGGGAGCCACTTCCCGAACTTTACAGCCTTCCGCTGCGGATCTCGATCAGCGACCGGGAAACCTTGCAAAGTGGTGCCGTGTTTATTTTGGGGGGGTTGGGAGGGGCGGAATCACCCCTGTCCAGGCGTGGAGCATCACTCACAGGGTTTCACTCATTGCAAAATACGGCTGGGTAATGCTTCACGTATGCAGCCCCTCCCCCAACTCGAATACTCTAATTTGTGAAGTTCAAAACAGAAAGGAAAATTATGTTATGTCCATTATTCCATTTCAGGAGACATGATTATGATAACCTTTACAATCTGGAGTATTTTTAACAGCAAACATTGCTGGGTGTGTTTTGGAAGAATGTTTGAGAAGTTTGGGTTTGTGCGTGTCGGGAGCAAAGTGATTGTTTTGTTAAAGCACTTGAGTAACTGTTTTACATATTCCCTCTAGAACTGTGAGTGATGAAGGGGAGGTACTATGATTACCAACGAAAATTTTAGCCTTTATTTTAACAGTTGTTCCTGAGAAAAATGTTGAATTTTGCCTCCTGGTTCCTGGGTTTTCTTTCACCTATATCAGGAGAAAGTGGGAACAATTACACAGATCCCTACACTTCACCTATTCCTGTGCAACCTTGAGCAGGTCACTTCCAGGCTTAAAAGTTATGCCCTAGAAACAGGCTGGGAGCAAGTACCTACTCATCTTTCAAATCTCCACTGAAGCCTCCCTTCCCACCCTCAAGTCTTTGGTCTAAGGCTGAACTGACTCTCCCCACGGAGCTGATTCTCTTCATTTCCACCATAGTACTTACTTATAACATTTTTGATTCCTATTTGGGAGTTGTAATTCAAGCCCATCGGAAAACCACCTCATCTCAAGCCCATCGGAAACCCACCTCATCTCATCTGCTTCTCAAAAAGGATTTTGTGAAATATCCCCTGAACCTCATCCATAACCTAGTCCATGAGTTCATGGTTCCACCTGGTAAATTTGCTTATTCAGTCTTTCAATTTCTTAATATTATTGGAGTCTGGGGAGCTACCCTGTTTCAGGTCTCTTGCTAGGGATATGGGTATTCAAGGTCTAGTAAGACATTACCTGTTTCAGAGAGCTCAAGGTCTAGTGGGTGAGGTAGACTGTAAACAATGAAGGCCTGCCCTAATCTCTGGGGGACTCTAGTTTACTGGGAGTATTGTACGATGATTGAAGCTGTTGGACCTGTTTTACAAGTCTTCTCCTGGCCACCTGGCTAAAGTGAGTCCTTCAGGGAAGGTGGTGACCTGTCTCTCACCCTAAAACAGCACTTGAGGAAAGGCTTGTTCATTTCAATTCAATAAACATTTACTAAGCACAGGTTCTGAGGTTATATACTAGACTTAGAGGAAGCGTTTTTTTTTGATTGGGGGGCCTTTTTTTTTTGGAAGTTGCAAATTGGCTTCCAAGTTTGCCCCCCTGCAACCTTACCCTTACCCTTCCCCCACTCCCTCCGGGGCTCCCCCACATTCCTTAAAGATAGCTTTTCAAACTTTAGCCTGAATAAGAAGTGCTCTCAAAAACCAGGTTTCTGCCTACCTTTGCAGATTCACTTTATATAATTCCCCTGCCATGCTTTTTCTCATCTCTTCTTCAGCATGAGCTGCTTTTTCTGCCAGGAATGCTGACCTCCCACCTGCTATCTGTGTGGCTCCTGGACCAGCAGTATCAACATAATGTGGGAATGTGGTAGAGTTGCTGAAGTATTGGTCCCATCCCAGACCTACAAACAAAAAACTCTAGAGTTGGGCTTCTCAAATCTCTGCTTTAACAAATCCTCCAGTTGATTCTAATACTTGTCAAAGTTTGGGAACCACAACTTTAAAAGATAGGCTCTTGATAAGATAATTTCTTGACTTTTCCCTTTTTGCATAGCACTTACCACCTGACATTTCATTCCTCATCCTACTACACTACATTCCATCAATCATTTATCTTTTTATGAGGAAAGCTTCCTGAAAGCAGGGAGTTTTGTCATGAGTATAATCCCAGTGCCTAGAATAGTGATTGCATATAGCTCAGTTGTGACTCATATAGTCCTGAAACATTTGTTGAATGAGAAACATAAAATGTTTATTTCCATTTATGATCAGCTGCTTCATTGGGGTTTTAGTCACGGATAGTTATCAAAGTGAAGAGGAACCACACTCCAATATGTAAATTCCAAGTGGATTCTAGCTTTCTGGAGATTTATTTTAGACTGAGCTTTTCTTGCTTTTTACTACTGTCTTTTTCACCAAAATCTACAGAATTTTTTGCCTTTTGTTCTTTTCGCTAAGATTTGAAAACTGCTGTCAAAATATCTTAGTCTGGTATTATTTCTTGGAAATTTGCAACTTGGTTTTGTAAGTCTAAATAAACACCCTAATTTCTTGAAGCTTTTAACTTGAAGCTGTCTCTTCCGGATCTCCTGTGGTTTTTGTCTTCTCTAGTGACACTTGAAAAGCCATACAAGGGCCTGTTTGACTCCACACAAGGTTTCTCTTCCTTACAAAGCTCTTACAAAGTTCTGTTTCTTTCACTTTCTTATTAGTTCGAAGATACCATATCCAGATTTCCCTTTTGTAGCTGTTCCTGGGAGATTGACTTCATTTGTTTATCTCATTTATTTTTATGAATGCTTAGTGAGGGGACCGTGTGCCAGGTCCTGTGCTCGGACAGGATGTTCAGGTATACATAGGATGTGGTTCAACTACTTAAGGAATTAAAGGTCTTACAACTTGGTGTCAGTGCTGAATGAAGTGATAAAATAGGACTGAAAAAATTCTATATCATAAAAATGGAAGAAAACGCCCTTTACTATTTTTTTTTCAATTTAGAAATAACGTATCAAACAAGCATCATTTTGGTAAGCAGACTTTCAAAAATTTTAATTAAAAGGTTGGTGACTTTGGGGAAACTAAAACAAGAGTCAAGATAGAATCAGCAGTTGCTAATTTGAGACAATTTTCAGTTCTGTTGTTGCAGGTTTTAGTGATTTTCTCTGCCTCCCTCTCTTCCCTTAATACAACTAAATCAAAGCTAGAAAATATGGGAAAACTTTTTCATGTGTTTAGGAGAGATAAATATAAGGCTATAGAATACATTTTTTCCATAGATGTCATTTTAATTCCTAAGGACTAATTATAGGACTAATCAGGCTGTAACTTGGGGGGAAGGACAATAATGAAACTTGAAAAAATACCGTAATTTAGTCTCAGTGTTACTGCATGACCTTATGGGAGCAATTTTATATCTGTGCTTTTTGTTCTAAATGTAAAATGGAGATAGTAGTTGTGACCAGCTGACAACATTATGAAACAAGTATAACATATTGAATATAAAAAAGCCCTTTGAAAAACATAATTTACTAGCTAGTTGTTAGTTGATGGTAAATTTACAGAGGCTTACACTATTTAAAAGCTTTAAGTACCAGGCAGTATATGAGATGATCAACATGTTTTCTCCAGCCCAAAATAAGTAAGATGACACCACTGTCTACTTTATGGATAAGGAGGTTGAAACTCAGACTGGCAAAGGGAATTTCCTCAAGATTTTATTGAAGGTAAGTGGCAGACATCAGGTCCAGCCCACATACACCTGATGCCAGCAGTTACGTGTTATTTTCTTTATTTAGGCTGCTTTAATTTCTCTGTAGAGAGGATATAGGAATGTTTTGCACATATATTTTTGTGAGAGTTAAAATAAAATTTCTCTTTATCTAGCCTGCTCTTTTTTTGTGTGTGCATAGAATGATTGGTAGAGACAGATTTCCACTTATCATTGAAACAGGAAAAGGAATAACATCTTTCTTTGGTGCTTATTTAGTCTCTGCAATAACTCTGTGAGATAGGTAGTTATTCCCATTTTATGAGATAAGAAACTGAGGATCATAGACATCTTGGTTTGCTCAAACGTATATTATTAACAAATCACTAAATATTGGTTAAAATTTACTTAAAAAAATCTCAATTACTTTCCCCACTATCTCATATTGCATGTTAAATACTATCAAACTAGAATTTGGGGTATTAAAAATGTCTTTTTAGTTTGCTTTCTAATTTTTCCCCTAAGAAAGTCTGTACCGAGTTCATGGTAAACTAAAAAAAAAAAAAAGTCTGATAAAATTTTCAAATAATTATATTGCAGACTTAGCAGATAACACTTGTCTACTGAAGCTAGGAGGTCAGACTTAATACTCTGAGTCACTTGTATATGAATATTCATTGCCATGATTAATATATTAATATATTAGTTTTCTGTTCTTGTGTTGAGCTCTATCTCTTATGAGAAACTTTTCCCATGCATCCCATCCCAATCTCTATGCCTTCTTCCTCCATCCTTCCATTCTTAGAGATGGGGGAAATCAGTACTGTGTGCTAGGATCCCCCAAATAAGGATTTCTCTGAGAGTGGTATACTCAAAAGTCTAGAAATAGCCAGAGATTCTTTGATTGATCTCTTTTGTTTAGTATTGATTAATTCTTTAAAATTGCTCTAAGATCTAGTTACAAAAAAATCCATTATGTCTTGGCCCTTACTTACAAAGCCAGGGTGAGGTAGCTGGCGTGCAGCATGGGGAAATTCATTATTGTTTATGGGGCTTTTTCCACATCCAGCTCTCTCCCTGTCAGATGGCATAAGTTCCAGCTGAGGCTGACAGAATATTTTACTCTTTTATAGACTTTGCATTTTGGGACTTTGGGGATGAAAAATGACAATAACAGTACATATGTAGCTTTCATCCCATTTGCCTGCTTGTAAGCTGTATTTTCAAGACCCAGCCGTCCTTATTTTTTCCTAGCTCCCACAAAACTGACATTAATGTATTCCTCATCTGAACCCTCGATCCCATAGTACTTTGCATAGTGTTAACTATCACTTTGTAGGAAAGGAGAGAGATTTAGAAGGAAGAACTTGAAGTTAGGCAAAGACTTACTTGGACACATTTAAATTTGTGTTTCTTCATTTGGAAAAGAAAATTAATACTCTTAACCCACAGAGTTGTGAAGATTAAATAACTAACACATTGTGCAAATGAATTATAAGGTGTTGAGCTATTTAGATCTAAGGTAGAATTGTAATTTTTACCCTGCAATTATGTATAATAGAGGCTTTAAATTTTGGCTGTGCATTTGAACTACTTGTGAAGGTGTTAAAATCATACTTTTGTCTGGGCTCCAACTCCGGTTTATTTAAAATCTTTATTTTTGAAGGTTTATAGGTGATTCTGATATGCGGCCAAGGTTGAGATCTAGTTCTGCCTTATAACATTTTGCTTAAATCCAATGTATAAAACCTACATTTTTATTGTCACTTAACATTCATTCTTTTGCTAAACACATATTGAACATCAGACTTTGTCAAGGGCTCTGAAAAAATAGAAACTAGTCCTTACCCTTAAGTTTATAGTTTCCTTGAGAAATAGACTTATTCAGACAATTCTCTATGGAGACTAAAAACCACACATGGAGGTATATGCTGGTATTTGTGTGAAGACAGGAAAGGAATCTGTTGCACTTGAAATGAGTGTGGCCTGGCATGCCTTCTTAACTGGAAGTGACACCTAAGATAGGTTAAGAGAGATGACCAAGGATTTACCAAGTTCAGTTGGGGTGGAATAAGAACAGTGGGGAAAAAGAGGACCTTTATGAGGGAGAGAGAGAATGAGAGAGCAGTTTGAGACTTAGAGGACTTGAGAATGCTTTGGGAGTGCTGAATAGTTAGTACACTCAGAAGGTAGAGTACAGGCGGCAAGTGGTAAGAATAGCCAGGAAGGCGGTTTCCAGATGATTTAGAGCTGTGCATATAGTGTGTGAAGTTCTTTCACTAATATTCTCATTTTATTTTTTTCAACAACATCCTAAGTTAGCTATGACAGGTATTGCTTTTTCTCCATTTTAGAGAGGAGAAAACAGGTTGATTGAATTTCCTGTGGCTGTTCAGCACAATTATGATTGAAGTGAGTTACTGTTGATTCAAACTAATGCTTCTTCCATTACCCCATAGCTTTTCTTGGACCTTTAGTGCTCACAATCCTGGGAGGTCCATAGACAAATTAAGTGCTTGACTGATGTTGGCTATTAGTTGGAAGTTTGAACTAAGCAATCTGTAAAAGTACTTTTTGCTTAAAAATTCTGTGGACATGTCTTAGGATTTTCTTTAATTACTGAAATGGATC
Source organism: Condylura cristata (assembly GCF_000260355.1). NCBI lineage: Eukaryota > Metazoa > Chordata > Mammalia > Eulipotyphla > Talpidae > Condylura > Condylura cristata. The sequence goes on along the minus strand of NW_004567116.1, from coordinate 41,355,735 downwards.
TTTTCCCCCCAAGCATTGATAACCAGAGTCCAGCAAACTAAAATATTATCAGATAGCTGCCTGTTCTTCCAGTTGAGTGTCTTTACTCAAACGTCCTTGTTTATTTTTAAATTACTTCCCACCCCAAGTTTTACATACTTATTAATCAGTGCACACCCCAACACAATACACTAACATGGTTTCATGCATTTAGAAGGGAAGAATCTCCTAGTTAAGTGGAAGAGTGTGTGGAGGGCTTTATTTTAAGCAGCTATATAGTGAAAGATTTCATTTGGAAGCCTAGGCCTTCTTCAATTTGCTGTCAACTCTATTCACTGTGCAGAACTTATATTGATCACTGGCACCAAATTCATTCCAGGGTTCTGGGTTATTATTTTTTTCTTTTTTTCATTTTTTAAATTTATTTATTCGTACAGAACTGGGGTACAGACCAGAGATGCTGAGGGTGAGAGGATTCACCAGAGACAGAGCGGGGAGCAGGTAGATCAACGAAGTACACTGCTGAGGGGAGCAGCGGCGGGTCAGGAGAGGTCTGCCGAGGTCTGCCGCGCCATGTGGTCAGCTCTGGGGCAGGCGGGGATTGGTTATCGAACTCATGCGGAAGTGACTTAAGCTTCTTTGTGCTGTACTTTAATCCGCTGCGCCACCAGGCAGGGCCCTATTTTTTTTTTTTTTAGATTTATTTATTTATTCATACAGAACTGGGGTACAGGCCAGAGGTACAGGGGCGGTGAGACACTTCTTCAGAGACAGAGTGGAGAGCAGAATAGGTCGATCAACGAAATACACTGCAGAGGGGAGCAGCGGGCAGGTCAGGAGAGGTCTGCCATGCTATGTGGGTCACTTCCGGGCTGGGCATCAAACTCACACTGAAGCGGCTGTGGCTAGCTTGTAGTGTGGCATCCTTACCTGTTGCACCACCAAGGAAGGCCTGGGTTCTGGGTTATTCTTTCTGTCTCAACTAGGTGGAACAAAGCAAGATTCATGACATGTAGTGCTGCTCTAATATCTCTAGCTCTAGTAAATACAAAGAGGGGATCAAGCCAGGAAGCTTCTTGGTCTGATTTAGGATCTAACAGAGCAGAGAGATAGCGAGGCCTTGGACCAGGAAGGAAGGGAGAACAAATTACATTTCCTGAAACTAATATGTCTTTCTATTTTTAAAATACATTAATCTTTCCCTTATTATGAAAGTACTACATGGTTCTCAGAGAACATTTGGAGAACACAGACGAATAAAAGTTAAAAAAAAAAATCCACAAATCCATCAATGCTTTATTGTGGAAAGGTGACCATGGTTGTATATATATATTTTTAACCAATGGCAGTACTTGATCTATTTCCTTCTAATGTTCTTTAAACATGGGTTTGGATCCTTGACTCCAAGTCTGGCCGCCAGCTCCTCAGGATTGGTCAGAGGCCTGAGTCACGACTTTGTACTACCTTGAATACATCATGGGCCCCCTGTCACACCCCACCCAGCTTGCTGGCACTTGCCAGCAGACCAGGATTGTAGCCTGGGCCCTACAGGTCCTTGATCCCCCTCAGGGGCCTTTAGCAACTCCTAGGTAACAACCCTGACTCCAGGCCCAGCAGCCTGGAGCAGAATGAAGCCCAAGTTGCGACTTTGTAGAACCTAACTATTCAGTGAAGGTATCCCACCTATCGCCCAGCCATAAAGTGTTTCCTACATCAGGAATCTTCAGCAACCCTCTGCTCTCCTGGGCCACCAGAAACAGGCCCAGAACCACTAATCTTGGATGAGGTGGGGTCCCAATAATTTAGCCTCTAGATTTAGCAGGCCTCCTGCGGTCCCAGCCACCAGAACGCATTCGAAGTGCTTTGTACTAAAAGTGGACAAAGACAACACATAGGAAAATTACAGGCCAATCTCCTTAATGAACACAGATACTAAAATTTTCAATTAAATCTTAGCAAACCAATCTTAACAATGCACAAAAAGGATTATATACCATGACCAGTAGGACTTAATCCAGGGACACAAGGATGGTTTACCATCCAGATATCAATTAATGTAATTTATAAACAAAAAGAAAAATAAGAACCATATGATCATATCAGTAGATGCTAAGAAAACATTTAATAAAGCTCAGTATTTACTTGTGAACAGAGCCCTCGAAAAACTTGGGGTAAAAGGAACATACCTTATCAAGGAAATACATATCAAAACCGTAATGAGATACCACCTCACACCTGCAATACATATATACACATATTTATGTATGTACACATGTACACATATGTATACACAAATACATATATACACATATGGATATGTGTGTGTATACATATGTATATATGTACATATATATTAGAAACAACCAATGATGGTGAAGATGTGATGAAAAAGGAACTATTTTACTCTGCTGTAGGAATGTGAACTGGACTAATCACTATAGAAAACTCTGAAAGGTCCCCAAAACGCTAAAAATGGGTGATCTACCAAATGATCCAGCAATTCCATATCTAGGAATCTACCAAAAGGACACAAAAACACTGATTAGAAAGGAACCTTGCACTCTTGTTTTATAGCAGCATTATTTATAATAGCTAAGAAATAGAAATAACCTAAATGCTCCCAGACAGGAATGTGATATCAAGAAGATGTGGTAATTAATGTAGACAATAAATACTACTCAGTGATCAAAATAGATAAACTCATGCTGTTTGGGGCAGCATAAGTAGAGCTGGAGGGGATTATGCTAACAAAATAAAGCAGAAAGAAAATACTGTATTATGTCACCTATGTGGAATATAAGGAAAATGAAGAAAGGGTCAGGAGAAAGACAAAACTTGCAAGCTTATCATAATTTGAGGTGTAAAGTGGGAGAATAAGAGCAGTCAAAACAAGAGGTCTTAGGGGGAAAGAATGCCCTGTACAAACTCCACACAGGTTTTGTGGACTCCACCCCACTTCAAAGCCAGCAAAAACCTGGAACTACATCATCACCAAAGGGAGGGTTGTTGGAGTTAAGCAGCCATGTTTGGTATAAAACCAGATATGTGGGCATTGGGGACTCTCTTGGTCTTTTGGCCTCCTGGCTCTGGGCTTTTCACCTGCTCTCAGCATGTCATTGGGATTCCAGGTCAGTTGATGGTAGGATGCATCAACCAATTTATCTCCCTCTCTTCCTTCCTGAGTTACTAATTTCTTCATTTCCCCTTTTTTGGTAAATAAACACTTTATTAACTTTCTGTGTGTGCCTGAACACATGAAAATTATTATAAGTCCCTTTAAGTGCACTGGTGAGGACTCACAGTTAGGCAGCCATTTCATACCAGGGTTGCCCTGTAACAGGCACCAGCACAAGGGACTATGGTGATGGATCAGGGATGCTATGGTGATGGGAGAATTACAGGAACTACACAACTGAGAGGAGAAATGAAACACTGTCCAGAAATGTACAACAATGTAAGAAAAGAAATAAAAAAATAAAGTGAAAATGGTTTTGGGATGGCGATCTCCATGTTTCCCAGCTACCTCCTTCCCTTATCTTCACTTTAGGTTGGGGATAAATAAGATCAGAAACTAGTCAAACATCATCAGCCTCATCACAATTCACCTTTTCTGGTGGACTTTCACAGTGCTGAGCACTTTTCATTGACTCCTTAAAATAATCTTATAAGAAAGATACTTTTGAGAGATATAACAGGAATATAAAAACATTTTTATCATTCTTATTAAGGGACCATAACTAGACACTTAGCCACCCCAAATTTCAGTTTTCCTTAACTGTTAATATGAATGTTAAATTTACTACCAACTTTCTAGATGGCATATTTTATGACAGTAATTCTTAAACTTCTACCTTCCTGTTCTCACCCTCCCCCTGTAACACACTGGGACAGTTTATCAGTAATGTTTCACTCTTGAAACACTATTCAGTGGGCTACAGGAGCAAAACTTTTAAATTTCAGGCCTGGAGAGAGACCTGGTATAGTGGAAAGGTTCTTAGTCCTCTTACAACCTTTTCTTCCATATGAGATTATTTTTCTAGAATCAGAGATTTTTATTTGGTATCAGGATAGATTTTGCTTTTGATTATTTCAATAAGTTAGCTATACATAATCTGCAAAATAATTTAAACAAATAACTAGAAGCATTCTAGTTAATGATATAAATAAATAGAAGCATTCATGATGATATACTTGAAATTCCATGTTTTCTAAGCAGCCTGGAGACTACTTAGACCTTACAGTTTTCAGACACACTTTCACATAAAATTTCATTTAATTCTGCCCTTAAGGCATCATTTTTACATGGAGAGATGTTAAGTGGCTTACCTATGATAACATAGTTGAGATGTTGCAAAATGAAATCTTTAATTTGTATCTTCTGTCCTTAAATCTAGTGTTTGCTTCTGATTATCTGGGTGTTAACTTGACCAATGATAATTTTTAAATTTTCTTTGACATTTAAAAAATTCTACATTCCTTGAAGAATTTGGTAAAAGATGTTTACTCTCTTCAAAAATCATGTTTCTATCCATTGCCACTAGTCAGAGAATGTTTCTGACATTGACTACTTTGTAAAGGTCCCAGATCAGTTGGGAATGATGACGGAGCACATTGTTACTTGTGGACTTAATAGAGTAGAGGCAGAATAACACACACTTTCAAATTCATACAAAATCAGTACATCCCTATAGTGCTACTATTTATCTGTTCCTTGATTAGTTTAAAAATATTTTATCAGTTGCTTCCTATGTGTCAAGCATTGTGTTTAGCAGTAGGAGTACGATCATAACAAGGAAAAGGCCCCTCCTTTCTCTTATAATGCTTACATTCCCAAGGGAAATACAGAGATAAGCATTAAGCATGCTAATAAATAGTTGCAGGTTTTGGTAAGTACTATGAAAGAGATAAAGAATTTATGTAGAGAATTTTGGAGTGATAAGAGGAAATCCTCATTGAGGAGATGATGCTTTTAAAATGGGAGATACAGATAAATCATACAGAGAATGGGGTGTAGAACATTTTAAATGCATCAAGGCTCTGAGCGTAGGTAAAAGTTTAGAAATGTGGTAGAACTACTACTAGCCAGTGTGGCTAGTGAAACCTTTGGTTGTTTCAAATACAGATGTGCTGTAAATGTAAAATACATGGGAGATTTTGAAGACAATATTGAAAGAAAAAAAAAAACCTAAAGGCACTTTATTTTTTTTAATCTATTATGTATTGAAATGTTAATTTTTGGATACATTGGTTTAAGATATATTATCAAATCCATTTTTTAAGATTGATTTATTTATGCATAAAGAACTGGGGTACAGGCCAGAGGTGTAGGGGCAGTGAGAGGCTTCACCAGAAACAAAATGGGGAGCAGAACAGGTCAACTGACAAAATACACTGCTGAGGGTAGCAGCTGGCGGGTCAGGAGAGGTCTGCTACACCATGTGGTCCGGGGCAGGCAGGAATTGAACTCATGCGGAGGTGGCTTTAGCTTCTTAGTGCTATGCTTTAACCTGCTGCACCACCAGGGAGGACCTCTTTTAAAAAATTATTAAAATATACCTACTAGAAAATTTAGGATTACCTATGTGCCTTGTAATGATGGCTTGTATAAAGAAAGACCTTTATGACTGGTGCACAGGGAGGAAGAGTGAACAATGTGAAATGAAGTTGCAGTAATGGGAAGGGAACTTTCAAAATTCTACTCTGTGCAATAGCCTAGTTAGTCCTGGGAGGCTGAGATGATTAAGCCTGCTTTTTATAGATGGAGACAATTGATGACTGCCAGAAGACCCCCTGTTCTCTGTAAGTTTGTAGATGAGGAGTTGAACCAGCACTTTTAGCAGTGCCCTGAGCATAGAATGTTCTCATATCACCATTAGCTAAAACAAACAAGCAGATAAATATCAGTAAAAAAAATTGATTATTCCAGCTCTTCAAGATTCTGAGGTTGCCTCTGGGTGTAAGTAATATTCCATGTGGATCTCATGGTCAAAGATGGAATTTTTCTTTTATCAAGGAAACATTAGTTTACAACATTTGTAGGTTTTAGGCATACAATTCCTCGCCATATGTCACTCACACCTGTCGTCACCATCCATCACCAAACAACCAGCCACTGTTTGTTTGATGAACTTTACTTGTTCCAACCACTTCTCTGGTAACCGCCATTCTGTTGTCAGAATCTAAGAGTTTGTTTTTGTTTTGTGTGTTTGCTTTTTTTATTTTACATAATCTCCTTCAGGTCCATGTATCTTATTACAAATGTCCAGATTTCACTATTTTAAAAAACAATTGAGTAGTATTCCTTTGTGTATATATATTAATATATACGACATCATCTTTATCCATTCATTTGTCATTGGGACTTGGGTATTTTGATATTTTGGCTTTTGTGAATAACGCTGCAATGAACATAGGAGTGCATAGATCTTTTTAAATTAGTGTTTTCATATTCTTAAGGTAAATCACAGAAGTGGGATTGCTAGGTCATATGGTAGTTCTGTTTTTAACTTTTTGAAACAACTCCAGCCATAGCACTTTCCATAGTGGCTGCAGTACGTACTTCTTTCCAGTAGGTTAACCCTCTTGAAACTGTTTTACAGTATATTTCTTTCACCTTTCTTGTCTGTTTAAAAATTCTTTATATAAAATATGGGGAGGAGACTGTATACACTGAACATCCATAAACTCATATGTAGATTCTTAGTTTACTGTATTTGCTTTACTGCATATCTATCCCTTCATTCATCAGTCTATTTTACATTAAAGCTTTTCAAAAATAAGTTGCAAACATCATTTTTAAATATTTTAACTTTCATATAATTATTTATTTATATAGAACCATTTACTCCTTTTTTTTTATATACATAAACACACATATTTACTTAGTTTCAATCATAACGTAGACCGTTTGTTGTTTACCCTTTTTGGGTGAGCTACAAACATTTCCCTGTCGTCCCTCACATGGTGATTGTTATAAAATTTAAGATGATATTCTATAATTTGCCCACAGTTCATTTTCTACCAGAGAAACTCAGTAGAATTCTTTCTCAGGGAAACCTAAGTGTTGCTCATGAGGTCTTTCAGCTGATTGGATGAAAGCTAACCCATATTATGAAAGATAGTCTTCTTTATTTAGCCTAATTAAGCTTAGTATAGTTATTTACTAGAACTGCACAATACCTTTACAACTGTATTTAAATTAGTGTTTAATTGAATAATTGGGTACTATAGCTTAAACAAGTTGACACATAAAACTAGTCATCACAATCATTTGGGATTTTCTTTTCCTACTATAAATTACTGTCATCTGTAACCCTACACATAGCTTTCTTCTTCCAAATGTTATTTATTTAGAATAAATTCCCATAAGTGGGGTTTCTGGTCAGGGGTATAAAAACTAATGGGGGCTTTTGAAAGGTAAAGGTATTTGCAAGCTAAAGAAGCCACCACAGCCCCTTTCTTTTAAAGATTCTTGAGAAGTTACTGTGTTCTGCTGATTCATTTCTCATTTCCAAAACCCTGTTTTCCACTCCCTTTTCTTGTGGAAATACCTTTTTTTAAGGTTTATCCACCTGTCCCTTTTTCCTCTGCTCCTTCTACTCACCCCTCATCCCTCTCCATGCCTCATCTATCATAGAATAGAAACTTCACATTCCTACTATTGAATATAATGATATACTCAGCTTTGCATCAGTTTTACCTTTGCCCCTTCCTTTCCAAGGAGGAAGTGATTCTCTTCACAGGCAAGACCCATTCCTTCACATACTTTGAGATTCTTTTCCATGGTTCTGTGGAAAGGACCTTTACATTTTGCTTTCCATGAATTAGAAACAGCATTCAAATATTCTGTTCAAAAAACAATTTCCCCTTACCCAGCAAACAAAAGTGCTCCTGAGTTTCCATATCAGCTGCCCCCGAACCCTACCTTTGCTCCTCAGAGCCAGTCGTTTGCAGTTTCTACCTCCTACTGACTTGGCAGTGTGTTCCAGTCTACTTTTACTGCCATCACCTCATTACAGCTGCTCTTGATAAGCTCCAAAATAGCCCACATGGTGCCAAATCTAACTTAATAAACACAAAAGCAAGTTAAACTTCAAAGTCAGAGCCACACACATTAATAATCCCTTAATATCATCCAAATATTCTTTTTTTTTTTTAAACAGAAGCAATGAAGGTAAGGGCCACAGGGAGATAATTTATTGATACATCTTTTATGTCTCTTTTAATCTCTAAATTTCCTTTTAATTTCTTTTCCTTCTTCCCTTTCAGTTTATTTATGGAAAAACCATATTGTTCTATAGACTTTTCTGCTGTCTGGATTTTGCATTTTCCTATTATAGGTTAGCAGGTTTTTTGGTTCCTTATGTTACTTGTAAATTTTATCTAGAGTTTTGATCAGATTTATTAGGTTTTTGTTTTGCATAGTAGGTACTGGTATTGGTGTGTCCCCTTCCTAAGAGGCTCTTAAGATCTAGGTGGCCTATTTTTGTGATGCTAGTAGCCATGGAATTTCCTTTTCATTCTTATCTTAGTGGGTCTCTTGGTATTTCCCCCTCTTTAATATAGCTTCTTTAGCCTTTTTTTTTTTTTTAAAGATTTATTTATTTGTGCATACAGAACTGGGGTATAGGCCAGAGGTTCAGGAGCGGCGAGAGGCTTCACAGAGACAGAGTGGGGAACAGAACAGGCAGATAGACAAGTACACTGCTGAGGGGAGCAGCGGGCGGGTCAGGAGAGGTCTGCCACGCCATGTGGTCCCTTCCGGGGCAGGCGAGAATCGAACTCATGCGGAAGCGGCTTTAGATTCTCAGTGCTGCGCTTTAACCCGCTGCGCCACCAGGGAGGGCCCTAGCCTTTTTTTTTTAAACCTTGATTTTAAATGTTAGAATTCCTCAGTGGGAAGATTTTTTTTCTCTTACACGGTACATTTTTCCTACTTAAGCTTATTCCTCTAACTTTCAACACCACATGTAAATATGCTGGCAATTCCCATGTTTTTCTTGAGATCTATTGCCTAAACCTTTCCTTTCTCCTTAACTCTATTCGTCATATCCAGTGGCCTATCAAGCTTTGTTATTTTTATCTCTGAAGTTTTCATCCAATTTTTTTCTACATTTTTATCCCTCTAGTCTGGTTTAGACCATAACCATCTTTTCTAGGCTTTTCCACATCCCTTAGCTAGTGTAATGGGTCCCAATCTTTCTGCCTCTTATTCACCCATTCTGCCTGCAGTAATAATTCTGATCTTGATTCTGCCCCTAAGCTATCAGTGTGTCCCCATTTCACAGTTTGACCACTCCTAGCTGTTCTTTCTTTTCAACTTTCTAAAAACACTTTCTGTTTTGTTAACATCCATGTGTCATATTACTTTATTATCTCAGCTTCATTCTTTTTCTATTATATGAAAAATCTATTCTTCAAGATCCAACTAGGATATAGCATCTTCCATGTAGGCTTCCATCTTCACTCCCCTATTTATGATTAAAAATTCCTTGAGGGTATGCTGTGGACTCAACATTGCCTAAACCTCTGCTCCCTGGCTTCGTATACATATATTAAATGCTAATGTGTAATGTGATGATTTTTGGACATGGGGGCTTTTGAGAGGTTATTAGGTCCTGAGGGTAGACCCCTATGAATGGAATAAGTGTCTTTACTCCAAAGATCTCTTTAGTTCTTTCTGTCATGTGAGGATATAGTAAGAACATAGCCATTTTTGAAGGGGAAAGAGAACCCTTTCCAGACAATGAATCTTTTGGCACAATGCTCTGAACTTTATAACTTACTGTGAGAAACAGATTTTTGTTCTTTGTAAGCCACCTAGTCTATAGTATTCTGTTATAGCAGTTTGGATGGACTAAGAGAAGGTAGTATTTTGTTTTGTTCTTTGCTGTGTATACTCAGCATATCTTAAACTATGTCTGGTATATAGTAGGTTCTTAATAAATACTTGTGAATGACTGAATAAAATATTTTACTTGTCTACTCGAATTTTTTTTTTCATTTTCAAAACTTCCTCCCCATCCTGTACCCTATAATGAGATAATGTAGAAGTTTATTAATCATCCTTAGGAACTGACCACTTATAAAATTAGTCCCACTCAGGCTTATTGTTCATCACTATACTCTGTCTACAGCTTCATGGCACTTAATGGTAAATGCTTTTTTTCTTTTAAAGATAATAGGTTCCAGTATTACATTTTCTCACCATGTCTGCATTCAAATTTCTAGTTACAATTCACCATTAACCAGTTGACTCCTTTTAACCATTTCCTCCCTCTTCTTCCGCTCTGGCAATCACCATAGTATTGTCAGAGTCCAAAGATTTGTTTTTATTATGTTTATATTCTACAAATAAATGAAACCATTTATCTTTCTCTTTTTGGTTTATATTATTCAGTAATCTCCTCAAGGTCCATCCATGTTTCACAAATGGCAAGATTCCTCTTTTTTATGTATGAGTTATATTCTACTGTGCATGTTTGTGTGTGTATATGTCTGGTACTTGTTTGTTTCAATATCTTGGCCAAATGTGGAGTGATAATAGTGCTGCATAGGGGTATATATTTCTTTTCTGGCTAGTGTTTTCATATTCTCAAGGTAAATACCCAAAAGTGGGATTTGTGACTCTTATGGTAGGTCTTATTTTTACTTTTTTGAGGACCTCCCATATTGTTTTCTATAATGGCTACACCAGTTTACATTTCCACTTATGGAGGATAAGGGTTGCCTTTTCTCCACATCCTCACCAACATTTATTATTTCTTGATAATATTCTAACCAGACTGAAGTAAAACTTTATTGTGGTAATGCCTTTTCTAATGGTAAAATAGTTAATGTCAAACAATATGATAATCAGTTCTAAAATAGACTAAACATACTTGCAAAACATGAAGGACTTTATGAATTTGAAATAAATTTCAGTTTTGAACTGAAGGAAAAATTAACAAGTATTGACATAGTAGGAGATTCAAATCCTTGAGTAACAAAGGATTACTAGACACCCTCGGGAAAAGTTGGTGAAGCTCTTGAATATATATTTTTCAAATTTATTTATTTATTTATGCATACAGAACTGGGGTATAGGCCAGAGCTGCAGGAGCAGTGAGAGGATTCACCAGAGACAGAGTGGGGAGCAGAACAGGCACACTGCTAAGGGGAGCAGTGGGTGAGACAGGAGAGGTCTGCTGTGCCATATGGGTCACCTCCAGGGCAGGGAATTGAACCCACACTGAAGCAGCTGCAGCTAGCTTGCAGTGCTGTGCTTTTAACCCGCAGTGCCACCAGGGCACTTGATTATTTTTAAAAAACTGATCCTCTTATTGGTCTGTTTTGAAAGCTAGAAGTAGAGTGACAGATGTTCTTTGGTTTAGGAATTCTTAACCTAATAACAACACCTGAAGGGGGGGAATCCTCAAACAGCAATGTAAATCAATGTTGGCTCAATTAAAAAAAAGAAGTCTTAGTGGTAATTGCAATTTAAATTTGTTAAGCTAAGAATTATGAAAACTTTGTTTTATATTTACTTGATAAAGATCTAACCAACTAAAAAATAACTAAGAAATTTTAGTTGTCAGTTAATGGGAATTGTAATTTGGGATATTAGTTGTTTTTATATAACAAGAATTCTTTTCTATGTGCTTATTCCCCCATAAATTTAGTTCCCTTAGGTTGAGGGTTGTGGTTTATAGTCCCATGGTATCTACCTCAAAAATGATACATAGGAAGAGATACCTATTAGATGCATAGGGATAGGAGGAGGTGTATAATAATTGAAGGAATTTGGAACAGCTCCTTGAAAAGGTACTGTTTAGTATGGAGCTTATTATGGCAGGTGAGTGAGTAGGGTTTGACTGGTATACTTAGGTCCAAAAAGAAAATCACTTTTATTCTTCCTTTTGCCAGCTCCTGTCTGGTGTGTGCTTTGGTATTCAGAGTCTGTTCACTGTCTCAGTAGCTCTTGTTCTCATTGTAATTCTTCCTAAAGATTGAGATGGAAATGAGGAAAGGCTTTGAGCTGCTGCCTGGGCATCCACATTCATGAGAACTTAGAAATGCACAAGGACCAAATGCCATGCCTGACCTAGACAGATCCAGGTCAGCCAGTCATTTCTCGCCTGCCTTTCCCTTTGTTCTGTGTGCTCCAGCCTCCTGTCCGGTGCAGGTTTGTGCTACACTGTTTATCCCAATTAATATAATGGTAATGTGCCTCTTAATGAAGTCATGGAAACACTTGGTCCCAGCCGGTGGATAAGAACTGTGTAGTGTCTGCCTTTGAAATAACTTTTCACTAACAACTATCAGACACCTGAATAGCTTTCACATTGTTTTTGAAACCATAGAAACAGAAGCTGAAAGTGATCATAGCTTAATTTTATGGAGTGGGGGGAGAAAGCCTTGTAGGTGATAAAGCTCATGCCAGATTAATAATTCCCTACTCAATCTTGAATCAATTTAATTTGCTCTTTCTATATTGTGAAGCATGAACACCTCTACCATGGACTTAACTTTGAATCCTGTGACACTGTCATTTCCTGCCTGTGGTCTGGGGGAATTATTTATACTGTGTAGTTTTAGTTTCCTAATCCTTAAAATGGTACTAATAATAGTACCCACTTTATAAGTTGTTTTCAGACAATTGCTCAATAAGTGCTAGTTATCATTATGATTACAGAGTAAGGAAGCTAAAAATGAACCTAAATGACCACTAATTTAATTTACAACCCTGTTCTTGAAGCCTATGTTCTTGATTCTTTTTCAGTTAGAATCTAAGGTGAGAGGGGCTCTCCCTGGTGGTGCAATGGGTTAAAGCACCACATTATGAAGCTCTCTGAAACCACTGCAGCACAAGTTCAATCCCCAGCCAGGGAGCTGACCCACATGGCACAGCAGACCTCTCCTGGCCTGCCTGCTGCTCCCCTCAGCAGTGTGCTTTGTCAGTGTGCCTATTATGCTCCCCACTCTGTCTCTGGTGAATCCTTTCACCCACCACACCTCTGACCTGTACCGTAGTTCTGTAAGCATAAGTAAATAAATCTTAAAAAAAAAAAAAAAGAATCTAAGGTGAGAAAACAAGGTCTGCTTGCTTCCCTGTATCCTCAGCACCTAGAATAATACTGGCACATAGTAGGTGTTTAGTAAGTGGTGAATTAATGAATTCTTTTAGGGAATTTTCTGAGAGTAATACTTAGTATTTGATAATTACAGTGATGAATTTTTCTTTCATGAATTTCTATTTGTCTTAATCATGGTTGTTTGTGTCTTGATCTCTTCAGATGTTTTTGTTTTCTTCTACATTTTAAAGCCTCAAGACTGAGAGGCTATGATCTTTGCTAGGATATTGTCTCTTACAGAAACTAGTATAGTATTTTATTATAACAATTATTAGTGATCAGTAGTTACTGAAAAATCAGTCTCAATATTGATTGTAAATATCACATAGTCAACATCAGCTTATTGAAAATGTAAAAATATGTTGTCATATCATCCCAGCTCTTAAGAAGTTATGAGTCACAGGGGTCAATTTTTGGTAGCAGGAGTGTCTTACTGCCATTGTTAGTGTTATCCTTTATACTGGATTACTTCTTCCTTTTGCCCCTTTTCTGCCAGGTGTCATCCTGCTTATGTAGCTTCAGGATTCATTCTCCTCTGTCAGGTCAATTTTCTTTCTTCCTTTGTGAATAATCCCTCTTTATATAAGTTTAGATGTTCCAGAGTCAGAAAACTGCAGCTACAACTGTTAGACCTAGAAACTAGGTGCCTTTGCAGCAGTTCCAGCAAAGGCATGTCCTGTGTCCAGTCTTTTCCCTCATCAGTACTTAGTGTGGGAGCATGTAATTAGCAAAATCTTAATCACATTTAGATAAAGGCTAGAGAAATACTGGTTTGGTTTTCCTTTTCTTTTTTTTTTTTAAAAGAAAGATTTATTTATGCATACAAGAACTGGGGTACAGGCCAGAGGTGCAGGGGGGAGTAAGAGGATTCACCAGAGACAGAGTGGGGAGAAGAGCAGGTGAATTGACTGCACTACACTGCTGAGGGGAGCAATGGGCAGGTTAGGAGAGGTCTGCTTTACCATATAGGTCAGCTCTCTGGCTGGAGATCCAACTGGTACTGCAGTACCTGTGGATAGCTTCATAGTGCTTGCTGGGCTTTACCACCAGGGAGGTCCTCTTTTTTTTTTTTTTTTTTTAATTCTTTCTAACTTCTAAAAAGAGGATTAGAATAGGTGTTGAACAAACCAATTTGCAGATTCTGTTGCATTCAGTATTCAGGTAGCTTGTATTCTTTTCTTGCATCAAATTCTGTATCATCTGGAATTCTGTAAGAAGAATTTCTGATTCAGATTTGAGTTGAATTGTACTGCCATATGTATCAAGCTGTGTTACTTTTAATCCCAAGCTAACTTCCATCATGGTAGTAAATTGCCTCCTGGGAACTCAAGATAAGTTTCTTTGTTAACCAGTGGATGGGAGAGGAGGTGAGGAGAAGGAAGAAGAGAGACTGAAAGGGAGAGAAAAAGATACAGACACAGATTCTGTCTTCTCTTTAGTCCGGTGGAGGCTATATCTGAACTACAAGAACTTCCAGAGATTTGCCAGGTGCTAATTGGTGAAGCTTGAGTACATGAACTCACAATCACTGGCAAGAAGACAGGGATTGCCATCTTTGGTTTGGATGTAGAATTAAGACCTATCCTGGAGCGAGGTTTGGGGTAGGCTTTGGACAGTCATTTTCAAAGAGTGGTTGTTCTACTAGGAACTTGTTAAAAATACAATTCTTAGGGCATGTCCCAGACCTAATGAATCAAAATTTTTGGGCTCAGCATTATGATAATATGCTAAAATTTGCCTTAGTAAATATAAGCTGCTGAGGTATGAAAAACTGATAAAAATCTGGACTCAGGAAGGAGGAAGAGGGGAATAGATATTAGGCAGGTAGCCAATAATCTGTTTCTCAAAACTGTAAATGTAGGTAGGGGTCAGTTCATGAGGAATCTTGATTATCTACCTGACAAGTTTGTTATGAGATATAAAGCTGGATAACGTATGTGTAAGAGACCTGTACTGTGAAGGAGATAGTTTATAGTAAGGATGAGGTAGAAATTATAATTATACTGGGGAAAGTCATGACTTTTCTGACAACCCAACAGTACCAATAATAATAATAATAATAATAATCTCAGATATATATTCTTCCAGACCAAGAATGTGAAAAGAACATGAAGCTTTTAAGGCTATGGACAAATTACTTCCCTGTCTGCCTCAGACTCTTTATATATAAAGTAAGGGAGAGTTCAAATCAATTATAATTGTCATGGGAATAGAGCGGTTTCTCTTTGCTTTTATAACTAACGTGTATTAAGAGTGTGCGACCATACATATTTTATGGTCTGCCTAGGTAGTGTAACTCATTCCTTTTCAGTTTATTTTGTAAGATCATTTTAATGTGTAACACTATTCTCTC
>NW_004567116.1:41339383-41340191 GCF_000260355.1 Condylura cristata | reverse complement strand
GCTCTGCTTCATACTGACTTGTTCCTGAGAAAGTCATACTGCTTCCTTAACACCAGTTTTCTCACAGATTATTATTAGAATAAAATGTGAGATGTAGTGGAAAAAAATGAAGTGCTTGAAATGGACATGGTCAATTTGCTTATGGATTTTAGTTTTGTTACCTATTAACCCTGTGATTTGGGCAAGTACTTAATTTCTGTGAAGATAATTTTTCCTTTGTAAAAGTAGAACTCTAATAGTTCCCTTGCAGAATTGTTTTGAGGACATTAATGTATGTAAAACATTCAGAATGGTGCCTGGCACATAATAGGTGTAATAAATGTTTGAGATCATCTCAGAAGACTTAATTCTATCTTCTGAGAACTATTTCTCTAAATGCTTATAAAATGTATAGCAGAACCTGTGGGTTTACAACTATTTTGTAGCATTTGATTCAGAGGCTGTTGGTGGAATAAGTATAGACTTTGCTGTTAGTCAGGTTTCCATTCCAAACATGTAGTGGGCCATTTTGGCTCTTCTTTCTAGGAAATGTCCACTGGAGTTGGCAAGCTTAATGGTAAACTGAAGAAGAGATGAAGGAAGCCTGGTGTCAGGGAAATTTGAGAGGGAGAATGGAAATGGGAAGAATGGTGCTACTTTTGGTCACCTCTACCTGCTGCAATGAATACCAGTATGTCGGGATTGTATGTAGGGACTGGGACTGAAACCTTTCTTCATGATGGTTTCCATCTCTAACCCTTTCAGTGCCACAAAATTGTGGGAACCATGCCCCAAACACTGGACCCACAGTAGATATGCTGTATATTTT
>NW_004567116.1:41300344-41338083 GCF_000260355.1 Condylura cristata | reverse complement strand
AATTTTTACAACCTATGGGATGAAAGAGAAAACAACTGTTTACTCCAAAAATCCATAAGGCTAACTAATGCAAGCATTTATATGTAAATATAAGTTCTTTAAGGCTAAAGAACTTAGTGTCTCTTGGGAAAAATATTTCACTGAGTTATCTTGTGGAAAATTTAGATATAATACAAGTAAAACTGCCTGAAGGTAAAGTGTTGTTTTTAGGCCTCGTTTCTCTCTCTTATTCCCTCTTGGGTTTTAGTTTCTATGTCTACACAGAGAGCTGTTGGACTGGATGACCTCCATGGTTCCTGATAATTCAGACACTTAGGTCTTGTGGTTATTCTGTTGCTTACTTCCACCATTTATATATAGACATAACTTATTTCTCTGATCTTCAGCCCTATTGTGCCTTTGTCTTAAGTCCACTGTCTAGTTTCCATTATAGTTGGTTGCCTACTTTAGTCTAGTTTCTTTTTTTTAAGCTGCTTCTGTATGGGTTCACATTCCTTTTTGAGGTTGAATTGTGTAAGGCCCTGAGGAAGTGGTGGGAGCACCTTCCTCAAACCTGGTTGTACCAAAAACCTATCCTTTCCCCAAAGAGGAAGCAGAGAAAGCCTGGGTTCCTCAGCTGATAGATGAGCATTTCTTACTTGAGCTCTCTGGCTAATTTTATCACTTAAAGAAGAAGGGACATTTCCTTTAAATCCAACTCCACCATCCCAATCCCCGTACCCCTCTGCAATTTTTGTGTCATCTTTAATTTCCATCTGCTTTACTAAATCATATACAATAAATTCAAGTTAACCTCCATATTGCAATCTTTTAAAATCATAATGGTGATTTTATTTCTATTCTTCACTAAATATTTTCATCAAGAGTTTCTCAGATGCTCTCTCATGACCACTTTTCTTCACACACACACAAAAAAATCCCTGTGGGTAAGTAAATCCCTGGTTCTGTGTAACGTATTCATTTCTATTCTTAAGTTTTCTTTCTGTTGGCTTGAATAAGCCAATCATTCTGTCTCAGGTCTCCTAAAAGTTTCTCATAGGTTTTTTATTTGTTTACGATGTTTCTCTTTGCCTGCTTTACTTTTATTTTTTAAAGATTTATTTATTTATGCATACAGAATTGGGGTACAGGCCAGAGGTGCAGGGGTGGTTAGAGGATTCACCAGAGACAGAGTAGGGAGCAGAACAGGCAGATTAATGAAGTATACTTCAACAACCTTCAAGGCCCAATTCAAATAGCTCTGTCTCATATGTCCTCTGATAGTCTCCCTCTATTACAAGCATAGTTAATATCCCTCTTTTCAGAACAGAATATCTGATACTCATGTGATACTTTGTTCCAGAAACTGGCAGCATTTATTATATTGTATTTGTCCTGTTTTATTGTAATTACTTGCTCATCTACTTGTTTCTCCTTTACATACTTCCTCAAAATAATCAGCACTAACAAGGTTAGAAATAACCTGGCATATACTAAGTGATCAATTAAATAAGAAAATGATATTTATTGAGTTCCTTACTGCTGTGCAAGTTGCCTTATAGATACTCTCAATCTTTACAATGGATCTGTCATGTAGATTATTATGAAAGTAATTGAGGCCCAGAGTGATTAGTGGTCTAATTATGATCTCACATTTGGTAATTCAGGGGACTGGGATTCAAACCTGTTTGCTTGCCATAACGCTTGAGATGTATTTTGAATTTTTCTGCTGACTTTTAATTCAATATTCTTTCTGTCCACATCAGAGAAACACAAATTGAATGTTGATGTATTTAATGCAGTGATAGACAAAAGTTCAAATAGAAGTAAGGTACAGGTAGCT
Organism: Condylura cristata; assembly: GCF_000260355.1. Lineage (NCBI taxonomy): Eukaryota > Metazoa > Chordata > Mammalia > Eulipotyphla > Talpidae > Condylura > Condylura cristata. Next base: position 41,336,261 of record NW_004567116.1, on the reverse strand, counting down.
GTCACACTCACATAATTGTTGTATATTAAGAAATGGCCCCAGAGTCATTAATGCCTTAATTGGTACTGTAGGCACTTCTATAATTTGGCATTTAAAAGTGAATCAGTTTTAGCTAGTTAACAGATGCAGCAACACCTACCTTTGGGCATGTTCTGTTCTAAATAAGGATGAAAAGTGCTTCTCTCACACTATCACAGGCAAGGTGGATGAGCTCAGCTTTGACCTAGAACAGTGTTGGTGCTTCTAAAATCTTTCTTTCAAGCTTTGTCATATTTTTGTCAGGTGATGGTAACCTACTTTTTTAGAATTGTAGAATCAGATAATTGTAATATGAATTAGGATATGGGGTTCTTACCCACTATCTGAGCTTCCCACATGGAGAGCTGAAACATAAAGGCCTTTGTTGGAGTTGGTAAAGGAGGCCAAAATGTAGACCTTGGCAAACACCTTTGCTTCCTTGTTTTGTGACATGGATTATCCAGTCATCCTATATTTAGTCATTTGAAATATGTTGAAGTCTGTCATCTTCTGATATCCTTTATCCATTCTCTTTCTTCTTAAAATTTAATACCCTTTTTAAGAAATATGTAACTTCACTGTCATCTTAGTGTGGTTTGGGGGAAGGAACATGGGTAAATGAGTTTTAATTTGCCAAATTTAACTAAAGACAAACTTCAGAGGAAAGTTAAGGGAACACAATAGTTAAACTGTGTTTATATTTGGAATTGCAAAAACTTTAACATGAGAGTAAATGAGAGGATAGACCTTTCCAGGAGATGCTCTGGGTTCAAATTTTGGTTTTATCATCTTGTAGGTATATGACCTTGGTCAGGTTATAACCCTGTCTCATTTGTGAATTGAAAAGGCAAGAGAAAGATGAAAGACACATCAGAAATTATACTGAACTAGGAATCAAAACACAAGTTAGCTTTTAGCAAATTGTGTGAACTTGACCAAATCTTTTCTTTTTTACTGACCTTATAAATTAAGGTTTAATTCTGTTAAATTAAGTTACATCAGTCTTCCTTGGTTTATAGATTGAACCTGCCCCCTGTGTTTCCTCAGTCTATCTCTTGTGTCCCAAATTTTTTAAAAAAGATTTATTTATTCATACAGAACTGAGGTACAAGCCAGAGGTGCAGGGGCGGGGAGAGGACTCACCAGAAACAGAGTGGGGAGGAGAACAGGCAGATCAATGAAGTATACTGCTGAGGGGAGCAGCAGACAGGTCAGGAGAGGTCTGCTGTGCCATGTGGGTCACCTCTGGGGCCAGGGATCGAACTCACACTGAAGCAGTTGTAGCTAGCTTGCAGCGCTGCATCCTAACCTGCTGTGCCATTAGAGAGGGCCCTGTGTCCAAAAATTTTACCTCTCATAAGGTAAACAATCATACTGGGTTATGACCCACCACAATGACTTCATTTTAACTCAGTTATCTCTGTAGATAACCTATTTCCAAATAAAATAAAGTTCTAAGGTACTGAGAGTTATGATTTAGGCTATTTGTTTTGAGAAGACAATTCAAATCCATCATGATGGGCTCCCCCCATTTTATTAATTTGTGGGTCATTTACACAACTATATAATGTTGGGGTACAATGTCTTATTTGCTTGCTTCCTCACCCCTTTCTTCACTCACTCAAACAATGTCTTATTTGCTTGCTTCCTCACCCCTTTCTTCCTTTCCTCCCTCTGGTACCAATATGCTTTTCATAAGTTCTGATAATTATGTTTGTTGTACTTTGCCCCTTTGTGTATTTTGGTTATTTACATGCCACAAGTGAAAATATCTATTATTTGTTTTTTACTTTCTGACTTATTTTGCTTAGCACAATCACTTCAGGATCCATCCATTTTGTCCCCAAAGGCACTATTTTATCTTTTTAAATAGCTGCGTATTCCATTGAATATATATTCATTGAATATATATTCATGTGGTTTCAATTTGCATAGCTCTTATAATAAGTGATGCTGAACATTTTTTCATGTGCCTGTGGATCATCTGAATGTCTTTGGAGAACTGTCTATTCAGTGCCCATTTTTTTGAGAGTTATTAGTTATTTGTTTTTTGTTGTTAAGTTGTATAAGTACTTTATCTACTTTGGAAATTAACCCCTTGTCAGAAATATGACATGCAAATATCTTCGCCTAGTCTGTAGCTTGTCCTTTTGTTTTTGTGATGATTTCTTTTGAGGCACAAAAACTTTTTAGTTTGAGAGTTCAATTTGTTTATTTTTGCTTTTGACTTCGTTGCCATTGGGAATGTGTCTCCATATCAAAATGGGCTTCTGATGGTTAAAGAAAGAACTTGATCAGGTAAGATGTGAATTAGCAGAGAGAAATAGAAAGGCTGTGAGACAAGTTTTTGCAATGTCTAAATTGTGGTAAAAGGACCTACTAGGTAAATTCATCTTGGTAGAATGAAGTTCTCAGGTTCCCAAGCAAGGATATTTAAAAAAAAAAAAGATTACTTCTGATTTTTTTTCTTACTTGTTTTGTTCTAGTATGCTATTGTAGGCAACTTCTTTTTTCTATAAGCAGTTTTATTGACACATGCCATATATTTAGTATGGACCATTAAGATGTTGATTGCATGGTGCATAAAAATTTATGTTTAGGTAACAGAACTTAGATTACTTTTTTTTTTAATTACAAAAGTTTATTTTTACATCATTTTGTACATTTTTTTTTCCATCCCGATTGTAATCCCCGCGGGTTTCCCATCACCAAATCACCCGTGTGCCATCACCATAATCCCGTGCATTTCTCCTCCCCTCCCCCCCGTTTTTGATCCCATTCCCCACTCCACCCCCACAAAATGTCTCTGGTATATGGTTGTTCATTATTTTTGTTATTATCTCGCCTGGTCCATTATATTCCTGCTATGAGTGAAACCATCCGGTATTTTTCTTTCTCTTTCTGGCTTATTTCACTAAGCATGATCTTTTCCAGCTCCATCCAAGAACTTAGATTACTTTTAACTTATATAGACATTCCTAATTATAGAAGATATTTTGCTTTATAAATGTGATGAACTTATAAAACAATAGATGACTTTGCTGATAAAATTTCACCCTCAGAAACGAGGATGGATCATGACATCTGTGGCTCTTGGTCTTGGGGCAGTAGTTCTCAGCTATAGCCACTCATTATAAAAATGTTGGTACACACCTTATACCTGGCACCAAATAAATTAAATTTTGGGGACAGAGGGTTGGTATGGGGCCCAGGCATCATTTTTTAAAAAGCTCTCTAGGTTTGCATATCTGTTTATAGCACTTGCTTATGCACATAAAAAGGAAATTAGATTCTTGAATTTATTGTGACCTTTGGGCATTTTCTAAAACTTTTAAGTCTCAGAAAAGAAGGAAAAATAAGTATATTATGTCCCAACTGTTTAATAACTATAGGCAAGTCACTGGAATTCTCTTTGAGTTTCAGTTTTCTCATTTATAGAATGGAGATAATTATAACCACCTGCCAGGATTGCTGTGGCAATCATATATTTGCCCAAGGTGTTGTAACTGGTTGGTGCTTTAGACAAGTCCAGAATCCATATGTCCTAAATCTTTTTATTTTCCCATGAACTTGAAAGGTGATTTTTCTATCTAACATTTTCATTCTTTCAGTTCTTTTGTTAAGTTTTACCTGAATACCTTCTGTATTGGAAACCTTCAAGTCCTTTAGTGTAGCAAACATCATATTGGCTTAGTAGAAAGAACATGTCTTGAGTTGCAAGGATATGAAGTTCAATTCTAACTCCATTACTAACCATATTGTTTTCCCTATACATTAAATGTAGTATTAAATGAGAAAATGATGTGAAACTGCTTGGTATATAATTGTTGCTTATTGTTATTCTGAGGGACAGCAGTATCAGGAGATGCTGATAATACAGCTGGATAAATGGTATAGTAGAGACTTTTTGATTTAACTTCACTTTTTTGGTAGCTTTTGGAATTTGGCTAGGGGATTTGGAATTTGGTGGGGATACATTTTGGAATCCTTAGTGCAATAATTGTATAATTCTACACTGTTTAAAAACTACATTTACAAATTATTCCCATTTAATTCACAAATAATATGTAAGGAAATGTCTCTATTATCTTAGTAAGGGAACTATGGCTAAGAGAGATGAAGTGACTTACATCTGGTTACATCATGAATAAACAATGGAGACAATTATTGTTTAAAGAGAAGCCCCAATCTTTGTGATTGTGGGTTTTGTTTCAGCTGGATTTCTGGTGTCAAAGCAGAGGCTTTCTCATGTAAACCCAGGAAACCTTGGTGGCTGTATTGGTTATCTATTACTGTGTAAGTAGTTTGCAAGATTTAGCAGCTTAAACAAATAGACATTTATTACATTTATTATCTCACATAATTTCTGATCAGCTGTATTCAGTTGACTGTAGTCACCTGAAGGCTCAACTGGGCCTGGAGGATTCCCTTCCACACTTGATCATCTGTTTTTTTTTTGTTTGTTTGTTTGTTTTTTACTATCCTGCTGGCTGTTGACTGAGGCTGTAATTCCTTGTTTTATGGCCTCTCTGTAGGGCAACTGATACCATGGCAGCTAGCTTCCCCAAATTGAGTGATCAAGAGTGAAGAAAGGAACCAAAACAGAAGCTGCAGTATTTTTTATAATGCAGATTTCAAAATGCTGTTCTATCTCTTCTACTGTGCATACAGTTGGTCTTGTAGACCAACCTTCTACCAGGTGGGAAAGGATACACATGGGGAGAATATAAGGAGGCACAGCTCATTGCAGGTTGGCTACTACAGTTGTTGAGAAAATCTGAAGCCCAGCTTATACACATCCTTTACAAAGGTCTTAACTTTAACATTTCATGTTTCAGGCATGGCGGACACCAGGATAATTCCCTTGTATCTTTTTCAAGATGCAGGGAGCATTGAGTCCTTCAGAAATCTCCTTAGTATCATATCTACTATCAATCTTTGAAGTTGGTAAAATTATCATTCCTATTTTTTTTAAAGATTTATTTATGCATACAGAACAGGGGTACAGGCCTGAGATGCGGAGGGTGAGAGGATTCAACAGAGACAGAGTGGGGAGCAGAACAAGCAGATCAATGAAGTACACTGCTGAGGGGAGCAGTGGGCAAGGCAGGAGAGGTCTGCTGCCCCATGTGGATCCCCTCTGAGGCCAGGGTTTAAACCTGCACTGAAGTGGCTGCCACTAGCTTGCAGTGTTATGCTTTAACCCACTGTGTTCTACCAGGGAGGGCTTCATTCCTATTTTTTACAAACAATCAGATACTTTACAGAGAAGTTGGGAGCATGGGAGGATTCTTTGCCACTAGGTGCTATGAAGTAAAATAACCTTTGGAAATTTGAGCATATAAATTCTTTTATCTGTACAGAAGTTGAGTTGAGGAAACTATATATTGTCCCCAGCATTTAGTGTTTTGGGGGGAAAAAACCCACTTACATTCATTTACACATGATTTCTCAAATGAATAATGTGTTAAGACAGGACATTAGCTACTCTTGAGGTCAGTACATTTGAATTTGAGTTCCAGTTTTGACACTGACTCTGTGACCTAAGGTATTCTTTGTGAACTCCAAGAGTACCTAAGGTATTCTTTGTTAACTTTCTTTAACTGTAACATGGAGACATTAAACTGGAGTCTCAGCTTTTTGAAGTGTAACTTTACTGATTGCTGGAGTGAGGTTGGGATGTAGGAAGAAGCTGAGGAAGTGGAACTTCCCACCTCCATTTCAGACAGAGCATACTAATTTTTATATGCTTAAATATTGGGTGTTTCTATAAGATTTGACTGGAAAATAAAATTGAGAGATACATTTTTTAAAAAGATTGATTTATTTATTCATACAGAACGGGGGTACAGGCCAGAGTGTGGAAGGTGATTCACCAGAGACAGAACAGAGAGTAGAACAGGCAGATCAATGAAGTATACTGCTGAGGGGAGCAGCGGGTGGGTCAGGAGAGGTCTGCCACACCATGTGGTCACCTCTGGGGCAGGCGGGGATTGAACTCATGCAGAAGTGGCTTTAGCTTCTTAGTGCAGTGCTTTAACCTCTGTGCCACAAGGGCTGAGAGATACATTTTTAAAAATATTTATTTATTTATGCATACAGAACGGGTACAGGCCAGAGGTGCGAGGATAGTGAGAGGATTCACTACATACAGAGCGGGGAGCAGAACAGGCAGATCTATGAAGTACACTGCTGAGGGGAGCAGCGGGCGGTCAGGAGAAGTCTGCCGGGCCATGTGGATCACCTCCGGGGCTGTCCGGAATTGAATGCTGAAGTGGCTTTAGCTTCTTACTGCTCTGCTTTAACCCACTGCGCCACCAGGGAGAGCAGAGAGAATTTTTTATTTTTTATAAATAGATACCTCTGAATTGAGTGATCTCTAAAGATTTCTCTGTGTAAAGAAAGGTTTTGTTTGTTTTGTTTGTTTTTTTATGCCACTACAAGCAGGAGCCTATGGGGGCTATTTTCTACATTTCTACTAATAGAGCAGCAGAGTAATGGACCTATATGTTTCCTGTGAAATCTAGACTTTTTCTCACCCTTTTCTCCTTAGATTTTTTTTCTTCTAGTGTTGGAAGAGGTAGACATTAGTTGCGGATGGTTGCAGCCCCCATCTCTAAGGTGGTGTAACTTCTTTTAGAGTCAGTTCCAGATCTGGAGATGTGATGGCCTTCTGTGGAGAGGTAGAAGTTGAAGAACAGGCCTCATTAGCGAGGAGAGGTGAAGGGTAGGGGAGTCAGCAACAGGTAAGGGCAAATTTTCTAAATGGTTTCACCTCCTGTGGATTATTTCCATGTAAACATAACTTTCCTTGGTCAATTGTCTGTCCCCAAGCACACCTATCTTTTGGAGACTAAACTTGTAGAGTGGGTAGAGGTGGGAGGAATTCAAATGAACTTTGCTTCTGGCAGTTTGAGAGGACTCTTGTCTTTTGGTAGCTATAACACTTTATTTCCCTTTTGACAGATCTTAACTAGTTGATTGAAGCTAATCTCTAGCATTTTGTCCCCTATTCTATTCTTCTTTACAGATATATATTCTTTTCGGGAAATGAATGGCTTAATGCAAATTGTAATGGAGGTGAAATCTGTAAGCTAGGTAAAGATCTAGCCTTCCTATTTAGCTGTGTGACCTTGGGCACCTTTCTTAATCTTTCTCAATGTGTTTCTTCTTACCTAAAATAGGATTGCTGTGAAGATTAAAGAGATAAGCATGTAAAGTACTGCATCTGCCTAACATAAGTACTTACTAGGAGCAAAGTATTTTTATTATTTTTGTACTTAAATCTTTGAGATGTAATAGAAGCTAATTTGAGATATAATAGAAGCTAAATGAATTACAAATATGCCAATATATAGAACAACAAAATGAGTACTTGAATGAATTTTACACATCTTATCTAATATATTCTTTTACAGTTGGACCATTTTATAATTCAAATTATTCAGGCTCAGATGAAGCAGTGAATGGCCTCAGGTTATCTAGCATAAACAAAGTTCCTGCCAAATATTGCTCCAGTATCTGTTTATGTACCTCCATGACAGAGAGCTTGCACTTCTAGAAGCTGTCATTCTCATGATTTGCCATTTTGGTTGTTAGAACTAAAATCTGCTCCTCTATAACTTCTAATCACATGAGGAAATTTAAGCGTAGGCAGATGAAAGGGTGTTAGATCAGGTGTTTTTCCATTCCATCTCCAGGCAGAGGGACCAGGCAGAGACCTAAGAGCTCAGGTCTAGAGCCTCAGATTCTTCCTTGTGGCTTTGTAGGTGATAGTTTTTATTAAAATGATTCATTCTTTCCCACAGACTTCCTGAATTTATTAGTACTGGAGTCATTAGCATTTATTATTATTTGGATAAGTTAGCATTAGAAATTATTAGTAGTAGTACTAGAATTTTTTTCATGAGCATTTATTAGTACTAGAAAGAACTATTCTTCATATGGTCTGTTTCCATCATCATTTTATAGATTAGTAACTGAGTAACAGAGAGGCAAAGACATCTGTGTAAAGTAATTTACAGAAATTCTGTGCTGGAACTGGGGTTAGGGCCCTAGTCTCCTGGTAGCCAGTTATGGATGTCCTTCCATAGACAACTCTTCTAGCAGCTACTAGAGACGCTGCTAACATAATCTACATTTTTTTTTAAAGAGTTATTTATTCATACAGAACTGTGGTACAGGCCAGAGATGCGGATGGTGAGAGGATTCACCAGGAACAGAGTGGGAAGCAGAACAGGCAGATGGACGAAGTACACTGCTGAGGGGAGCAGCGGGCTGGTCAGGAGAGGTCTGCCGCGCCATGTGGATCTCCTCTGGGGCAGGTGGGGATCGAACTCATGCGGAATTGGCTTAAGCTTCTTAGTGCAGTGCTTTAACCTGCCGCATCACCAGGGAGGGCCATACAGCATTTGTATCTTAGATTTCTATGAGGAGAGACAGCATCAGTTAAAAATGACATTGATTTCTGTCTAAATATGCCAAGTATTTTCAGTATCACAAGGAAAGAAAGAATAGAGTTCTATTCACAAATAGAATAGAGTTCTATTCACAAATATTTATAGAGTACCTATAGGAGCTTATATTCCAAATTCTTCTAACTTTCTACTTCAGGGTACAAACTCAGACACCTTCACTTTTGTGATGCTTCCTGACTGCTCTCCCACTTCTACTCCTCTCCGTCATTACAGGACTTCCCATGCTTTGCTATCACCGGTGTGGGGAAGAGGATATGGACATTAGGTTTGAAGAGGCCAACCTGGGTTGGATCTTGGCTCCAAATAATTCATGAGAAGTACTTATCTGAGTATTAGATACACAGTAAAAATTCCTGAAATTTTGACTACTATTACAATTATTTTTATGTTTATTCATATCTTATCTGCCCTTGGGAGCTCTTCAAGGGCAGAGTTTTGTTTTTTGTTTTTTGTTTTTTTTTTTTTTACAAACTGAATCATAATACATGGGTTGTGTATTTAATGAAGTAAGTTGGACTAGTATTTTTGGAAAAAAAAAAAGTAAAATTGAATACACCAGAGAAAACATTGTATATAGAAAGAACAGGATTTCTTTTTGAAACTTGTATTTCAGTTTTATGTTTATAGATTATGTGTGAGTGTGCATGCACATGCATTTGCATGTGAGCTGGGACTCCATATAACTTGTAACCTTACTGTAGATTATAGTTAAAACAGAAACCCTGCTGTAGGGGAGAAACTGCAGGCTATTTATATCTTATATTCACAGTACATTGCTCAGGGTCTGGAACAAATCTTCTGATGTATATAACTAAGACAAGGCAGCCTATATTTTTGCTTAATATATGATACCGACAGTAAATACAATGTAGGTTCAAAAATAGAAAGGGTAAATTATCTTGAGAAACAGTAGTTGAGAGCTCAGTTTTCTGGTGTCTGAAAACTTTGAGAATAAATTGCAACTCTGCTATTTATTGTCTAAGACAGTAAGGCAAATTTCCTTACTTCTCTTTTCCTTATTGTTTCCATCTCTAAAATGGAAATAATAATTACTTCAGGTTGTACAGGTTAAATAAGGTAAATTTACAATAGTGGTTGGTACATGAGGTCATGCTTAAATTTTTTTGTGGGCTAAAGTGGTCATGGAAAGCCTTTATAAGGAGGCAGACATTTATTCTCCAAGTACTTGTAAGAATGAGATGTGGAAAATGTTTGAGATGCCCTTATCCTTTCTCCAAGTTTTTTTTTCCCCCTCCAAAATACCCAGTCTTCCCCCTCCCCCACTCCTCCAGCCCATCAAAACCACTTCCTGGGGAGAAAGTCCAACATAAGTTGTTACAACTTGCCTTTGACCTCTCCTGGAGGCCAGCTCATTTCCATAGACAGGGAAAAGGAAGTTAATATAGGGTGTCTAACCCCAGTTATTCTGAAATCCATAGGAAGCAGGATAGAGTGGAGCAGAAACAGCTCAGATTGGCCCCTGCAAAAAAGGATCTCCAGTAAGGTAAATTGGAGGTTCTTGACTTGAGTCCCAAGTCTACACTGGAGCTGGAGAAGGCAAGTCTTTGTGAAGGTATGCAACTGAGAGGGTGGACAGAAAGACCAGCCCTGTCTCTGACTTCTGATGATACTAGAAAGGAAACCTCTACAGGTTTAAAGAGAGGAGGAGGAGAGAGGGAGTGAGAAAGAAAGTGATGAGTAGAGGGGTGGGGGGAAAGGGAAGAGGAGTGCTTGCAAGATAACTTTTTTGCCTTCTGGAAGTCTGGGCGTCAGGAAACAGGGTGCTTGTCCTGTTTTAAAATGGTCTTTGCCCATTTTACCTTCAGTAAAGAATGGGCTTTCAAAATCCTATTTTAGGTCTAAATTTTTTTTTTTTTGTAAATTGTATTTTTTTTTTTAAATAAAATCCAGCAGAGCTATCCAAGTAAAAGACTCAGGAGATCAGAGGGGCGAGAACTTCTGCTTGACTTGTTTAGTCTGTATAAGTGCTCTTCAACCTTGAGACTATTGCTATCTTAGATTGTAGAATTCTTTGTGCTTGTGTGGGGAAAGTAGGTGACTGTCCTCTGCATTATAGGATGTTTAACAGCATCTTTCTCTACTGCATAGTAAATGTCAGTGACCATCAAAAATATCTCTCAACATTGCCAAATGTGCCTTGGGGAACAAAACCAAGGTTTTGTTGAGAACTAATGGTCTCTATGGATGCATACATTTCAGAAACACCTAAAAGACAAAATTAAAAATAATAGACTTTCCTACTACACTATGTGCCAGATGCTGCTCTAGACCTTTAAAGATCTTAATTCTTTTAATCTCTTTCCCTGTCAGGTAGGCACTACTACTGTCCCTGTGTTACAAACAGGGAAACTGAGGGGAAAGGTTAAGTGAATTAATAGCAGCTACTGTTTATATGAGTTGCTGTGTGTCAGCATCTATGCTAAGTACCTTGCCTTTAAGTTATCTTACTTAATACTTACACTTATTTTGTGAGCTAGGTACAGATTATCACAGTTTTGCAGATGGGGAAGGTGTAGTGTCCCTAACCCATACTGAACGGTGATCACACTGGTGTCGAGTAGGTTTCAGAGTACTTGTACTTCATCTTCAGAACAGTGCTGTGGATTAGATAGTCTTACTTCCACTTTATAATAGAAGACTATGACGCTGACAGGGAGGAAGGAACAGAAACTGGAGTTGACTTTTTATGGATGACCATGTTGCTTCCAGCTACACAAAAGCAGCAGGCAGTCAGGTGACGACATGAGGCAAACAAATACTGAGCTCATCTGTGAAGGAGAGCTGAGAGGCAGTCCTCTCAGCTTTGTAGTGTAAAATTGTTGGGTGAGGTTTTTCTTCTGCTTATGTGCTCTCCTACCTACTTCTTACTTTCTGATGACACTGGTTGTCTATCACAAGTTGTAATTATAACTGTCTTTTTAGAAAAAAATGTGTAACTTCTGCAGTCTTCTACCTTGTGAGGTCCATAAGTAAAGAATTATTGCTTTTGTTCACCACACATCTCAGTTCAGTGCTTTGTGTAGATTAATTACTTTTATTTGTGAAATTTCTAATTCTGTATGCACATGGGAAGAAAACTGAGAGTCAGAGAGATTGATTTATCCATGATTATGTAGAGATCTGGTGGCAATTTTGGTACCAGATCTATTTTTTCCTATCATCAAGCCTAGGTGTTTTTGCAAAGCACTGTGCTGCTTCCCATGCATGTATAATATGAGTAGAACTCTATGATCCTGTTATGTGGCTTTATGCAAATCCCTCTGTTTCCCCTTCTATAAACAAAAGTATTAAATGCCTCTTCTACTTTCTATCTTTGGTTGCCCACCAGTGATATGGTGTGGCATCTAGCCTCAGGATAAGTGTCTACTGAGAACCAGGGAAACGTTACTCTCCTTGCTAGTCCAGAACTATGAAGCATCTGATAAGAACTCCTAAACAACTACTATTTTAGTGGTAAAGTATGGTCTGGATATAGCAACTGAAGCAGAAAGTTGGTTTGGATCCTAGGGGAAGAAGGCAATTGGGTTCTCTACTTCTACCCCTTTATCAGGACTGTATGTTGAGTGCCTGTGTTCATACACTTTAGCGCTTTCTTAACTTTTATTGTAAATTTTGGGATATGTTCATTATCTGTTTATCTTGTGGGGAAAATCCACAAATCTAGTTAAATTAGATGAAAAAATTTTCTTTCCCTTCTTATTTCATTTGCTTTGGTCAGTAAAACTAATGATAAGAAGTAACTCCTCAAGAGAAAATAGGTATCTGAGGAAATCAACTTTTAGGCAAAGGCATTTTCATTGTGTTTTCTTCACTTTGCAGCCATCTTGCAAAGTATTGCTATTACTATCCTAATTTTACAAATAAAGTTTGTGAGAAGTCATGTCATTGTCATTTGTCAGTGAGAAGTCATGATCATGCAAGTAGTGAATAGTAAAACCAGGGCTTGAATTTAAGAGCATGCTCCATTTCTTTCATTTAAGATGGGGAGGATGGAAGGACTAGATGCTGCATAGGGTATTTTCCCAATCTGAGGTTCTAGGACTCTAATTTAATTAAAAAAAAAAAGACTATTTTGCTCAAATGATGAAGGCAGGGAAGGGAGTTCATTTCCTGCAGCATTTAAGGTGCCCAATCTGTACATGCCAACTCACTAACTTTAAAGCTTATACTTTACTTTCTTGTATTTTAATTAATTACTTTTAAAAAGTGTGTTTTTGAGGTAAAGTTGATTTACAACATTGTATGTGTTCTAGTAGGATGGGTTCACACCTCTACAGTTGTACGTTATCACACCAAACCCCCAATAATCCTACACCAGTATTTGACTGGGTCCTCTCCCCTTTCTCTCCACCCCACTTCTGGTAGTTCAGTTCTGCAGACAAATTTCAAGGTTTGTTTTGTTTTTATCTGTTCCTTTACTTTTTTATATTTCACATATGAGTGAAATCATCAGTATTTGTCTTTTTTCCTTCTTACACTTACATAGTTTCCTCTACTTCCATGCAAGTTGTCATAATGACAAGATATTACTTTATTTTTTAACAGTTGAATAGTAATCTATTGTGTGTATACACCACATCTTAGCCACTCATTTGTGGTTGGGCACTTGGGTTCTTTCCATAGCTTGTGTGTGTAAAGAATGCTGCAGAGAACACAGGAATGCATATATCCCTTCATATTGGTGTTTCTGCACCTCAGGGATTGCTGGATCCTATATTTTTAATATTTGAGAAACCTCCATACTGTTTTCCAAGAGGTTGGAAACCTCTAACACTATAGGAGGATTCCTTCTTGTCCACATTCTCTCCAACACTTTTTCTGGTCTTTTTGATGTGTGCCATTCTCATGCATGTGAGGTGGTATTTCATGGTTTTGATTTGCATTTCCTTGATAGGAGATAATAAACATCTCCTTGATAGGAGATGATAAACATCCACCTGTGGCTTCTTGGAGAAGAGTCTATTTCTATCCATTTTTATGTATTTGTAATGGCTCTATTGAGATTTAATTCACATACTATGAAATTCACCTATTTAAAGTATACTGTCAAACGGCTTTTTTGTTTGTTTATTCTTAGGGTTGTACAACTCTCACCACAATCTAGTTTTGGAACATTTTATCATCGTCTTGTCATCTTGTCGTTGTCTTGTCTTAAAAGAAACCCTGTATCCACTATCGCTCACCATTCTGCCACGTCCTCATCACCCAGTTTTAAGTGGTTAATCTATGTTTTGTCTCTAGATTTGATTTGCCTGTTTTGGACATCTAATATAATTGAAATCATACAACAGATTTGTATCGTTTCTTTCACTTCGTATGTTTTCAAGGTTCATCCATGTTGTATGATGTATCACTTCTTTTAACTGCTAAATAATACGTGGCAGTATTTTGTTGAATGAAACTCCATTATTTAGTGTTCTTTTTTATTTCTATTTATGTAATTGATTTGTTGCCAAGTGAATATACATTTGATGATGTGGGCTGTTTTTACTTTTTATTTGTTGTTTGAATAATGCTGCTCTGAATATATACATTTTTGTGTGAGCATATATTTTCTTTTACCTTTGATGTATATGTAGGAGTGGAATTGCTGCATAATGTAGTAACTCCTTTATTTTCTCCCCCCCCCTTACTTATTTTTTGCATCATTCTTCACTTTGTACATTTTCCTATCTCAGTTGTAGTTCCGCTGGGCTTCCACCACCAATTCTCCTGTTTGCCATCGCCATTGTCCTGTGCCCTCTTCCCACCTATTTTTATCCCATTCTCTTTCCACTCCATATCGTGTCTCTGGTTTATATTTATTGTGGGGTAACTCTTAAATTTAACATTTTGAGGACTGCCAGACATTTTCCCCACAGCATTGTAAGATGACTCTAATTTGTCCTCATCAGCACCAACACTAGTAAGTCTTTTTTTTTCCTAAACCACAGCAGTCCTAGTGGGTGTGAAATGGTATCTGACTCATTGTGGTTTTGATTTGAATTTCCTTAACAGATTGTGATATTGAGTATCATTCTATCTTAGGCACAAATGTCTATTCGTATCCATTGCAATTTTTATATTGTCTTATTTATCTTTGTACTGTTATTGCAAGGGTGTTTTTCTTATATAGTCTGGATAAAAATTCCTTATCAGATTTATGGTTTACAATTTTTTCTCCTATTTTGTGGATTTTCTTCACCTTTTTAATTCACAGACATTTAAAATTTTGCTGTTATCGAGTTCATTTTATTTTCCTTTTGTTGCTTGTCCTTTTGGTGCCATATCTAAGAAAACCACCCCTAGTCTAAAGTCATAAATATTTACAACTGTGTTTTCTAAGAGTTTTGTGGTTTTAGCTCTTATATGTAGATCTATGATTTGAGTTACTTTTTTGCATAGACTCAGAAGTAGAATTAAACCTCACTTTTACATGTTGATAACCAATTACCTCAGTACCATTTATTGAAAAGGCTATATTTCCCCCATTGATCTTGGCACTCTTTGATTCCTGGGCTCTTATTTCATTGATCTATATCTCCATCTTTATGCCAATACCACATTGTTCTCATAACTGTAGCTTTGTATTAAGTTTTGAAGTAGGGAAGTATGAGTTTTCCAAATTTGTTCTTTTTCAGCGTTGTACATGTCTTGCACTTCATTTATTCTTGATGCTATTACAAATGGAAAATTCTAATTTTATGTTTTGGATTGCTTAAGTATAGACATACAATTGATTTTTGTATATTGATCATGTATTTTGCAACCAGTTGAATTCATGTATCAATTTTGATAGTTATATATTTATCTTTTAGTTGGTGTGCGTGTGTGCATGTAGATTCCTCAGAATTTCTAGTATACAAGATCACGTTATCTCAAAGAAATATTTATGCTTTTTCCTTTCCAATCTAAATACTTTTGTTATTTTTTTTAAAGATTTATTTTAAAGATTATTTATTCATACAGAACTGGGGTACAGGCCAGAGATGTGGAGGGTGAGAGGATTCACCAGAGACAGAGTGGGGAGCAGAACAGGCAGATCAACGAAGTACACTGCTGAGGGGAGCAGCGGGCGGGTCAGGAGAGGTCTGCCTCGCCATGTGGATCTCCTAGGGGCAGGCGGGAATCAAACCCATGCGGAAGTGGCTTAAGCTTCTTAGTGCAGTGGTTTAACCCGCTGAGCCACCAGGGAGGGCCCGCTTTTGTTATTTTTATGCCTAATTGTACTGGCCTGAATCTCCACTGCAATATTAAAAAAAAGTTGTAGAAGCACATATCTTTATCTTGTCTCTGATTTTAGGAAGAAAGCATTTATCAATCATTTATGGGTTATGGGGTTACCTATGGGTTTTTGTAGTTGTATATGCTCAAGTTGAGGAAATTCCCTTCTATTCCTGATTTCTTATTCCAATTTGATATTTGGTAATAAATTTGAGTTTCGAAAGGTTAAATTACCAACCAAGGTGGCAGAATGAGGAATCAAAAGTAGACATAACTCTAGAGTCCCTGTTCTTTCTAATATATTTTGCTGTCGTCTCATTACTATTGATGTTCATTTTGGTAACTTGCTAAAGGTAGTGTCTGCCAGGCTTCTCTACTGAGAAGTTATTCCTTATTCCTCCAAATTTAATAAGTATTTTGTAGTGAGATAGCATGAAACTATGTAT
This sequence comes from Condylura cristata, assembly GCF_000260355.1. Classification (NCBI taxonomy): domain Eukaryota; kingdom Metazoa; phylum Chordata; class Mammalia; order Eulipotyphla; family Talpidae; genus Condylura; species Condylura cristata. Next base: position 41,320,096 of record NW_004567116.1, on the reverse strand, counting down.
ATATTCCTTTCCTTTTCAGACTTTTGGTGTATTTGTTTATAGTTCTGTGGACTGATGGCTTCTTATCCAACATATAATAATCTATTATTATTCTTATTTATTTTGATGCTCAAAACCTCCTAAGTGAGCCTCATTCATATCGATGCTATATGGTATTTAGAAGCCAAGATCTGGCTGCTTGGCATGTTTACTGCTATAGGACAGGTGCTGCCCTTAGACCCTCTCAGAAGACATAATGAGAAAATGAGGTCTCAACTCCCTATAACAAGATTCTCCTCACTGTGTGGATGCTCTCGTTATCCTGTGTGAGCTCCAACATTCCAGGCTGACCTTCCATGATGACTCCTTTTCAGCCTTTTCAGTTTGGGCTCTGACATACTATACCATGTTACCCTCTTCCTTCATGTGGATATCTCCCTTCTAGTCTCTGACATCCCACATCAGTCTATCTCTCCATTGCATCTGGGCATATCTTTCTCACCTGCTTGGGCCTGATTTTCCTTACCAGGCTGTCTCCCCACTGGTGCGTCCCCAGTGTGGATCCTCTTCATCTTGTCTGGGACATGATGACAGTGTTGGGCTGCCCTCATCTTTAACTACATATTATAACACTGTTGTATGCTTCTAAAATTCCCCTACTTTTCACACTTATGCTAAAATGTAAGTCAATGCCTCAACTCTACTTAGAGACTTTTTAGTATTTAGCCATCCCTGGCTTGTAAATTTCAAGTTCTTTAGACTGAAGTTCAGACCCTTTTAGATCTCATGCAGATGTGCTTGTCTGCCTTGTTTCTTATTCTTCTGTCTGCTCCATACTCTACTTGTGCTCATTGGCTATTCTGTAAATATAACCAGTACTTTACTGATTCAGGGTTTTGCTCTTACCTTCTCTGCTACCTGGAATAGCCTACACCTTTTTCATTATCTGACAAAATCTTTTGGGGTTGTTGGTCAGATGTCTGGTGTGGGATGTACAGAGAAGGAGGAACTCCATAAGGGTAGAGGGCCACCTGTTGAAGCCTCTGTGACCTAAATAGTCAAACAATTTTCACCCTACTACTGAAGTCAAACTTACTTCATTCTTTCTGTTTTTATGTTTAACTCTTTCCTTCTCTATTGCCCCTGATTCATTGGCTACTCCTTCATCTTACTCATGACATTGCTTCTGGCAGACACTCACAGAAGGTTGATGGAACTTTATGAGTGAGTGAATTCTGGGTTGTGACATTCCTGCATGATGGATCTGAAGCCTTCATTTGAAGTTGCTTTACAGCAGAGATCTAAGAGACTGACTATAGGAAGTATACCCTAGTCAGAGATCTTTCTAAAAAGAAATTATATATTGTTTTCTTTTCTGACAATTCCAAGCATGTCCTTTAAAAAAAGTCTCTACACTTTCATCACGAAAGAGTTCTTGGCTACAGGAGGTATGTGTTATTTAAAGCTGCAAATAATAGCAGCTATATCACTCTCTAAAAAAACAAAAAACAAAACAAAAACCTGTCTAAACTGCAGAGGACAGTGTAAGGACAACATGTTGACACAAGCTATGCAACATCTATCGACTGACAGATTCCAGGTAGATCGGGAAAAGCTCTGAAAAATCAGAATTTCTACTGCTAACTTATGTTATGACCTCCCTTTTTTGTGTAATCATAATATCAAAATATTCTGAGCAACCGTTAGTTTACAACTGGATTGTCTTAGCTTCATAAGGTGGCTGCCTGGTTCAGGTAAGCTGCCCCAGGGTAAGAAATTCCTCTGTCTCCTGAGACATAAGGCAAGCCCCAGGAGAAATAAGACCCCAGGGCATAAAAACTCCTGGGAAGCCTCTTTGGCTTCTTTAAATAAAAAAGCAAACCTCAGATAAGACTCCCAGGGCATAAGGACTCATGGACAAATTTTAAACCTGATTACACAGGTGTTGCTTAATACACAACTGTACAAATTTCTCTTAATTTACTCCTTTTTAAAACAAGCACTGATTACTCTCTGCTAGCCTTAAATTAGCCACTAGCTTTTCTTTAGACAATCACTGATAACACTGCTAACACAATTTATTACTTCCCCAAGACCCCTAATAACCTTTTGCTAACGAGCTCATCCCTTCCCAGACCCCTCTTCCTTTGAGTGATAACTAAACATCTGTATACATGACAATTATCAAAAAAACGTGTAATCTAGTATACCATAATATGTTAAGAGAAAAATGCTTTGTTCCCCTTGTCCTTGAGAACGTTTTATGGCAATCTCTCATTAACTTACCCTGTGCATTATTGCAATTAACTACTTGTTACACAGTATAAATAAAGACCTGCTGAGGGAGTGGCAGGAGGACTTGCACCCAATCCTGACTCCTGTGTCTCCCTTGCACCTGCTCCTCTCCCCTTTTGGAGTCTCTGCTCGCCGACTCCTTCCCTCCAGACACCTCGATAGTTGGGGCTGGTCCCCAACAACATGTGTCTTCTGACACCGTGTCTGCCATTTAGCTCATTTTGAAGAGGCATTTAAGCAGAAGTATCAGAAAAGGAAGGTTTTAGACTTTCTGATCGTTTTTATCCCTCCCCCCCCCGCCCCCGGTACCATAGGGAGAGAATAAGCATCTCAAATTTGGTTATTTGGAGAATACGGGGGTGGCTGGGGAGAAAGAAAGGATGGAGACTGCATTTCTTAGTTCTTGCTACCAGTCCCATTTGCTCCAGCTGTATATCTTGGTCCTCTTTTCTCTTATTTTCTTCTACAGGGCTTACTTTTCTACCCTGTTGGGACCATGAAAACTGTTTTCCATGTTTCATAATCATAGTAATGAATGGCAAAAAATGGGGTTATTCACTTTTGCCTTTCCTGTCAGATTTTTAGTCTTGTTAAAATAATTTTAAAATTATTCTGACAGAATGTTCTTTAGTATACATATTCAAGTTTTAGCTCATCTCCCTGAGGTGCAGCACCAACAGAGTGCAATCAAGCTGTATTTACCCACAAGACTAATTTTTAGTCTGATTTGGCTTGAGAGACAATGGAGTGTTCCCAACTCAAGATTAACAGTGTCCCACCTATATGCTGGTAACTGAAATTAAGGAAAAAAAATTTTGTATTTTGGGGGAGCAGCATACGAAGATATTTAAGAAGTGGTGGCTCTGAATTCTAATTCCAACTCTCATATATACTGGTTATGCAATCTTTGAAAAGTGTCAAGCTCTTTGTGTCTCATTTTTCTCATCTGTAAAATGAGGATTTTAAGAAAGTTTATTTTTTAGAGCTGTTCAAATAAAAATGACTGTCCTAGGGCAGATTCTGGTTTGCCTTTGTCACTGACAGTGAGAATCATCAGCATTGTCTACTCTAGTGTATCATTTCACACTTCTCCAGTCACTTTGACTCACATCATCTTATGTCATCTTCACAGTGTTCTCAGAGAGGGAAAGATTGTGTGATTGTTCCCATTTAAATAATGAGGAAACTGATACTCAGAGAAAATAAATGGCTTTTCCAAGGACCTAGACTTTTGAATTCTAGTCCAGAGCTCTTTTGGCCAGATATAGGAGATGGCAAATATGTTAGAAAGTCCTGAATTGAAGAATATCCTGATTATAGTCTGAGCTAAGAGAACTTGAGAAAGTCATCTCAGATTTTAATTTATGAAAGCAAAAATGCTAGTTGTTCTGCCTACCTCACTTTGGTGTGTTTATTCAGCAAACAGGTATGCAGCATCCACTGTACTATACACCGTACTAGGTCTGGTCCCTTCTCTCCAGCTATTCATTCTTCACTATGGGTAACAGAATCTGTATGAGTAGGAAGAGTAATGTAGTAAAAATGTGTGTGTCTCTGTGTGTGTGTGTGTGTGTGTGTGTGTAGGAAGTGGTGGGGATGGGCTGGGTGGTGGTACTGATGGTGGTAGTGGTCAAAGAGAGATAGTTGGCTCTGGGACTGACCTTTGCTTGTGGGGAGGAATCTCATAGAATTGTATGTGGTCAGGTAATAAGTATTATGATTGTGTCTTCTTAATTATAAAGTACTGCATAAATATTAAGAATTGTTATATCTTATACTTTTCTAAAACCTTGAGTAACTTAGTAGAACACTGTAGTTGGAGCTTATATTAATTGAAGTGAGAAGAAAGATTTCAGTAGCAATAAGATTAGAAACAAAAATCTGTGTCTGGAGTGGTTTAAAACTAATAGTTCTTAAAACGAAAAATGGGGATATGGTTATTAAAATAGTCTTTGATAACACAGTGAAACTTCAAATTGCCTATGGGTTTATAAAGAACTTACTTATAATAATCTTTTTAATATTTTAAATCAAATTTTATTAATTTACCATTCATTAATGAAACTACATATGTTGGGAGTGTTGCTTTACTCATCCACCAACAAAGTTCTAGTGCCATCACATTATCAAATTGACTGACCTCCTCTCCCCTCCTTCCATCCTTTTCTCCTATAGTAACCACCATATTTTTTCAGTCTAAGAGTCATTTTTGTATTTTGTCAACTTGTTTGAGTTTGTTATTAACACATAGTATATGAAAGAACCCACTAGTTTCTTTTACTTTTGGATTTATTTCACCTCTCACAGTCATCCAGTTATCTTAAAAAGCAAATGGGCATTTTAAGAAAGCCATTTTCTACATAGTAAAGACGGTTTTTAAAAAGCCTCTTATGCAACTGCATCATTTAAAATAATTAGGAGTCAATTTGTATGAAGGTTATAATTGGACTTTTAGTTGTGAACTTAATGTAATATATACAGATGTTGATTTATAATGATGCATACCTGAAACTTATGTTATAATGCAATGTTATATCAAATAAAGAGAAAGTAGTTCATGGCCTCCCTGGTGGCCTAGGGCTTAAGAGCTCAGCCTGAGTTGGTTATCTGGCTAGGGAGCTAACCCCATATATGGTACAGCAGACCTTTCGTCTCTTGCCAGTTGCTGTATTTAGTGGTATACTTCATTAATTTTGCCTATTCTGTTCCCCATTCTGTCTCTGGTGAATACTCTCCTCCCACTGTCCCCTCACACCGCTGGTCTACACCCCAATTCTTTTATACATAGTTCTATTCACACAAGCACACACACACACACACACAAACTCACAAGATTACCAAAAAAATTAAAAAATAAATAAAATGTTTAGGAGAGATATTTAAGGCAGCCCTGGAAATAAGTGCATTTCCTGGGGGTATAAAGGAATCAGAGCAAAACAAAGAGAAATTGGGTAATTAGATCAAAAGATATGTGATATTTTTATTTTTTAGACTTTTTGGATACAGTAGATATAATTGCTGAGAACCTTCTATGTACTTCGTTTTAATTAGGACCTGAGGGAACAGAAATAAAGAACCATTGCTTCATCAAATGAACTTAAAGTATGACTAGTGATGTAAGACCTGTGTGGTAATCAAAATGACAGGCTTTTATCAGATGATAATGGCATGTATGTTGATGTTAAATTCTTCTTCCTTTTATTTAATGTTGAATTGTTGACCCAGAAGTGGTGGTTCTACATGTTCTAGCATCTAATAATCAAAAGTAATGCCAATCTCATTGGACTAGCTCTTTAGTATGATTGTGCTTTGTTTTGAAAGTTTAGCTCTTGCCTAATTCCCCCAACCTTCCCTACCCTGTGAACTGCTTGACTTTTCAGTATTCATTTTGTGCTTAATCAGCTAGGATCTGCTACTTATGTTTGAGAGTCCTTTGACTCAGTGGTCAGCAAACTGACTTTTTTTAAAAAAAAATATTTATTTATGCATACAGTATTGGGGTATAGGCCAGAGGGGGAGGGGATGTGTCAGAGGATTCACCAGAGACAGAGTGGGGAGCAAAACAGACAGATGTACTAAAATATACTGCTGAGGAGCAGTGGGCAGTTCAGGAGAGGTCTTCCATGCCATGTGGGCCACACTCCTTCCTGGCTGGGGATCGAACTTGTGTTGCAGTGGCTTTGAATGCTTGTTAGTGCTGTGTTTTAACCCATTGTGCCACCAGGGAGAGCCCAGCAAACTGACTTTTAAGCAAACTTTTGCATATAAGTCTTCCAACCTCTGCTTTTTCTATAATAGTTGACAGAACAGAACTGAAGTGCTTTTAATATTAGACAATGAGAATTAATTAGTTTGACTTTCACTTCTTTCTTATTGATTTTGGTTAGATTTCCAGGATTCCCAGAGCAAAACTTCAGTATGAATTGTAATAGCTACCTTTAGCATGTACTTTTGGTTCCGTGCTGTAATTTTCTTTTACTTTATAACCTGTATCCCACTGATTACTACAGTTGGCCTAATGTACATATCTTTATATAAGGAAACAACCTGGTAGCTGTTTTGTAATAGACACTGTTATATAGTTATGTTGTATAAAAATAAGGACTTACTGGCCCTCCGTAGTGGTGCAGCGGGTTAAAGCACAGCACTGAGAAGCAAAAGCCACTTCCGCATGAATTCGATTCCCGCCTGCCCCAGAGGAGACCACATGGCATGGCAGACCTCTCCTGGCCCGCCCGCTGCCCCCCTCAGCAGTGTACTTCATCCATCTGCCTGTTCTGCTCTCCACTCTGTCTCTGGTGAAGCCTCTCGCTGCCCCTGCACCTCTGGCCTGTACCCCAGTTCTGTATGCATAAATAAATCAATCTTTAAAAAAAATAATAAGGACTTACTAAGGAGAGTGATTGCCTGGCTACTAGGACCATTCAGTATATCTTTCATATCTGGCTCTATAAATCTTTTTTTTTTTTTATGCATACAGAACTTGGGTACCAGCAGGGCAGTGAGAGGATTCACCAGAGACAGAGCCGGGAGCAGAACAGGCCGACTGACAGAGTATACTGTTGAGGAGAGCAGCAAGCTGGCCAGGAGAGGTCTGTCACACCATGTGGGTCACCTCCAGGGCGGGTATCAAACTCATGCTGAAGTGGCTTTAGCTTCTTAGTGCTGTGCTTTAACCTGCTGCGCCACCAGGAAGGACACAGCTCTGTAAATCTTAATTTGCTAGACCTTCTCCAATCTCTTACTACACTTATGGTTAGACACTGATAGCTGACAATCAATTAATATTTCACCAGTCAGACTCAAAATCTTCTTGATTTTCTAATATGCTTCTTGTTTACATCAATTAGGAAAGTTTTCTGCTCTAAGCAGTAGAAAACCTAACAGTGCTTTAAAATGTAAGGATTAATTTTCTTCACTTAATAAGTCTGGAGGGAGATGGTTGGTTGCTGGCATGGGTTCAGATACTTACAATACCTTTTGGAATTCAGGCTATTTCTGTTTTCTCTTTCTGCAACCTTGGAGTGTTTGCTTTCTACCCTGTGCTTATGACCTCATGGTTATGAGATGTCTTCTGCAGTTTCAAAAAGAATGCTTGAAGAAGATGAAGGGTTGGGGAAAGGATGGGGGAATTAGAACTAGCACTTCTCCAGTGTCCTATCTTATAAGTAAAACCACAATTTTCCAGAATTCGTAGAAGCTTCTTGTTATTACTTACTGGTTAGAACTGGCACACCAAACTTTAAAGAGATTGAGAAAATATAGTAGAATATTTAGTTATCTTATTTCCTTCCTGGACAAAATTAGGGTTTATTTAGCGAGGATGAAGGGGGAATGGTTATTGGCTAGTCATTTGAAAATCATTTGTTCCAATTTCAATATTTCTCTGAAAATTCTACTCCTTGTTCAATACCTAACCCAAATTCCGTATCCTTCATAAAGCTTTCCCCAGCTCTACAGATATAGTTAATCTCTCCCTTTTTGGTTTTTTCTTTTTTGGCTTTGTTTGAGCTCCAGGTACATTTTGATTGACAAAATTAGGTGTTTTGCAACTGACTGCCACTGAATAGATTTTATCCTTTTTTTCTCCATTTTTGTTCCTCCCTTGCTTAATTCTTTTCTCAAGGTATCTGCAGTAAACTTTCATTGTTTTTAATCTATTTTATATTCTGTCTTATTTCATAAAGATTCTTTAATAGGCCTTGTCATGTAATTACAAGAGAGAATGGTTTATTATTAAGTGACTATTTTATAACTAAAATCATTATTGTTGCCTTCCACATTTAACTGATGATATCAGGAGGCTGTAATTCTCAACCAGTAAAAGTTTAGTTCTTATAATTATTTGTGATTGCAAAGGAATCAAAGCCAAAAATGTTCAAGTCCTTTAGGCACTGTAATCACCATGGTCATCAGCTAAATACATAAGCCTAGTTGTTGAAAGCTGCAATATCTAAACAAAACTTGCTGGTTATTTCTGACCATTAGCCTTTATATAGTGTTGCCAGGGACTGCAAATTCATTTGCTTTCAGAAGCCAGGTAACTTGAAAGGGTCTGGTCAAGGCTAAGATGACTACACAGACAAAATAAAACACTGCTGGTCAAGGTTCATAAAGTAGAACAATACCCTGTGAATTGTTTATTTTCTAACTCAAAGCACTGCTAATATAAAGAGCTCCTGCACTTGAAACAAATTAATTGTTAACTTGTGTAAACTTAGGCACATCACTTAATATCTCTAGAATTTAATTTCTTTCTTTGTATGTACAGTTTTGTCTCTAAAGTAACTTGTACCTCATATGATTCTGATTCTAGCTAATAGTTTCTGCCTAGATGTAGTAAATTATTAACCCTCAGCAATAAATAAATGAAACTGCTGACTTTTAAACAATATGTCTCAATTTAATGAGTCTTTTGTTTCATCAGAGGAAGCCATGCTTAGTCAAGCATGTACCACTGATTGTGTGAGCCAACTCGTCAGTCTACTATAACCAAACCAGCATCTGGTTTTTGAGGACTGAGATTTCAAATAGAAGGTGCCTGGATTTGAGCTTTTCTGCTGAAAATAGTACTAGTCCTCTCATACTGTGTAACACTTGTTTCTTCTACCCTGTCCTGTTTACTTTGCTTATTCTGTTTCTTGTGCAGTGTTTTTACAATTTTATATATACCAACCTTTCTTAGTGATTTCTGGAGACATAGGCTGTAAGCCATTTCTAGGTTAATCTGTAACCCCTAACCCCTGAAACCTTTTATTAGGTTTCATGCTAATTATTAGGTAAGCAAGGGCACATTCTAGATGTCTTATAAATATCTAAAGAGGTAGCATACATACTAAATATGAAGTTGACCAAAGATTGAATTATTGGCAGTATTAAGTAAGGTTAAAGGAGTTAATATTCCAACTTATGTTCTATAGTAGACAGGCTACAGTTTGGAAATCATATTCTCCCTAGGGTATCAGGCAGTAAGAAGGTCATTTTAAACAGGGCTGTGTTTAGTGGCGGGTCCCCTAGGTCACAATATTCAAATTAGAGTCTGAACTGATCCCAATCTGCAGTGAGGTAAGCAAAGAAATTGAGTGTTTAAAAACTTAAAATTTAACAGAGGAATTTTATGTCTAATGAATCTAATAAAGAAAATGAGTTCATCTTATGTCTTTCTTATGCTTAACACTTTACTTTTATTTTCTCTATAGAGAAATTTTAGCTTATATAAAAATTGACCAGTATGTGCAGAGTTCCCATATGTTCTTTTTCTCTGCTTCTCCTCAAACTTCCTCTATTATCATCTTGCAATAGGGTGGTACAACTGGTGAACCAAGGTTGATATGTTATTATTAACTAAAGTTTGTAGTTATGTTAGAGTTCACCCTTTGTGTTGTGCAGGTCTATGGATTTTGACAAATGCATGTCATATACCCATAATTATCATACATCATTTCAAGGCTTTTAAAAATGCCATTTTACCTCTTTATTCCTACGCTGACCTCCTTTTGAACCCTTTCCAGCTATTTATCTTTTTACTATTTCTAAGTTTTGGCTTTCCCACAGTATCATATAGCTGGAATAAAACTACCTATTTTTTTTTAAGATTTATTTATTTATTCATACAGAACTGGGGTACAGGCCAGAGATACGAAGGGTGAGAGGATTCACCAGAGACAGAGCGGGGAGCAGAACAGGCAGATCGACGAAGTACACTGCTGAGGGGAGCAGCCGGCGGGTCAGGAGAGGTCTGCCACGCCATGTGGATCTCCTCTGGGGCAGGCGGGAATCGAACTCATGCGGAAGTGGCTTAAGCTTCTTAGTGCATTGCTTTAACCGGCTGCGCCACCAGGGCAGGCCTCCTTTATATTGTGTTTTAAGAGTTCTTTGTATAGTTTGGATATAAGTTTATTAGATATATGTTTTGCCAGTGTTTCAGTTATGTGACTTGTCTTTTTATTCTCTTAACAGCAACTTTTGCAGAACAAATCTTAAATTTTAATTAAGCCCAGCTTATCAACCTTTTCATTCATGGATCATGATTTTGGTGTTGTATCAAAAAAAATCATTACCAAAACAAAGGTCATTTATATTTTCTCCTATGTTATCTTTTAGACATTTTACAGTTTATATTTAGGTTTATGAAACACTTTGAGTTAATTTTTGTGAAAGGTGTAAAGTCTGTGTAAATTATTTCTTTACATGTGGAAGTCTAGCACCGTTTATTGAAAGAGCTTTTCTTTTTTCCATTAAATTTCCTTTGTTCCTGTGTTAGAGATTAGTTGATTATTTGGGTAGATTTATTTCAGGCTCTTTATGTTATTCCATTCTTATATTTTTTTATTCTTTGGTTAATACCACATTGTCTTGATCACTGTAACTTTATATTAAATTTTGAGGTTGGGTAGATTTAATCTTCTGGTAAATGACTGTAAAACTATTGCAATATCTGTAAAGATAACTGCCGAAGTCACATCCTAGACTAATTGAATCAAAATCTCTGCTATGACTTCAGTATCTATTTTAAAGCTCCCAGGTAAATTTTGATGTAGAGGGAGTATTGAAAAACACTTTACTAAAACCATAAGTGCCTTAAAGATGTAGTCCTGTATACTGATGTGTCTGGCTATCCCCATTGCTGTACAAGAAAGTTTAAACAGTTGTTGAATTAATAGATGATTGAGAGGCTATTAAAATTGGAAGTGTTTAACTTGGAGAAAAAGAAAAAGCAGAGGGACTTTTTAGATTACCTTATATACATAACTGAGAGCCTTTAGGAGGCAGAACTGGAAGTTGATAGAGACCAGGCTCTATGTTAGGAGGTATTGTCTCGTATTGCTACTTGCAAGTGGGCTTTTGTTTCTGCATATGCACCAGTAAAGCCTGGAATACCATCTCTAACAGGATTCTGCATCCGGTAGAAAATTGAGATCAGATGCTGTGTTTATTGATCATTTGTTTAAAAAACTGTCCAAGGCAGAGGACTGTTTCTGGTTCCTTCACCCTAAATATGTCAGCATGAAAGACAAGAGTGTAGGTCAAAAGAATGTCCTAAAACTACTTTGAAGTTGAGTTCTCATAGTACAGCAGATCAGCTCATCTGCATTATTGACCAGTTTTCTCTATAATGTGGATGTCTTTAAGAAAGTTTCTGTCTCCTTCAACAAAGTTGGGACTTCTGCAAGTTGGAGTAGCACAGGTATTCAGGGTCAGGAAACAGTGAAAATTACTTAAGAGCTCTTTTCTGCCCTCATCAAGTACTTACATCCTTTTGCAGTTAGATTAATTTGGGCACATTAAATGGAGCTATTAAAAGGACAACTGTGAAGGAAAATTGATAAATATCATAAAAGTTCTCTTTGTTATGTTGTAGTTAATCACTGATTAGGTATAATACTGGTTTCCTGCTCTTTGCTAGGAACTAGGGAAAGGGCTAACCCTACCTATCATGGCAGAGAGAAATAAAGGATAGGCTTAGGAATCAGACCAGAACTGGGATGAATACTGGGTCATTTGCTACCTGTTTGGTTTTGGGGAAGTTACTGCCTTTGCTCACTCATCATATTTTTCCATTAATTCTGCTGCTGTTTCTAACAAGCTGTATTTTCAAAGTATTTCTTTCCTTCTTTCTTTCCCCCAATACATTAATTTAAAATATTCATCTTCTCTTGCCTGGAGTTCTGAAAAAAAAAAAATCTACCAACTTTTCTTAATTCTGTTACCCTCTGCTCTGTTTTCTGTTTAGTAGTCACAATTTAAAATTTTTTATTTTTTAATGGCTAGGGGCTAATATATCTGCCAGATCTGATTTGTAACTGTTTACTTTTTTTTTATTTATTTTTACATCATTCCTCATTTTGTGCCTTTTTCCATCTCGGTTGTAATGCCATGGACTTCCCACCACCAGTTCACCCATGTGCCATCACCATAGTCCTGTGCACCTTCCCCACCCCATTTTTGATCCCATTCCCCACTCCATCCCCGTAAAATGTCTCTGACATATAGTTCATTGTTTTTTGTTTTTCTTTATTGCAATTGCTTTTATTTTTGTAATTGTTTTCATTTGTAATTACTAAATACAAATCCTTTGTACTTGACCTCTTTGCTTTAACTGTTTTCAACACTTTCACCCCTCCATTTTTGTGTTCTGCTGTTTTATAGTATATTTAAAGGTGTAAATTTCCTTTTTATTTGTCATACTCAATAGCCACTAACTTCCAGGCTCTGAGGACTGGAACTTACTTGTTTTTCAACAATTATGGCAAACTCTTTTCAAGTATTGCCTTTTACTCATTACTCATTTTTTTTTTTTTTTAAGATTTGTTTGTTTATGCACACAGAGCTGAGGTACAGGCCAGAGGTGCAGGGGCAGTGAGAGGGTTCACCAGAGGCAGAGCAGGGAGCAGAACAGGCAGATTGACTAAATACACTGCTGAGGAGAGCAGTGGGAGAGCAGGAGAGGTCTGCTGGGCCATGTGGGTCACACCTGGGGCAGGGATTGAACGCATGCTGAAGAGGCTTTAGCTTCTTAGTGCTGTGCTTTAACCTGCTGCGCCACTAGGGAGGGCCCACCTTTTACTCATTTTTATGACCTTCTTCTGGAATTCAGTGAGATATCAGTAGAACTTTTTATTATGTTCTCCATGTCTCTTAATAGTGCTTTCATTATTTCTGTTAAGTCTCTGGGCTGCATTTTGGAGAATTTCTTTGATCTAATTTTTCAATTCACTCATTTTCTGTTCTGCTGTGTCCAAATTGTTTTTAAGTCAGGTTTTAAATTTTTATTTCCCACTTCTACAAATTTCTTGGCTTTATCTTCAAAATTAATTGCTCTTTGTTTCTACTTTCAAGCTTCTCTGTTTCTTTAATCATAATAAGCGTAACAGTCATAATCTGTGATAACATCAGTGTCTAAAGCCTGGGAAGTTAATTTTGTGCTAAGTCTTACTTTTAGTTCCTTGTATCTTTGCTAGGTTTTACTGTCACTCATTTTCCTTGGAGCTCTATTTGTTGGAAACAGTGGTCTTTTAAAAATGTAAATCAGGGACCTCCCCAGTGGAGTAGCAGGTTAAAGCACAGCACTAAGAAGCTAAAGCCACTTCAGCATGAGTTCTGCCCTGGAGGTGATCAAATGGCATGGCAGACCTCTTCTGAGGGGCCGCTGCTTCCCTCAGCAATGTACTTATTGCTCTGCCTGTTCTGCTCCCCACTGTCTCTGGTGAATCCTCTCACTGCACCTGTGCCTCTGGCCTGTACCCCAGTTTTGTATGCATAAATAAATGAAACTTAAAAAAAAAAGTAAATTAGATCTTGTCATTCTTAAAACTCACTTAAACCTTCCCATTGCTGAAGCTTAAAATAAAATGCAAACTCCTAGTAAAGGCCTGGAAGAGACAATACATTAATCTGACTCCAGCCATATCAAGAGGTGGAGTTAGCAAAATAATATGTCCTCCAAGAAAACATTTGTAAATGTGTGCAGGTTTGTTTTTTTTTTTTTACTGTTTCAATTATTGGAGGGTACTATTGGCATTTAAGGGTCTGGTAAATGTCACTGTATTGTGTTGTTCAGCTCAGGGGCCATTACATAAATGCTTGATTCACAATAGGTGCTTAATAAATAACTCATTGTTTGAAACCATATTCTTCCTGGACTTCAGTTTTGATATGGGAATTAGTAGGGTGCCTGCTTCGTAAGGTTGTTGTGAAATAGATGTAGTATTTTATATAAAGCACCTAGTAAACACTAACAAATATGGTAGCTTATGAGCTTAGAAGCAGCTATATGGGCCCACCTCAGCTTTCCCTGTGACATTCGAATTAAAACTTGACATCTTTGTTGGGAGGTGGGTGCACCTCTCCTTTCCTGTAGGGTAAACCGATGAGACCCGAGGTTTGAGTCCAGACCCAGCTGTAGAAACTATGGCTCAGAAGAAGAGCAGCTCTGGCTCTTCCTTGACTCAGGGGCTCACCCAGAAGTCTTCAGGCCCTGGAAAGCCTGAACTCAGCGAGAAATTAACCTCCCTCTGGAGACCAGGAAGGGGTGTTTAGCTGTGAGGGTGGGAAGGTAGTAGCCTCCCAGCCCTCAGCGCTTCTTCACAGAAAAGGAGAAGCTCGGCTTCCTCCCGCCTCCTTCCCTCCCACCTTCCTCCGCCCCTTCTGCTTCACCCACCCGGAGCTGCGCCTTCGCTGCGCCTGCGAGGGCGGGAGCCTGCTGCACCGCGAGCTGGGGCGGCTGAGCTGCCTGCCGGGAGACGGGCTCCAGCGTAGAGCAGAGCGGGCGGAGCCAGGGTGGTGTGCTGCCGGCCGGGCCAGGCAGGAGAGGTGCGGCTCTGCGACAAAAACAGTTTCCAGAGATGCCGGGCCGGCTCTCCCCACCAGGTACTGTCGGCACGGCCAGAGGCGCGCCCAGGTTGCGCTGGGAGGAGGGGGCTTTTCTCCGGTTTCCGGGGAGTGATGACGAGGGGGCCAGTAGACTTAGGGTCTCTTAAGGGAAGAGACCCTGGACGAAAGAAGAGGCTGAGGGCAGAATCATCAGACAGCCTACCCAGAGCTAGGCCAGCACTGGCCTTGGAGCTCTGGCTTGAGAAGGATGTGAAAGAGGGGAAGCTGGTTTTGGGGGAACTCCTCTGTCTCAGGAGCCTTGTTCCTATGCAGCACCCTTCTGCTTTGTGGTGTGAGTGATGCTTTCCTCTGCCTTGGCTTAGCTGCAGGCCTGCTGGGAGCTGGGGGCTTTTCCCTTGTGTGTTGGTGGGAGTCGTATAAGTGACCTGTGAAGAGTTGGAGTAAACTGGAAAGGAGTGAGGGTGGTTGACTCGTCCTGCTCCCTCAGCCTTTGTGGGCCTCAGTTTCCTTATTTGTGCAGTGAAGTGCTTGGCTTCCTGTTTGTAATTCTGGCTTTCCCAGTCTGACAAACTGCTTTTTGGGAAGGTGAGCTGAGCTGATTAAATCCCTAGAATGACCTGCAGCGATGTCCCCTTTAACACTGTAGGAAACACTGTAGGCAAAGATAGGAATCAGACCTTGATATCCTGTCTTCCAGCCAGCCTGTGTGTGGCAACTTGCTGGACTGTTCAGGACCCAGTGACTTCATGGGCAAAGCAGTGATCGTTGAAAATGCAGATTATTTTAGTGCTGAGTCTTGGTATGTGGGAGGTAGAATTGGGAAGAAGCAGGTTAGAGTATGTTAATGGTTTTTCTCTAAAATGGTCAAATAGCCAGTTCTTTCATATTTGGGTATAAAACTGCTTTTAACTAGGCTGTTTTATCTGGAACCCCCGTGTTGTCTGCCAAGTTAATGACAGACCTTGAGGCTGTGTAATGCCTTAATCACTGTAATTCTTTCCTTCCTGATGATCTGATACCAAGAAACACATATCAGACCTGCTACTAGCCTACCTTGATTATTTTGTACCTCCTCCTCTAGTTTCCTGTGATCCTACCTCCTGGTGTTCTCTCCCCACTTTTCTTTCTACTTCCCGTGCCCAACCATTTTTCCTTCCCTGGCTCCTACCCACTTTTTCTTCTATCTCCACTTTCTCCCGTCTTGCTTCTCACTTTCTTCCTCTTTATTATCCCTTTCCCTTCATGATCAATTTTCCTTTCCCTCTCTTGGGTCCTTCTCTTGGTTAAGCTTCTTATTTCCCAATAATCTTGGTTTATAGGGACTTTTGCTGTGGTGTTTGGGAGGTCTGAACACTTTGCTTCCTATCTAACTCCCTTGCTTTCAGCTTTCACTTCCAAATTCTGTCTTCTCCAAATGCTGTTCTCTCTCCTTACTGTCTCCATGTCTTGTTTGAGCCAGCCAGTTAAGCAGTTTTTCTTCCTAGGATTGTTCTGACCTCCTGGCCCTGAGCCGAGTGGCCATGGCAGGCAGTAGTAGGAAGTAAGCAAGATGGGGAGTGGTGGGCTTGCAGACTGGAGCAGGAGGAGAGCACTAGCCTTAGGCAGAGGACTATCTTCTTAGTGAGAACCATTGCGGGAGAGGAACAAAACTGGCGATTTTTAGGAGTTACTGATGTGGAGGGGAAGAGGTTGAACTGTGAACTTAGGGAAAAAGAGGGGAAAGTTAGGGACAGTGTGGAGGGAGAGAAGAAGTCCTAGGTAGAAGAAAAGTAGTCATTTTGAAGAAGAGTTGGATTTTGGCAAGATTGGGGGTGTTAGAGGGATAAAGGTGGGTGTGATGGGAAAGACTATATAGTTGGGCAAAAAAATTATTTTCACTTCCAAAGGCTGACATTTTGCCCTGGTTTGTTTCTACTCATCAAACTTTTCTTTAACAGTGTCCTCAAAATAGGAGAGTGAGAGAGAAGCAGAGATAAGAAAACAAGGTTCAAGGTCGCTATCCTTCTGTTACTCACTGACTAGACTAGAATGTACTGTGTGTGTGTGTGTGTGTGTGTGTGTGTGTAGATAGAAAGCATCCATCCATCACCAAACACTCTCAAACTACCTCTTCTTTGTTAATTATGGTGCCAGGTGTTGGGACACAAAAATGGAAATTGGATTCAGTTGCTGCTTTTCAATGCAGGTCAAGGAATAGTGTCTGTTACGTCAAATGATCAATACATATGGTATGAGAGAAACACAGAGACTATGATAACACATAGGAAGGAACTTTTGATTCAGAAATCAGTTGTACTGGGATCTAAATTCATGTCTTCTTTAAAGGTGATACCTATTTTCTTATACCATGGCATCTTATGACACTGTGTGTACATAAAGCACACTTTTCTTATGTTCTCTTTTCCACCTGCATGTGAGCCTAGATTCTGTAGGTACTGTTGAAATGTTAAAAAGAAAACTCATATGGTAGGTCTCTGCGCAATAGCCAAACAAAAACTCATTACCTTGGAAGGGAGCAGACTTGGTCCCTGCTAATGTCTCTTGGCTTTAGGCCACTTGGGTGACTTGGTACTGAACTTCCTCTTTGAGTCATTTGTTCTTTTCCTCACCTTCTATCCTCTAAGCACCCCCACCCTCCATTTTTTAAAAAGATATATTTATGCATACAGAACTGGGGTACAGGTCAGAGGTGCAGGGGTGGTGAGAGGATTCCCCAGAGACAGAGTGAGGAGCAGAACAGGCTGACTGACGAAGTACACTGCTGAGGGGGGCAGTGGGTGGGTCAGGAGAGGGTTGCTGTGCTTTGTGGATCACCTCCAGGGTGGGGATGGAACTCATACTGAAGTGTCTGTGGCTAGCTTGCAGTGCTGCACTTTAGCTTGCTGCACCACCCGGGAGGGTCTCTCTCCATGTTCTTAAATTCAATTTCTGGCAAGTGGTGTAGTCCAGAGATCAGGTGGAGATAGGCTAGGCAATTTACTTCTACTGGCCTCTGTGAAATAGGGATTAATATTTCATAAGGTGAGAAAAATTAATGAAATAAGGAATGTATGAAACTGCTTTGTAAACTTTAAAGTGCCATACAGATGTCACTGTGACTGTTCCTGAATACATTTTTAGCTATGAAAAATACTCAAATGCTGTACCCTGAACGAAATGTCTAGGGTTGCTCATTGAATATTGGACCTCAATCTTTAATAATAAAATAATTGGGGGGATTGGAAAGAGAATGATTTAGAGACTGGTAACTGAGGCCAATAGCTATAATGATTTGTTTAAGGTCAAATAAATAATAGGTGGCAAATATAAAAGATATTTTCATAGCTTCCAATGTTAAAAAAAAATGGAAGGGGGAGGATTTGAAAGCAGGCTGACCTCAGTTCAAATTCTAAACTGGCTCACTTACCAGCTATTGATTGTTTGTTTTTAACATTTCTAAGCTTCACATGTAAAATGGAAGCTACTCATACCCATTTTGAAATTATTTTAGTAATACTTATTCTTTTCCCTCAAGATGAATGCTAACCTTACCTTCTTAAAGTTATCTTGTCTATCAAGGGCCTTTCTTCAGGATTCATGAAACAGTGTGTTTCCTCTCGCCATTTGTAGAGGTGCTTACCATTTCATACTGTCATGGTGGCTTATGTTTCTGTTCTATTAGTTTGTGAATATTTTGAAGGCACTAACAGAACTTTGTGAATCTTGGTCTCTATCTTGCTAAGCCCTGTCTAGTTATTGTGTACACGTTGCTCCTCTGTGAAGCTTACCATTTATTGAAGGGGCTATATAGTAAGTAAACAAGTACTATTAAAATATATGGTAAATGCTATGAAACCCAGAGTTACATTTTTTCATGTTAGGTGTGAAATAATTATGAAAAGCATAAAGAACATCGTCTAATAGGTAGTTATTAGCCTGAAGAGAGCTTTTGGTCTAGAGAGAGAAACTTGGGCATCACCAACATATGGGTGGTATGTAATGCCATGGGAGTAGATGAGATCACCTTGGGGGAGAATGTAATGGAAGAGCAAAAGAGTTTCCTAGCCTTGGACATGTGAAAGAAAAGCCTGCAGAGGAGTTAGAAATAGAAGCAAAGTCAGGTGAATGTACTTCCCTAGAAGCCAAGAAAATAGAGTTCGAAAGGTAGGGAGTTAGTTATGTTGCATGCTGCTGAGAGATTGAGTAAAGTGAAAACAAAAGAGTGACTATTTGATTTGGCAATATGGAAATGATTGGTAAAGACTACTTTGGTGAAATAGTAGAGTGTTGGCAAGCAGGAAGGGAGGAAGTAGAGGTAGTGAAAATAGACAATTTTTTGAGAAACTTTGCTGTGAACAGGGAACAAAGAAGTTAATGTTGTTTAGTAGAGGATGTGGGTATTAAGAGAGGGGTGTGTGTGGGAGACATTACAGCATATTTACCTACTATTTTCAGGTTAGGCCAAAAATTTAGAGATCATCTTCATTTTTTGCCCTTTTTCCCTCCATACAATGCATTCAGTCTCTAAATAAGCTGTTCATTTTAGCTCTACTTTCAAAATGTCTCTTTTGCAGTACTTCTCTTTACCCACGCCATTCAGCCAAGCCACCATTACTTCTTACCTGTTTTCTTGCAATAACTTCTTAATGGTCTCTCAGCTTTCCCTTCACTCTCAGGCAGTCCATTCTCTGCAGCCAAAGAGGTCTTTAAAACATATATCAGATTACTGCCCAAACACTCTTCAATGTCATCTTTCACTTGCTATAAAAATTCAAGAAGGGGGGTCCTCCCTGGTAGCACATAGCACAAGGGGTTTAAGCATAGCATTGTGAAATTATCAGCAGCCACAACAGTACAAGTTCAATCCCCAGCCAGGGGTATCGAACACATGGCACAGCAGACCTCTCCTGGCTTACCTGCTCTTCCCCTCAACAGTGTATTTTGGTCAGTCTGCCTGTTCTGTCTCTGGTGAATCCTCTGACCCCCCACTCCCCCACACCTTTGGCCTATACCCCAGTTCTTGTAAGCATAAATAAATAAATATTTTTAAAAACCCAAGAAGACCTAGAAGAAGGTGCTGTGATCTCTGACTTCATCTCTAAATTTCAGTCTCCTACCACATTTCTCTGGGTTCACTCAATTTTTGCCTTGCTAGCCTTTTTTTTT